>NW_005054448.1:640755-643330 GCF_000277835.1 Geospiza fortis
AGGCTTGCCCAGAGCAGCTGGCTTGTCCTTGAGCTCCCTGGGAACTCGTGTGGGAGCACTGCCTGATCTGGGGAGGTTTCCTGCCATTTTATCATTTTGTCCTCCAGCTTTCCTGCCTGGCTTCCTGTTCAAAGCACATCCTTGATAAATAGAGCCAGCCCAGGGGCTGATTTATTCCGAGACACCACCAGGGTCTCTCTCCTCCAGCCCTGCGTGCCCTTTGCAGCTGCTCAGCAGAGCACATCCTCCTGCAGGTGTAACAATGCAGGGCCAGGCCTGCAGCAGGAGCAGCTCCTGTTCTCTGCGACTTCACTGCAGTAAAATCACAGGGTCAGGGCCTGAAAATTAAACTGACTCAGGGTTCAGGGTTTAAACACCCTGCCCAGGGTGTGTGGCAGCACAGCCTGGCTGGGAAGGAGCCTGTGAAACATTTATGGGGCTGGATCTTATAAAGCAGCAGTACCAGGCACAAATATTTTATCTCTGCTTCTATTTGCCTCCCTCTCCCTCTTTGTTAGACTCAGAGAGTTGCCAGGCTGATAAATCATCACTGCATTAATTTAATATTATGGGGAGAGTCATAAACACCTGACTCCCACTCTGGAGCCCATGGATCTCTCTGATGGATGGAGAGTTTCTGCTCCTGCTCCCTTCCTGTGAAATGCCATCCCTTGGGAATGCAGATGAGCACTAATGCAGCAGCCAGGCTCTGGTCAGCGGGGGTGGGACTGGCACAGCACAGGTGGCTTTGGAGCAGGGCTCATCCTTCCTTCTGAGAGGGGCTGTGTTAATGAATGAATGAATGAATTTAATTTAATGAATTAAATCCTCAAGGGATGTAAAACTCTGTGGATGAGGCCCCTGGGGACCTGGCTTGGTGGTGGCCTCAGTGGTGGGGCTGTAACCAACCAGGTTCTGTTTCCTCAGGGAGAAATCCATGCAGCAGTGGGGAAAATGCTGGAAAAATTTAATTTTATGATCCCACATTTGGGGTTAATGCTGAGTTTTGTACCCTACAAAATACCAGAGATTCATGTGGCTTTGTGCTAATCCCCCACATCTGTGACTAAAAGATCTCGTGCCAGCCAAGGCTTCCCTATTTTCCAATATCCATGATTAATGTGGACTGGGAGATGCCTGAGCTTTGAAAACAAAGATCAAGTGCCAGAATAAAGAAGGATAACAGAAAGTGCATCGTGACCTGGTCACATATTTGAGACCCTCTCAAGGAGTGAGATCCATCAAAAGATCCAGGACCATCCAAGGGGATTTTGAGGAATGGGATGCTCCAAATGCCACCAAAGACCCTCAAAAGACCCTTGCTCATATCCCAGCAAGTTCATAATGAGCACAGGAATGTAATGAATATGGAATAGAAATGTGAGGTATTAATTTCATGGATATAGCCTGGTTTGTAGGAGAATTCCCACACATCCAGCACTGATAATGATGTATGGTGGCTTTCCAATCCAGCAAATCAGGCGGAGAGTTATTCCCTGGTTTTTGGTGACACAGTGGAGCCAAGCCTTGCTAGAGGAGACACTGAACCCCCCTTCAGAAGCACTAAAAAATGCTCTGGATCCATGTGCCTTTTTCCTTTTGTTCCCATTTCAAATTCCCCTTTATCCCATAGGATCCCTGGCTGTCCACTGCACACCCAGCAGCCCTGGCCCTGCCCTGAGGCAGTGGAGCCTCTTTATCCCACCAGATATCACCCACACTGCCCAAATATTCCCAATTCCCTCCTCCTGGAGGGAGGTGCTCCTGCTGGAAGGGTGAGACCTCCTCGAGCTTTTCCTCTGGGAGCTGAAGGTGCCTCCATGGGGATGGGGTGGCCAAGGGGGTGGTGGAGCCAAAGGATTTTGTGCATCTTCCAACCGGTCCCTGATCTGGGTCCCACATCTCTCACTTTGTATTCCAGACTGGAACACCTGGAGAGACCTGAACACCATTCCATTCATCCTGGAGAATTTTGCTCCTTGCAGATCCTCTGTCATTTTGTCCTCTAAAATCTGGGGATCGAGGTTGGAATTGCTCGTCCGCACAGGAATCACAGAAATTCCACGTGTGTTGTCATCCATGGATAAAAAACAATCTGGAGTCTTCTGGACAAGAGGACACTGAGCATGACAAAAATGCTCCATGCAGGAATTGTATGAACATGGAACCCAGCTCAGGCATCTGATGCAGTGGCTCCAGTTTTTAAAGACTTTGGAGTTTTCTTCTGGAATAAATAATCCCAAAATGCTTTGAAATGAAGACTTTTCACAGTGTGCAAAGCAGTTCTTTGAGACATCACCACGACACCAAAACAAGCTGGGCTTGATGATCTTCCAGGTCTTTACCAGCCTGATTCTGGGATTTGGAGTTCTAAGAGAATTGATCTGGTTCAACATCGGACCCAAGACTGCTCCATGAGGACTCTGAACCTCCAGCTGTGGGGATTTTATGAAGAATTTTCTCTCTGCTTCTGTTGCCTGAAAGATCCTGAGCAAAAGTCCTGAAAAATGAATCTGCTGAAAGGGAAACATCTTAAAAACAGGTCTGGAAAAAGGAGGGAACAGATTTCAAATGT
>NW_005054448.1:643341-647683 GCF_000277835.1 Geospiza fortis
AGCAGGGAACAACGAAGGAAGGCAGTTGGGAATTTCTGGTGTTAAATCTTTTTTCTCTGAGAGCTAACATCTGAAATTGCTGACTCTGAAATTAAGGATATAACATCATAATCCAGCCAGAAAGCCCCTTTGGAAATGTCAGGACAAGCTCCAACAAGCAGGTTTAGAGGAATCCTGAACTGCACTGGGAAGGATGGAGAGCAGGAAGCAGCTGAGGAGGGAGAGGTTTGTATTCCCCTATTCCCCAATGTTCTCCATCCTCCTGGCTCCCTCACTTCTGCTGGAGGTGAGAGGAGATGCTCTCATTGCTGTTCCTTCCTCCTGCAGGGGTGTGTTATGAGCAGAGGAGCAATCCCAGCTCTCTGCTCATTCTGGGATCTGGAACAATTCTGCAGCAGCAGCTGGGTCCCACTGCAATGGGAGGACACAGGAGGAAGGACAGGGAGAGGATGGAAGGAACCAAAGAAAGGCAAAGCCCCAAAGCCTCAGAGGGTGGGGATGAGCTTTAAGGTCCCTTCCCACCCAAACCATTCCATGATTCCATGATCTTGGGGTGCCACTCTGGGCACATCAACTCATGGAATGGGACAATCCACAACCCCGTGTCCCTTCACCTTTCAACTGCTCCAAACAGCTCCAAACCAAACCAGCCTGAACCAAATCAGTGCACAAGCACTGGGCTGCCTCAGTTCTGCTCCCCATTCTATTCCTACAGGGCAGAGACAGTCTGGAATCCTTAGGTCCAGGATACAATTGGAAGCCCTCTATTATTTGTGTTTCCCCATTTCCTGGTTCAGTTATTTCCTCTCCTCACTGTTCCAAGTGCTTTGTGGGCAGCTGGACACTCTCCATCCTGAGCCACCTCAGAGCCAGCAGGAAATCGTGGGAATTGCCTTTAGTTCATGGTTGTCACCAGATGGATCATCAAGAGCATCCACTGAGGATTCTGCTTTCTCCTTCCCAACTTTTTTTCACATTTTGAACATTAGATCCCAGAACCCCAGGGTGGGTGAGGCTGGAGGGAGCCCAGAGGGTCCCTGGAGTCCCCTCGTGCAGAGCTCAGGGCACAGCAGGCTGTGCTCACAGCTCTGCCATGGCCCCAGCGAGGAGCCCCCAGAGCCTCTCTGGGCTCTGCTCAGGGCTGGCACTGCCCAGGGCAGCAGCTCTGCCTCCTGGGCAGGGGCAGCTCCTGGGCTCAGGCCCTGCCCGTGGCTCTGGGGCCATGGCTGGGCCTGGAGCAGAGCCTGGGGCTGCCCTGAGCCTGCACACAGGGACAGACTGGGGGACACAGGGACACACAGACAGGGACAGACTGGGGGACACATGGACAGACTGACAGGGACAGACTGGGGGACACAGGGACAGGGACAGACTGGGGGACACAGGGAGACACAGACAGGGACAGACTGACAGGGACACACAGGGGGACACAGGGACAGACAGACACATAGGGACAGCCAGGCCCCCCCAGGGCTCAGCCCCTCTCTCTCCCTGGGCTCCTCTCCAGGCTGAGCAGCCCCAGCTCCCTCAGCCTCTCCTGGCCCCGAGCTGCTCCAGCCCTTGCTCAGCTCCAGGGGCTCCTGGCCCTGCTGTGCTGAGGATCCAGAGCTGGACAGAGCAGCCAGAGGTGCCCCCAGGGCTGGGCACAGGGGCAGGGTCACCCCTGACCTGCTGGCAATGCTCTTCCTGATGCCCCCAGGATCCCGTTGGCTCCTTGTCCCCAGGACAGGTCAGAGACAGCTCGTTGTGCCCTGGACACTGCTGTGGGTATTCCTCAGCTCCATCTCTGTGTTTTATTCCCTATAATTAGTGCAATATGGGGGCAGAGCCTTTCTTCAGTCTTTTCCTGCAACTGCACAAATCCAAGGAAGGAATGGAGACAGCAGCCTGAGGAAGGGCTGGGAAAATGCTGATTCTTTTATTAATTCCTTGAATTAATGGGGAATGCAGGAGTTCACCTGATAAGCACCTGGGGAGTCATCAGCAAGAGTGATGGTGGTAATCCCTCAAAGGACAACGCAGAGGTACAAAAGGCACCTGAGGGATTGATAAGACACCTGGGAGAAAGATAAGCAGGACAAGAAATATCCAAATATATCCTCCAAAAATAATGGCAGCATTCCTGTGCAGAAAGGTAACCAATTAAAAAGAGCCTAATGAGCCATGATGGGCCATGTCAGACACTAGGAATGCAGAATTTGGGATGTAAGGGACCCATTTTGGGTCTCTGATGAGGAATCTGAGCTCAGTGTGTTTGGATTTGGTCAGCTGGGAAGCTGAACCCCACCTGGTGCACTGGAGTTGGAATGGACCCCAGAGTGAGGAAAAGCACTTTTGTGGGATGTGTTGGAATGAAACCAAACTGTCCCCTGGGCCTGGACAGTGGCAAGAGCTGAGGGACCTTTTCCCAGCACAGGGAAGCTCATGTGCAGCTCCCTGTCCAGTCTGGAGCTCCAATAGCTCCAGGGAGATGCTGAGAAGCTCTGTGGGATCCACTGGAGACACAACAAGGTGTCCCAGGGCTTGGGGCAGAGCTCCTACCACGAGGCAGTGAGGAAATGCAGGAAAATGCAATTGTTGTCCAGGGAGGCTGCAGCTGGCCCTGGATCCCTGGCAGTGTCCAAGGCCAGGCTGGACAGGGAGCACTCTGGGACAGTGGGAGATGTCCCTCCCCAAGGCAGATGAGTTTAAGGTCCCTTCCCACCCAAACGAGTCCATGAAATCCCATGAACTGCCAACCTCCCACCTCCCCCGGTGCTGGCACAGTCTGAGCAGCACGAGCAGCACCTCCTGTGACTCGGTGGGAGCAGATCCAGGACGGGGCAGGGATGTCCCACCCAGAGATGGAGCTTAACACAATAATGACCAGGAAAAGTGACAGGAAAAGGAACCAAAATGTGTGGAAGAATGGCAGGAACAAGGGGAGACACAGCCAGAAAGGGCCAAGGGCTGCCTTGGTGCTGCCAGCCCGTGGTGTTCACACAGCCAGGGGAATTCCAGGAGGCATTTGGCCTTCCTGAGGCTTCCCTGAGCACCCTCTGCTCCAGAAAACCAACCCTGCCTGGTCCTGGGGAGCTGAGCTCTCCCTGTTCCTGCTCACATTCCAAGGGGGTGAGCAAGAGGACCCATCCTGGTGGGATGGAACCCCAAAGGCAGCGCTCCAGAAGAGCTCCAGCTCCTTCCAGGCCATAGGTTTGAGTGTTTGGGGGTCAGAAACCCTCAGGATGGCAGGACAAGCACTGAGAACATTCTCAGGGAATATATTTCCTTGCACTGCAGGATGTTGTTGTGCAGTTTGTGAGGCTGCCTGGCTGGTTGTGAGTAATTTATGTATTTATTATGTCCCCTGGCAGTGCTGTTTTACTAAAGCTGTCCCTATTTTTTTTCTGGTGCTCTTTCATCCCTCTGGGAATAGAGCTGATATATCCTTAAAGAAAACAGTTCTTTCATATTTCTGCAATGGGATTTTAAGTGGAGTAATGCAGATGAAGGGCAGCACACAAACACAATCCTGCTTTGTATCTTAAATAAAAAATACCTTTTTCACAAAGGCAGGCAGTGGGGATTTTTCTCCCAGGCTTTCAAGGGAAAGTGTGGGCTCTTAAAGGACTTCTCTCTGTGTCTCTAAGCAATTCTGAGCACATTCCCCCACACAGTTCTGCTGGGTAAAATACAGGGAGGCTTTTATCAAGTGTCTTTTGTGCATCCCAGAGCTTCTCCAGGTGCTCAGCGGGGCTTAAGGAGATGCCAGAGTGTTTTGAGGGAAAGAAAGGGAGAGGGGAGGAGGGTGCTCCCAGACACTGATCCTGGGAAATCACAGACTAAAGGAGCCCCACGTTGAGCTCCACCTTTCCCTGGGTCAGGATTGTGGTGCTGTTCCCAGGGGTCCCAGGACGAGGGAAGAGATGAGAATCTTGACTCCATCTTTCAGAAGGCTGATTTATTATTTTATGATATATATTATATTAAAAGAAAATGATATATTAAAACAATACTAAAAGACTAGAAGAAAGGATTTCATCAGAAGGTTAGCAAGGAAAGGAAAGGAATGAATAACAAAAGCTGGTGACTCTCAGAGAGTCTGAGCCAGCTGACTGTGATTGGCCATTAATTAGAAACAACCAACATGGACCAAAGATGCACCTGTTGCATCCTACAGCAGCAGATAATCATTGTTTTTCTTTTCCTCTGAATCTTCTCAGCTTCTCAGGAGAAAAAATCCTAACAAAAGGATTTTTCATAAAATATGTCTGTGACATGGATCTTGCTGCCCCTGGGTCACTCAGGTGCCTGGATCCACTCCTCCTCCTCCCCAGGCTGACAAAAGCTTTCAAGGCCAGCG
>NW_005054448.1:647693-651668 GCF_000277835.1 Geospiza fortis
CTCACAGGAATTTTGCTGTTGCTGCTCTTTACCATGCCTGTGGAATGAGGGGAGGGCAGAGATCTCTCCAATCCCTGCAGAGCCAGGGGAGCATCCACAAGCTGCCCTGACAAGCTGAGGGTGCAGCAGGGTCAGAGCCCACACCTGTGTCCTGACCCCGCTCCTTGGTGAAGAGCTCAGGCTGGAAACCTGGGAGTGGGACTGGCAAGGGAAGTGCAGGAAGAGCAGCCATTTTCCTGTGGATGTGGAGAGAGAGGAGCTGCTCCTTGTGGGGCGCAGCTCTGAGGGAATTGCCATTGCAGGGAAGAAACCTCCATGGCCTCCCTGCTGCCATGGGTTCAGGGAGCATTCCCACTCTGCCAATTTGGGTGATTCCAGGGCAGCTGCTGACCCTGTGTCCTGCTGTTTCTGGGGAGTCTCACTGTCCCTGGGCTTGGAGCCTCCACTGCCACAGTCCTGGGCTGTAAGATGTGGTTTGGGGCTGTGTGTTCTGTCCCCATCTGTCAGAGCTGGGCAGCTCTCTGCTGTCCATGGGGCAGTTTTTTCTTTATCTCTCCCACAGCCAATCCTCCCTCCAGGAGATCTCTGCTGTCCATGGCCACTGAGTGTCCCTGCAGGGCTGATCCAATTCCAGCATCCCATGGGGAGATGCTGCGCCCAGGGGAGGAGCCAAGCATTCCTACCTGGATCCAATCTGAGATTTTGGGATACCAGAACAGCCTTTGCCCACTGCATTGCCAGAGGAGCAGCTTTCTGCTGCCCTGCATTGCCAGAGGGAGCCCAGGCCCATCTGCAGCAGCCCTGGAGCTGCAGAGGAAAACTCCCCCCTTGTGCAGGATCCCTGCTCCAGCAGCAGCACAGCTGGCACTGCAGGAGGGCTGAGCCCCCATGGGATGGGGCTGTGCCACCCCCTGACACACAGGGGGGCAGGGCACGGTCTCACTCTGGCAGTGGTTTGTTTTATATGACTGCATTGTTTATTTTATTTTTATTTTCTTCCCTAATAAAGAACTGTTATTCTTACTCCCGTATCTGTGCCCAATGCGCCGGCAGTTTATATACAAGCACGCATCCAGGCAGTAAGCCAAAGAAACTCACTTGTTACAAGTCACCAAATACTCATCCTAGCCAATTACACAGAGAGAAAGCATATTGACAGTGATTCTATCCAATCAACATAAACACACATAGCTGGGGTTAAAACAATACTTGCTTGTTCATTTATAAGAAGACAAAGCATAAAACCCTATTCATAATTTCAACCTTGCTATAGAAACTTTTTGCAACTTAGAAAGTTATTCCGAATCGCTAATACATAGCTCTATTGTTCTATTCCTCACGTCTTCGCTACAGCTTAACAAGATGCATCAGCAATATCCATAGCTCTGCTGCACTGAGGCCTGTCTGTTTTCCCACAAACCTGAAACCCTCTAACTTTATGGATTCCTACATTTCCCCCTCTCTCTTGGCACCCAAGAGCCTCTTAAATTCAAAATTATAATAATTAGGAGGGAGGGGATTTACATTTTCCATTTCAGGGGAGGCTCCTGCCTTCCTTAGCAGAAACCTGTCTGTTCAAACCAAGACAGCCACTCACACACGATGCTCTCAGGGCACAGATGTGAGGATTTGCCCCAAAATGTGAGTTCATGGCTCTGCTCCCTTTCTTCCACCGACCTCATCCCTGCTCATCTTTATTTCAATAAAAGGAGTCCCAAAAGTGCAGTCAGCCCTCCCCCTTTATCTCAGCCCTCCACTTTTTCCCACTTAATTTCATCTCTAAACAACTGGAGCAGAGCAGGACCCCTCACCCTTCTGGAGTTATTGGGATACATCTGAAATGTCAGAACACAAGATGGGATTGAAAATTGCATCAGGCAGATCTGCTGAGGGCCTGGCTCTGCATCTCCCCTTCCCTGCTGCAAGCCCAGGGAAGCACTCAGGGATGAGGCATGGGGAGAGAGGAGCATTATCTGCTGCCTGGGACTGAGGGAGGTTTTTATTATCAGTTTGACCAGCAAGGTCCCTCTCCTGCTGAGGGTTCACCATGAGCTGTAAAGTCTTGAGATGGAAAAACTGCTGGAGCTGAAAGTTGGGATTCTGCCCAGGGAAGCAGAGCAAAGAGCAGCAGGCTCCTTCTACCCACTCTCCCTGACCCTGGAGCACACCCAGAAGATGGATTTCAGCCTGATGGTTGCCTCCAGATTCCTTCCTTCCCATGCCCAAGGAATGGCAGGAGAGCATTGGTCCCACTGCTTCCCACAGGATTCCCACTGAGCACCCAAGGTCAGAGCTGCTGCTGGGCACAAACCACCCTGGAGACCCCCTGGCACTGGGGACCTGCTCCTGAACACAGAACCCTCCTCTGGGGGGGATGTGGGACTGTCCTCTCCCCTCCCTCTCCCCTGCCCTCCCCTCCCCTCAGTGCTGGTCAAACCCCTTCTGTTGGTGGCCCTGGTTTTGGAGCCCCTGAGCCAATGGTGGCCACATCAGCCAGGAATCTCTCTCCTCCCTATGGGGATCCTTGTCACGGGTGTGGGTTGCCCTGCCCGAGCAGGGGGCTTGGATGAGGTGGCTCCAGAGGTGTCCACCAACCTCAGCCAGGTGACCCCGGTTGAAGCTGGAACCTGATCTTCGAGGTCCCCTTCCAACTCCAACCATTCTGTGATCCTGTGATCCTGCTCTCCAAGGCAGCAGCTCTGTGGTGGAGACATTTTATCCCCAGAGCTTTTATCACTGACACCACAAAAATCTGAAGCTCAGCTCCCAAGAAATGAGATGTTCAATCACAGCCAGGATAAAATCCCAGGATGAAAAGCAGAGCCCCAGAGGAACCCTGACACAACGTGGGAAGTGCAGCAGCAGGGAAACACCAAATTTTCCCTGCTGGAGAGCAAGCACAGGTTCGGCAGCCTGCAAATGTCAACATTCTGGGCTCATATCTGCCCATAATTTATCACCCTGGTGAGCAGGACTAAATCAGAGCTGCGGCAACACTCAGCTCTCAACAGCCCCCTCAGTCAGGGAGCTCAGAGCTCTGTGGAGCACACAATTAACCTTCCACTGCCAAAGGAAATTACAACAGGAGGCAGGAACAAATCAGAACCTTCCCTCAAAGAACCAGGGCTGGATTCCACCCTCGTGCTGCTGCTCAGCCTCACTCCCTGGCGCATAAATAGGGAATAAGGGAAGGGAAAAGGAGGAGAAGAGCAAAGGAGCAGTTAGGCAGAAGAGGAGCAGGTTCATAGAGGGAGTGAGGGAGGGAGGGAGGGAATGAGGTGAGGAACGGCTTTGGGCTCTTACCAGGCATCATCCCCTCTTCCATTCCTGCAGCTTTTTGGAAGTGTCCTGGGAGCAGGTTTGAGGTCAGATCTTATCAGCTAAAGGGATGCAGCATTTGCAGGGCAGTCTGATGAACACCCCCAGCAAAATCCTGATTTAATTTCCCCCCATCTGGGTTTCCTTTCTCAAAGGCCAAAGCACTGAGTGCCCTCAAGAGCAGCATGTGCAGCTCTGCAGGGACACACTGGGACCTCACACATCCCCATTTCTGTGACTCATGGAGAGCCAATTCCACAATTCATTGGCAGGAGTGTGTGCACTGACAGCTGAGCTGCAGGGTTGGAGCTGCCTGCTCCACAACCACTTTGTGTTTACACTGAAGGACAAAGGGCTGCTAATCTCACACCCATCCACTCATTCCCCTCCTCTCCATCCCGTGGTTGGACAGCTGAACTCGGGGCTGTGTTATTCCCCTTCAGGCTGGTGGCATCTCTGGAGCTGTGTTGTGTTGGGTGGTCCCAGGATGAGGTGAGAGATGAGAATTTGACTCCAAGTTCTCAGAAGGCAGATAATATAATATAATATAATATAATATAATATAATATAATATAATAGAATAGAATAGAATAGAATAGAATAGAATAGAATAGAATAGAATAGAATAGAATAGAATAGAATAGAATATAATAGCCT
>NW_005054448.1:651786-654973 GCF_000277835.1 Geospiza fortis
ATAATATAATATAATATAATATAATATAATATAATATAATATAATATAATATAATATAATATAATATAATATAATATAATATAATATAATATATAGTATAATACAATATAATTATATTCTAAAACTATACTAAAGAAAGAGAAAGGAGACATCAGAAGGCTAAACAAGAATGAATAATAAAAACCCGTGACAGACTCAGAGAGTCCAACACAGCTGGACTGGGATTGGTCATTAAGTTAAAACAATTCACATGGAACCAATCAAAGATGCACCTGTTGGTAGAGCAACCTCCAAACCACACTCCAAGCAATCAGATAATTATTATTTACATTTATTTTCTGAGGCTTCTCAGCTTCTCAGGAGAAAAATCCTGGTGAAGGGATTTTTCAGAAGATACCATGGTGACAGAGCTGCAGCAGCATCATGGTGGTGTCACCCAGCAGAGTCACAGCAGTGACTCACCCATGCCATGCTGTCAGAGCCTGCTCCAGGAAGTGATCCATTTCTGCTTATTAAATCTTGGGCCTTCAAGAGAAAACTCCTTCTTCCATGGCCGTGCCACAGAAACAATCCCACTAAACTTCATTTGTCCACTGAACTTCATCTTGTTCGTCCCATGGATGCTGGGCCATGAGGGAAGTGTCAGCAAGGATGGAGAGCACGGAGAAAGGAAAGGAATTGTGGATGCCCAGAGCAGCTGTGGCTGCCCCTGGATCCCTGGCAGTGCCCAAGGCCAGGCTGGACAGGGCTTGGAGCAGCCTGGGACAGTGGGAGGTGTTCCTGCCCATGGCCGGGGTGGCACTGGATGGGCTTTAAGGTCCTTTCCCACCCAAACTGGGATTCTGTGAGGAGAGAAGATGTCCAGGGGTTCCTGGACAGCAAAGAGACTGGCACAGACACCTGCAGTGCCAGCCACACCTCTGGGACACCTGGCACCACAACTGCCTCATTCAGAGCTCTTTGCGGTCACCTTCATCCTCCAGTGAGGTTCTCTTGAATCCAGCAAACAAACAAAGCTGATTTATTTCTTTATGCAAATTCAGAGCTTTCAACAGAGGGGATTTTCTCTCTCATTCTTTGAATAAATTGCTAAAATCCAAGGTTTGCTGGCTGGAACCCTGAGGAAGGGCACAGAGGTGGTGCCACACCCCAGGCACAGCCCTGGATGTGCCCAAGGAACATTCCTGGTAAGGACATGGGAAAGGAAACAGCCTGGAAGTGAAGCACCCACAAGGGAGAAAGGGCCATACCCAGATCCCTGGGGGAAATCTCACAAACAGGTTTGGCTGCACTTGTCTGGAATTTGTGGCAGAGTCAGATCCTGCTGTGCTGCTCCAGGGTGCCAACAATGTCAGGGAATCATGGAATTCCTGCACAGGGGGAGGAAGAAACCAGAATTTGCTCATCCCCTGCCAGGGGCTGAGAGAATCCCATGTGGTCAGCTCAGAGCTTTGCACCAAAGCACCCAGTGAGAGACACCTTAAAAATCCCCCACTCTTTTTCCTCATGGGGACTTTTCCCTCATTATCACCTCGCAGCACACCCATTGTCAGCACTCCAGGGTTGTCCCACTGCATTGCCAGAGGAGCAGCTTTCGGCTGCCCTGCATTGCCAGAGGGAGCCCAGGCCCATCTGCAGCAGCCCTGGAGCTGCAGAGGAAAACTCCCCCCTTGTGCAGGATCCCTGCTCCAGCAGCAGCACAGCTGGCACTGCAGGAGGGCTGAGCCCCCATGGGATGGGGCTGTGCCACCTCCTGACACACAGGGGGCAGGGCATGGTCTCACTCTGGCAGTGGTTTGTTTTGTATTACTGCATTGGTTATTTTATTTTTATTTTCTTCCCTAATAAAAAACTGTTATTCCTGCTCCCATATCTTTGCCTGAGAGCCCCTTAATTTCAAAATTATAATAATTTGGAGGGAGAGGGTTTACATTTTCCATTTCAGGGGAGGCTCCTGCCTTTCTTAGCAGACACCTGGCTTTTCAAACCAAGACATATTTTTCCCACACTCAGGTACCAGGATGCTTTGTCACCTCCGCAGCTCCTTTCCTACAATTCCAAGTGGCACCAGTCTCCCTTCATCACCTCCCAACTTCCAGTGGTGACAGTTCTGATTTCCTTCCAAAATCCTGTTTTCCTGATCGCTCCCACTCCTGCACCTCCAAACTGAGCCACCTCCTTGCTGAGCTGAGCCACATCCACACTCAGTTTTCCAGGTGTTAGAGATGAGTAATCAGATAGTTGGCTCTCACAGTGAAGGGGTGAACATTATGTGTATGTTAAGGGAAGTTTTGTTTTGGTTTCAAAAGACAGGTGTTTGTTAAGGAAGGCAGGAGCCTCCCTTGAAATGGAAAATGTAACCCCCCCTCTCCTTTTTCCAAATTGCTATAAATTTTAAATTAAGGGGCTCTCAGGCAAAAAATATGGGAGCAGGGAATAACAGTTCTTTAATAGGGAAGAAAATAAAAGGATAAAATAAACAATGCAGTGCACTAGAACAACACTGCCAGAGTCAGAACCCAACCTGACACCCTGTGGGTCAGGGTGCTGGCAGCAGTCCCATTGGAATTGTGGCTCAGCCCTCCTGCAGTGTCAAGAATCTCCAGATTATATCCAGGTAGGAATGCTTGGCTCCTCCCTCTGGGCTCACATCTCCCAGTGGGATGCTGTAGTTCTTATCAGCCATGCAGGGACATTCAACAGCTGTTATCAGCAGGTGTCTCCCCAGTGGTGGAAGAGATAAGGAAAACTGCCCACTTAACAGAAGACAACTGCCATACAGATGGCAAATAAATACAATTTGCTTGACAATCCAGGACAAGTTTTGTAGATGCAGAGTTACATTACTGTAATATGTCCTCCCAACCCTGCATTGTTATCATGGGATGGCCTGGGTACTCGGGGCATTTGGGGAGGGCTGGCTTGTTACTATGGCAATACCTGACCCCAAATCAAGGTGTAAGAAAGTGATCTCCACCACTGGACAGCAAGGAAGGAGTCACTGACAAGACTTTAGGAGATGCTACAGATATAAAAGGCAGAGCATCCATTTTGAAGAGGAGCACGTGGCTGATAGTCACGGGGGCTCCCAGCACTGTAATCTTTCCTTATTTTTATTAAGGTTTAATAAACCTTTAACATTTTAAAAAGTGGGCAGCTATTTCTCACACAGGCAAACTTTGGGTGT
>NW_005054448.1:655070-675332 GCF_000277835.1 Geospiza fortis
CCACACCCCATGGCTGGTTCATCTTCAAGCTGGATGGTCAGTCTTTTATACTCCTGGGGTTGCATCAGCCCCGGCCCCTCCCAGAGTCTGTCACTCAGCTCTTCTTTGCCATTTATCAGTGCAGACTGCTTTGTAACTGCATTGGAGCTCAGGTGTTGCCACGCTGCACCCCCTGAGCACCCCCAAGCTTTTCCATTCCCACCTGCCCCATGCAAGGGACACCTGTGCAGCCTCTTTGTACCTGTCCTGGACAGCAACACAGGGGGGGAAAGGGAACTATGGGGAGAACAGAGGAGACCTAAACTACAGTAATGATGAGGGCTCTGGTGTGGAGATGACCCTGAGGTGTTGGAAAGTCTCTTTTTCCCAGCCCTGAGACCAAAGAAGAAGTCGAGGTTCCTTGGCTCTGGTTCTCAAGGTTGCTTAGTTTTTCTTATCTATAACATTCTTTCTCTGACCTGCTGAGATCTGTCCAGCAGGTTGGGTTGTGGCACAGTCCCTGCCCTTGGGGCAGTGTTAGCTTTTTATACTAAAAACTATGTGTACTTTATTTACAATAATTTTCCAATACCTATCACCTATGTTAGACAGTCTGTCTCTACTCTAAACCAATCCAGAAGTGCCAACATCACAGCAGAAGATGGAGGACAAGAAGAAGAAGGAGAAGGACAGGACACACCCAGATTCCTCCATCTTGCCTCTTGAACCCCCATTCTAAATCCCCAAAATTCTACATTTTCACCCTGTGACAAATTCACTACCATTCTACTCAAACTCTTGTGGCTTGTAACTCCTCATACAAAGTTGGTAATTGTTTCCATGGACTAAACTCAAAGGCACAGGTGTTTTTGACTCCATGCCAAGGCCTCTGAGCCCCCTGACAGGGTCTCGAATCACCCAGGGCAGCCAGAGGAATGTCCTGGGTCCCGACACAATAACATAACTACACATCACCAAAACTTTTCTTAATATTCACACAACAGTCATCCCTTAATTGCGAGAGCCAATCATCTCATTATCCATCTATAACAGGTGTGTGCAGTGGAACAGGATCTCCAGACTGGTGCCTGTCCTTCCCCACCTCCCAGGGACATCCAGAGATGTTTCCCTGCAGTTCTGGGTGTTCCCTGAGCTCTCCCCAGGGCAGCTGAGTTTTCCTGTTCACTGGAATTCTGATCCATGCCATCCATCACTGCTCACCTGAGCACGAGGCCTGTTTTCGCTGCCGTGAAAGGGCATTAAATTGATTTTATGTGATTTGCTCTTGACAAATCAAACTTGGCTGTAATTCCCTGCCTCGTTATCTCCCAGGTGTTCACAAGCACTTTGCCAGATAATATATTCCCATTCTTGTCCTGGGTATTTCAGGCAACAGATCCCCATTTTATCCTTTTTTTAAAAGATAGTCTTAGCATTTATTTTTTCCAGACCTCCCAGATTTTTTCCACACACGTTCTAAGATAAAAGCCAAGTGCTCTGAGATTGATTCAGCCTCCTTTAAGCACCACACGGAGAATGCTGGCAAGGCCAGGCAATTTGGGATCCTCTAATGGCCCCAAGAACCTCCTGCTCCATCCTTCTCCTGCTGCAGAGTAAATTCTGTCCCCTTTGTCACCAGAGCTGTTTGTTCACCCTGTCATTGTCACTAACTCCTTTAGTGAAGGCTGAAACAACAGCAGGGGAAATTCCTTTGCCTGGGGCATCATTGCTTAAGACTCCAGGAAAAACCTCTTTTGCCTTTTTCTCACTGCTTATTTCATTACAGAAATTTTCCTCATTAATTTTTATCTCCCTCACTGCTTGGCTCCCTGTGCCTGGTAAAATCCCAATTCATTCACGGAGAAGGCAACATGGTCCAACTGCAAGCTGTGCCACAGCCATGCTTAATTCTTCCTGGGTCTCGTCTCCATCACATTTTTATCTCAGCTCTGTGATAGATGAGTAATGTGATGACTGACTCTCACAATTAACAGATAAATATCATGTATATAGGTTAAGAAAAGTTTTATAGATTTATAGTTATGTTGTACCCCCTCGTGTGGTGATCAAGGGACAGCAGGGTTGGGACACCTGGCAGGGCTGGCTTGTCACTGTGGAACACCTGAGCTCCAGTCAGGGTTTGAGGAAGAGATCTCCACCACTGGACAGCAAAGAAGGGGTTGATGGACACAACTTTGGGAGGGGTTAAGGGGTTAAAAAGGAAAAAACCTCCATTGTGAGGGGACTGAGCACATGGCGGGGAAAATCTTTTGCTCCCAGCACTGGTACCTTTTTTCTTTTTTCAGTCTTCTGTTGTATTTTTGATAAGGTTTCATAAACCTTCCTAAACTGTGAAAAGTGAGTAGCTATTTCTCACAGCTCCAAGCTGGGAATGTGGCTGTGCCCATTTCCATGGGACACAAATGGAGAAAATCCCTTTCTCCCATGGTCCTGAGCTTCCTGCTGCTGGGACAGCAAATTCCCTCAGTATTTCCTTGGGTGGGTTTCTACCACACTCTTGATTTTTTGCTTATTTTCTGCCAAGGAAATGGAGAAGGAAGCCTTCTCCATGGCCTCAGGTCAAATGCAGTGTTCTCTTGGGGGTCAGCGTCCCTCAGCACAGAAAGTTGAAAATTCTCAGTATTCAGGGTTCCAACACCACACCATGTTTAGGTTGAGTTTTGTGGCCATCCAGGAAAAGCACTTGGGACTGGAACCCGGAGATTTATCCCAGCACAGCTCAAGCGGTGCCAATCCAGGCGAAATCCCCAGGGGAGCAGAGGGGCAGCTCCGATCTCTGCTCTGGGACAGGGACAGCACCCAGGGAATGGCTGCAGGGCCAGGGCAGCTCAGGCTGAGCTCAGGGCAGGGTTCTTCCCCCAGAGGGTGCTGGCACTGCCCAGGCTCCCCAGGGAATGGGCACGGCCCCGAGGCTGCCAGAGCTCCAGGAGCCTTTGGGCAGCACTGCCAGGGATGGACAGGGTGGGGTTGCTGGGGGTCTGGGCAGGGACAGGAGCTGGGATTATCCCTGGGGGTCCCTTCCCACTCAGGATATTCCAGGATTGTGTGGTTTGGTAACTACACCGGTAACAGCCATGGGCTGTGACACACAGCTTCATTTTAAAATAAACCAGATGGATCCTGCACAGGCCTGGGCTGGATCTAAAAGTGACATCAAACTAACGCAGCATTTCCACATTCAGGTGATGACAGGGCATGGGGGACATCTGTGGGGCACCTGAGGACTCCCCAGCCCCAGGTGGCTTCCAGAATTTCTGAGTTTACCAGGGATGTGGAGCTTTTCCATCCCCGCAGAGCCCTCGGATGCAGCCCCGGCCGAGGTTCCTGTGCTCTGACACTTCTATTAATCCCCGTTGCTGTCAATTATTTATTGTCCCTCTCCGTGGTGCTCTGTCACAGGCTGGGCTGCAGCAGCTTGTGCTTCCTGACAGGCTGTCATGTCCCTGGCTATCTTTGGAGCTCGTGGCACCTCGGAGACGCTGACGGAGGAGATTAAGGCTCCTTGTCACAGCACTCGTGCTGGCCCTGCAGCACTCCCAGGGAACAGGACAGAAAGTGCCATTTGCTCCGGGTTTAAAAGTCATTGCCTGCTTTTATTCCTGGCAGGAGAGAGGGTGGAATTGCAGGAAACAGGAGCAATCAATCCCGGGCTATTAAATAAAGGCACTTTGATAGGACCGTTACACCAATTAATTCAGAGCTGATCACTCCGTTTTAGGGCTGTGTCTTGCCCCGCCATCCCAGCCGGTGTTTCTGCTCTGTCACCTGTCACCCTGCAGGACAAACATGTACCCAAAGGTGTGACACGACCCTGCTGGGGCTCTGGAGCCAGCAGGAGCTGGTGCCAAGGCAGCCTAGGCTAATCCCCGGGCACACGGGCTGCTCATCCTTTGTTATTCATGGCCGAGGTCCCCCTGCTCCCATCCCCTCCTAATGACTTCACCTGGTGGTGATGGTGATGGTGATGATGATGACCAACCGGTCATTAAGAAGGTGATTTGCTCAGGGCTCATGCGCTTCAATGAGGAGAGTAAAACATTAAAGGGAGATGTTCAGAGCCCTCACAGCACCGGCTTTTTGTGATTCCTAATTAATCCAGGGTGTCGTTAAGAACAGCAGCAAGGCAGGTGGCTCCTGCTTTTAGGGCTGCACTGGGAATCTGGTGTGGATTGGGATAATGAACCACCAGAGGAGGAGCAGAGCAGAATCTGTGTGAGCCCCACCTGCCCTGTGGTGCTTGGGCATTGACTGGGCATTGACTGGGCATTAATTGGACATTTACTGGGCAGTAACTGGGCAGTAACTCTGCATTTACTGGGCATTTACTAGGCATTAACTGGACATTTACTGGACATTAATTGGGCAGTAACTGGGCATTTACTGGGCATTTACTAGGCATTTAGTGGGCATTGACTGGGCATTAATTGGACATTTACTGGGCTGTAACTGGGCATTAACTGGGCATTGACTGGACATTGATTGGGCATTTACTGGGCAGTAACTCAGCATTGACTGGGCATTATCTGGGCAGTTACTAGATCTTAACTGGGCATTAACTGGACATTTACTGGACATTAACTGGGCATTTACTGGGCAGTAACTCTGCATTAACTGGACATTTACTAGACATTAAGTGGGCATTGACTGGGCAGTTACTGGGCATTAAGTGGGCATTAACTGGCATGATGGTCATGTCCTAGAGTCCATAGCAGAGCAACATTCCCTACCTGCCTGCCCTGGGATAAAGTGTCCCTCAGCAAGGATTTGGCCGCTGTGAAATTCTCCGCTCTGGGCCATGGGTAGGTCACAGAATAACGGAACATCCAGAGCTGGAAGGGGCCCACAAGGACCCTCCAGTGCAGCTCCTGGCCCTGCCCAGACAGCCCAACAATCCCACCCCGTGCCTGAGGGTGTTGCTCACTCTTCATTATTGGAATGAAAATGAGGGAGCTCCCAAACTTTGCTGCATCGCAGTGTGTTCACAAACAAACATCCAGTGTTTAATTTTATTATTAGTGGGATAAATATTTGTTCCAAGCATTTTGGATGCTAAAATAGAAAGCTGCAGACATGGTTGGAGCTGGAAATGGGCTCTCTGGGGGTTGATGAGAGAGGAAGGCCCAGCCTGGGGGCTGGCTTGGCTCCAGGGTGCTCTGGCTGGTGGGGGCTGGAGTTGGGTTGAGCTCAATCATCTCCTGCATCCCCCAAAAATGTCACACAGGGATCTCTAGGAAGGCTGCAGAAGAGCTGTCAGGGATCTGAAAGGTGTCACTGCCATCTCTGTCCTTTTTCTGGCGTGACAATTCATGTCCAAACTGGCAAGGCCTTGCTGGTGCCAACCTGAACTTCATCATGTGCAGTAGGACACAGGGGCTGTCTCCATGCCCCATACCCCCCTTTGCAGTGCCTCTGGGGGGATATTCCCATGAATGTCCCTTGGGAGACCATGACTGAGCTTTCCAGCAGAAATCCTCCTCAGGGAGTGCCCTGAAGCTCCCAAACTTCCACATCCCTGCACGGGGCAGAGCCCAGAGCTGCTTGGCTGCAGGGATGCTGTCAACATCTCCTGCAAACCCCATGTCCCTCAGGAATTCTGCTGCCTGAGCTCAGCTGCAATCTTTGGGTTTGCTCTCTGGAATATTTATGTGTGACCTTTGCCACTTGGACGTGTGTGCAGGGAAAATGGATGAAAGCTTCCTGACTCCTCCTGGGCCAGGCGGGAGCAGAGCGCTGCAGAAAAGGCTTCCAAGGCAATATTGATCCTCCAGGATCCCTCTGGGCCAGCTGTGGCCTCATCAGCTTCACTCAGAACTGATGGGCTCCTTCTTTGGCTCCAGGGTTATGAACTTGCCTTGTTGACACTTCAGCTTTGCAGGATGGATTCCCAGAGTCTTTGCTGGGTTCAAATCAGGCCCTTTGCCTTCCCTGTTCAAGATGTGGAGCACAGAGAGCACTTTTTGCCCTTTTTGACTGATCCCCACTTTCCTCCTTGGACTGTCAGATCCATAATTACTCCAGCAGAGCCTTCCTGCTCTGCTCTATCACTGCCCAGCGGTGTTCTCTCTCTGCCGGGGATGTTCTGGAGAACAAGGGAGCCCTTGGTGGAAATGGCTCATCCTGGGCTGGGTTCACATCCTGCCCCTGTGCCCAGCCCTGGGGGCACCTCTGGCTGCTCTGTCCAGCTCTGGATCATCAGCACAGCAGGGCCAGGAGCTCCTGGAGCTGAGCAAGGGCTGGAGCAGCTCGGGGCCAGGAGAGGCTGAGGGAGCTGTGTGGTATTTTTGGGGTCCCCTGTTGTGGGGAGGAAATATGAATCTCACTCCATGTTCTTAGAAGGCTAATTTATTATTTTTTGGTATTATATTAAAGAATGCTATACTAAACTCTACTAAAGAATAGAGAAAGGATACATCAGAAGGCTAAACAAGATACTAATGAAAAACTCGAGACTCTCCAGAGTCCTGACACAGCTGGACTGTGATTGGTCATTAAATCAAAAAAATCCACATGTTGGATAAACAATCTCCAACCACATTCCAAAGCAGCAAAACACAGGAGAAGCAAATGAGATAATATTGTGTTTCTTTTTCTCTGAGGCTTCTCAGCTTCCCAGGAGAAGAAATCCTGGCGAAGGGATTTTTCCAGAAAATATGACAGTGACAGGAGCTGGGGCTGCTCAGCCTGGAGAGGAGCCCCAGCTGAGAGGGGCCTCAGCTCTGGGTGTCCCTGTGTGTCTGTCCCAGTCTGTCTGTCCCTATGTCCCCCAGTCTGTCCCTGTCAGTGTGTCCCTGTGTCCCCCAGTCTGTCCCTGTCAGTCTGTCCATGTGTCCCCCAGTCTGTCCCTGTCTGTGTGTCCCTGTGTCCCCCAGTCTGTCCCTGTCAGTCTGTCCATGTGTCCCCCAGTCTGTCCCTGTCTGTGTGTCCCTGTGTCCCCCAGTCTGTCCCTGTCAGTCTGTCCATGTGTCCCCCAGTCTGTCCCTGTCTGTGTGTCCCTGTGTCCCCCAGTCTGTCCCTGTCAGTCTGTCCATGTGTCCCCCAGTCTGTCCCTGTCTGTGTGTCCCTGTGTCCCCCAGTCTGTCCCTGTCAGTCTGTCCATGTGTCCCCCAGTCTGTCCCTGTCTGTGTGTCCCTGTGTCCCCCAGTCTGTCCCTGTCAGTCTGTCCATGTGTCCCCCAGTCTGTCCCTGTCTGTGTGTCCCTGTGTCCCCCAGTCTGTCCCTGTCAGTCTGTCCATGTGTCCCCCAGTCTGTCCCTGTCTGTGTGTCCCTGTGTCCCCCAGTCTGTCCCTGTCAGTCTGTCCATGTGTCCCCCAGTCTGTCCCTGTCTGTGTGTCCCTGTGTCCCCCAGTCTGTCCCTGTCAGTCTGTCCATGTGTCCCCCAGTCTGTCCCTGTCTGTGTGTCCCTGTGTCCCCCAGTCTGTCCCTGTCAGTCTGTCCATGTGTCCCCCAGTCTGTCCCTGTCTGTGTGTCCCTGTGTCCCCCAGTCTGTCCCTGTCAGTCTGTCCATGTGTCCCCCAGTCTGTCCCTGTCTGTGTGTCCCTGTGTCCCCCAGTCTGTCCCTGTCAGTTCCAAGCCCCATCCAGCCTGGCCTGGGAAACTGCCAGGGATCCAGGGGCAGCCCTGATGTTGGAAACAAATCCAGCATTAGAGGAAACCTGTACAATCCAAAGCTTTCTTCTCCACGGATCCCAGGTGTGGATGAAATCAGAAGAAACCAAGCTGCTCTGGACCCTTCAGCCCAGGAGCTCTGGATGATCCCATTTTCCCCTGCACAAAACACCCACAAGGATGGTTTGGAATTCCTATCCTGCCCCAAATCCTGGCAGGATTTGCCTGGGGGCTCTGTCCTTACATTGGAACCTGGAGATTTCTGGATGTCAACAAGTTCCAGGCTGTGTTTTTCTAATCAAAACCTTCCTTTGTTGGGCTTTCAGCACAATTTAATTTCTCCTGAAAATGCTTAGCTTTCCACAAGAAAAAAAAAAAAAAGGAAAAAAGATTTTGTGATGAAAACTTGAATGACAGAAATCTCAAACAGTTTTCTTAGGAAACAAAATATATTCATTTGCTCTCTAAATATCCCTAGAATCTGAGAATCTGAGAAGGATTCTTATTCCATTTTTATTGGAATAAAATGCAGCGAAAGGTTGGAATTGCCTCCTCTCCTGCCCAGTTCTGAATGATGGGCCAAGGACAGATCCTGCTTCCTTCCCTGGATCTGGGAGACATTCCCAGGTGGGAATGTCGGTTTAATTTGGGAACCTCACGACCAGAACAAGCAGGAGAGGTGCAACTCCTTCTCCAGGGACAGCTGTGCAGAGATTTCCAGAAGAAAGGCTGGATGCTGATCCCATATAAATTCCATTTGTTCTGTTTTTCATGTGTTCTGTTTGGTAAAAAATGTCAAAAAACTTGGAAAACCAATGGGTTAAATGGCTAACTCTCCTCCTTCTTTTTCCCTGAATAGTTATATCTCACTTTTCTCAGGAATGCTGGAAAATTATGAAGGAAATCCTAATTTAGTCAAAACCACTGGCTTTTCTAATTTTTTTTTTTTTCTAAAATCCTAATTTTAGCCAAAACTACATTTTTGTGTGAAAGAAGCACAAACTGCATGGACACTCTGGTTGTGGTTGCCTCCAGCATTCCTGGGCTGGGAGCATTTTCCTCTCCTTGTGTTGTCCTGAGGCTCAGGATCCATCAATCCATGAGCTCAGAGCAGCATCCAGAGTTCAGCACTTCCCTGGTGGCTGGAAAGCTCCCAGAAACTGGGGAGCAAGCCATGAAAAGACTGGGAATGGGGGCTGTTTAGTGTGATGGGGTTTTTTCCCCACTGATTTTCATTCCCAAATCCCAATGGATGCTGTGGCTGTGGGGCCTCCCATGCTCTTGGGAAGGTGTTCTTCCAGGTGTTTCTGTGGTGGGAACCTCATTCAGCCTTTCCAAAGGGCTCTCCTGACCTTCCAATCCCAAAATAAATCCTGCTTTTCTCCCTGCCTCCGGCTGTTCTGCTGGAGGGAGCTCCTCTCCCTCAGCTGGGAGAGGAGAAAAAGTGGAAAATGAGAGACTGAGGGAGTGATGGAGAAATCCAGGGTCTGCTCCTGATTTGTCTCTCCTTCCTGAGCTGTTTTCCTGGGATGTTTGTCCTCAGATCCATCTCCTACAAGCCAGTGGAATAATGCAAATGATAATGTGAATAATAATGCAAATAATGCAAATAATGCTAATAATGCTAATGCTAATGCTAATGCTAATAAAAATAAAGGGATCATTCCCATGGATCCTTTCATGGAGGACATCCAAGGGCTTGACAAACACCATTGAACTGATCCAGGGGTTCTGGTTCAAGGAAAACGAGGAGGAAAAACCAGAAGAAATCAAAGTGAGACAACCAAAAATTCCCAACAGCTTTGGATCCTTTCCTCCTGACTCTCCTACTCAGCATCTTGGGAATTGGGATCACTCCTCCAGAACCAGACCTGGCATGCCCAGGGAGGATGAGGGGGATGAGGCTCCAGGTCCTTCCCATCTCCAGCCATTCCCTTTGACAGGCCAGGCTGTGCTCTCCTCTTCCCATATCCAGGGATTCCATGGTGGGCTCTGAACATCCTGGAGTGTCACTGGTCCCGTGCCCTGCTGGATGCACCATGGTTGGAATGCCTGGATTTCCCTGGATTTCCAGGCAGGAGGATTCCTTGGAATGCTCCTCTCCTGCTGCTGGGAGCTCTGTGAGCAGGGTGGGGGCAGTGTGTCTGTCCTGGTTTAGGGCAAATTTGGGAGAAAACCTCCAAAGGGGCCCCTCCAGAAAGCAAACCCACACGGCCCCTCTCCCCAACCAGGTCAGGAAGGATTCCTTGGAGAGAAGTGGAAAGAACCTGTTCACTTAACAGGCACAGCACCCCCAGCACACAAATGAGCAATTCCAGGTGACACCACTCTGTCACCGCTCTGACAAAGATGACAAATTCAGAAAGCCTCTCTGGGGGTGGTCGCTCTGTTCTCAGTCCCTCCTGTGCTGGGGCAGCTGCTGCAGCCACAAGGTGCAAACTCTCGCTGTTCCCAGGCCCCAGTCCGGAGCAGGCTCGAGTGGGTCCAAAAAAGGGAAAGGAGAAACAGTCCAGGGAAAATTTGGACTGCTTAGCTAAACTAACTAATGAGCAGGAGCAAAAAGCAAGAGCAAAGCAGGAGCAAAGCATTAGCAAGAGCAAAGTGAAAAGCAAAAGCAAAAAGCAAAAGCAGCACCATGCACTGCCCTGTGTGTGTGTCCTGCCAGCCGTGGGGGAGCGGCTGAGAGCAAAAGCAAAACAAACCATTCGCTGTTCAGAGCCAGTCCTGGAGGCACAGAACATGATATCCAGCATGGACAGAGCACAGGGATGGGGATACAGCATCAGAACGTCACCCTAGGACAGTGTCCCACCAGGAGATGATCCAGGGGGATAATTCCCACCATTTCTGCTCACACACTCTCTGCTGGGGTAAAATCCTTCATTCATGGCCAACACATCCCTAATTGTCCACATGGAGCAGAGGAACAGCTTAGAAATCCCAGATTCTGCTGTCCCAGCATGTCCCCATATCCCTGTCCTTGTACCCCTCAGGTGTGAGCTGAGGACCAAAACCCCTCGAGGTAAGGGCTCCAAACAAGTCAAATATAGCAAAAGAGGGACTTTGGAAGAACTTTGCCAGAGTTATTAATCATGGAATACAGCAAATGACTTGGAATAATTAATACAAATATTTAAAAAGCCAATGAATGTAATTTTTAACTTAATGGGAAAAAAAAAAGAGATGGATTTTAATGCTATTGGGATTGTTCAGCCTGGAGCAGAGAAGATCCAAGGGGATTTTATTGTGGCCTTCCAGTGCCTGAAGGTGTGGTGGTGTTTGCAGGGGTCCCAGGACGAGGGAAGAGATGAGAATCTTGACTCCATGTTTCAGAAGGCTGGTTTATTATTCTATGATATATATTATTTTAAAAGAAAATGATATATTAAAACTATACTAAAGAATAGAAGAAAATATTTCATCAGAAGGCTAGCAAAGAAAGAAATGGAATGATAATAAAATCTTGTGCCGGACCAGAGTCCCAACACAGCTGGAGCTGTGATTGGTCATCAAGCAGAAACAACTCACATGGACCAATCAAAGATGCACCTGTTGCATCCCACAGCAGCACATAATTATTGGTTTTCTTTTCCTCCGAGGCTTCTCAGCTTCTCAAGAGAAAAAATCCTAGCAAAAGGATTTTTCATAAAATATGTCCGTGACATGAAGGGGCTCCAGAGAGCAGCTGGGGCTGCCCCTGGATCCCTGGCAGTGCCCAAGGCCAGGCTGGACACTGGGGCTGGGAGCACCTGGGACAGGGGGAGGTGTCCCTGCCATGGCAGGGGTGGTACTGGGTGAGGTCCCTTCCCTCCCAGACCATTCCATGATTCCATGATCCTGTTTCCATTTCCAGAAGTGCTGATGGCAGAGTCTTGGTGAGGAGGGGATGGAATCCTCCAGGAAAGCTCTGTCCTTGTGCTGCCCATGAGGAGAAGCAGCTCCTGCCTGGTCTCCCATCCTCTCCTCCCCGTCCCTGCCACTGCCTGGGCGCAGAGCTCAAGGATTAGCACATGAAGGGTCTCCACCAGTCCCACCCAACTTCCCAAAGCTCCTGTTGTCCAGCAGAAACATCTCCTGCCATGTGGGAACACCTCCAAGCGATTTCCCCAGGGAATGGGATGTGGATGCACAGGAGGGTGGAGGAACCATGAGCTGGGTGTGGGGGGACCCCCAAGCCCAGCAGGGCTCCAAGGGCAGAAACGTTCCTGGCTAATAATCAGGATTATTAGGAAAGGATTTTTAGGGAAGACAAAGCTCAGGGTGATTTGTGCATCCCTTAAAACCAAGCTTAAACTTGAGGTTGGCTGAGCACTGGTTAAGGCCAGAGCAGCACACTCACATCAGCTCTGCTGTATAAAAGTAATTTATGGACTTCTCCATTCCTTAACTTTCCATGTGCTGTCACATTTTGATTTCATACCCAAATAAAAACCCGTTGGGCAGGAATGAGGTACAATAGCTCTGGGATGGATGCAAACAGCTCCAGCAGCTGAGAATGAAGTGCAGGGGCTCAGCTGCACGTGGGAATCCTTGGGCTCCCTCACTCCAGGGGGATGAATCCTTCACTCCCACTGAATAAATAAAGGCTTGCAGGGAACAATTTGGGGATGTGAGAATTTATTTGAGTGGGGCCATGCCAGCACTGAGCTGTAAAGCAGGGCAGGGAGGTTTCACACTCCCCTGTCCCTCAGAAACAGGGGAGGAGTAGGGAAACAGGGAAAAGGGACTCTAAAGGTGGGTTTGTGGCTCTGCTCCTCAGAAGGGAAGGGTGGGAGCTGGGGAAGGCTGGGGTGGAGGTGGAATGGGGGGCAGGGGTGGAACTGGGACCACTTAAAGCCAAGCCCAGGCACGGGGCTGCAGCCCTGTGAACACATCCAAGCACATTCCCTGCAGTTCACTGTGGATATTGAGGAGCAAAGTGGGATGGAAGAGCCCACCATGGATGCTCCAGCTGCTGCTGGGGCTCAGAGCCACTCACCCCAAACCTAAAAGGGGGTTTAATTCTCCCAATGGAGCAGCACAGGAAATAAATCCCTGCCCAGGCAGGTGGATAATGCACAGAGTTTGCAGGACACCCACGAATTCCCTGTTTTCCCCAGGGATTAAGGAATAATTTCACCCTGGAAGGTTCCTGCTGGCAGTGCTGGACTTGAATCTTGTTTTTGGGGCAGCCTCCAAAATCCTAAACCAGCCTGAGCTGGGCAGAGAGCAAGGAAAAAGCCCAGAATTCCCAATCCAAAGGGTTTTTAAAGGCTCCCACAATTTCTGAAGCCCAGCTGCCAGAGCTCTTGGCTGCCAAATGAAAGAGGGAAAGAAATTGGATAATCTGCAGCAGATGCTCGGATTTTTTTCCAAGCTCATTGACTTCAGCTGAAATGCTGGTGGGCTGGAAGCTGGCCAGCTCCTGCTGCTGCTCCAGGGAGCAGCTGGAGGCATTCCATGCCCAGCTGGATCAGGAGCAGGGAAGACCTTCCCTGTTTTCTGATCGCTGCTGGGAAATTCATTGTCCATGACAGGGAAGCAAGGAAGCAACTCTGGGGGAAACAAAACACCCCAGGCACGTGTGGTGAATCCTGCAGGGAGTTATCCCCTTGGAAAAGCTTCCTGGCTCTTCCTGGTCTGTCTCCAGCATGGTCAAGGTGGGCTTTGGATCTGTTTACAAAGCTTTCAAAATAAAGGAATAAACTTCCACCTGTCTGGTTTTTGGATGGAGGGAAACCTGCAGTTTTTCCTGCTGTGTTTTGATCTCTTCCCAAGAGAAATGTGATGGATGCAGCACTTGGGGTTGGAGTTTTAATGTCAGACAAGTGTCTGCTGCTGATTGATTCAGATTGGAACAGATCCAGACCGCTCCTCTCTGAGGGATGGAGGCTGCAGCCTGCAACTCCCCCTGGAAAAGGGTTTTATTCATGCAATCCTGATCCAATGTGGTCCCTATAAAAATCCCCAAACCATTCCATGATTTCATGATTTGGTCTCCTCCATTAGAGCTGCTCATGAATTTGGGAACATATTTTTTCAGAACAAGGGTTTGAGGTGAGGTCGCTTGGCCAGGATGCAGCAGGACAGATCCTTGGGCAATTTGGGATTTATCCATCATGGAAAGCACTGTAAGAACATGGATGTTTATCCCATAAATAATCTGCAAGCCCCATTTCCCCTCCTTGGTGTGTGGGGCAGTGGCAGAGTGAGGCTCTTTTCCCAAATCCCAGGGGAGCTGTGGGCTGGGCACAGCCTGGACTGGGGGAATGTGCAGCTCCTGGGGCCTGGGGCTGCAGTGGGACCCAGGAGCAGCAAATTCCCAAACCGAGACCCCAAAATTCAAATCTGAGACCCCAAAAGATTCACCTGCTAATTAGAAATGAAGGGGGAGCCCTCAAAGGTACCAGATAACAAAGAGACCTCTCAGCATCATCACAGCTGATCCCCGTGGTTCTATCCCACCACTGGAGCAGCTTGAGAGGCTCCAGCCCTGGGGATTTCCAGCCCAAACTGCTAAAGCCAAGCCCAGAGTGGCTAAAGCCAAGCCCAGAGTGGCTAAAGCCCTGCCCAAAGTGGCTAAAGCCAAGCCCAAACTGGATAAAGCCCTGCCCAAACTGGATAAAGCCAAGCCCAAACTGGCTAAAGCCCTGCCCAAACTGGATAAAGCCAAGCCCAAACTGGCTAAAGCCAAGCTCAAACTGGCTAAAGCCAAGCCCAAACTGGATAAAGCCCTGCCCAAACTGGATAAAGCCAAGCCCAGAGTGGATAAAGCCAAGCCCAAACTTGACAAAGCCAAGCTCAAACTGGATAAAGCCAAGCCCAAACTGGCTAAAGCCAAGCCCAAACTGCATAAAGCCCTGCCCAAACTGGATAAAGCCGTGCCCAAACTGGATAAAGCCAAGCTCAAACTGGCTAAAGCCAAGCCCAAACTGTCCTGATCTTGTGGCTCACTGTGCTTTGAGCCTGAGACAGGATCAGGGACCCCTGAGATCCCTTCCAGGCCGAGTTCCCCTCTGATCCCATGGATATCCCTCCTCCCAAGGCTTCTTGGTCTTCTCCAGCCTCCAGAAATGAAGACAGAATCCAGAAGCCTCCCTCCTCCTTCTCCAGGTGCTCTTGGAGACGGGAATGAGCAGCTCAGAGCTGCCTGGAACACTCAGGGCTGAATTGTGCCAGGTTCAGAGCATGTGAGAATCACAAATTTCTGCAACTCCTCCCTGCTTTTCCCCGCTCCAGCCCCATTCCCACAGCTTTGCCTCTCTTTCCCAAGCTCTGCAAAGGCAGAGGGAAGGCATCAAACACTTCCCTTTGTGCCTTCCCTTGGGAATTTTCCCTGCCCAAGGAGTAGCAGATGAATTTTCCTTGTTTTAGGTGCCTACAGAAGGATTTCTCACTCCTCATGTCCCTGCTGATTGTTTCCCTTCTTCTTCCTTCCCCTGCTTTTTACACCTGGAAATGTTCCTCTTATTTCTGTGGGATTTTTTCCCCCCATTTGGCCCAATTTCCATCCTCTTCTCATGGAGCTGCTTCCCTGCACTGGGATGCTTTGACCTGATACACTCAATACATTCTCCTTGTGCTACTCCCACAAATGCTCTGGAATTATTTTTTCCTTATGTTATTTTTTCCCCAAATCCCTCCCTTGTTCAGTTCACTTTAAGATCCCTGCCCTATTTCCTGGCCCTCGTCCCTGGAGCATTTCTCACCCCTGAGCTCCCTCTCCCAAATTCCCTGGGTTTAAAGCTGTTTTTCATGGAGAGCTCACCTGCCCCACAGGACTGACTAATTTCTGAGGATACAACCTGGGACTTTTTCCAGAGGACAGCAAATTACCACCAGCAACACCTGAAATGTAAATAAGGGATAATGAAATGCAAATATTGGGCCAATTCAGGACGGAAAAAAGCAAAGGAAAAAATCCCTCCCAAAATATCCCAGCAAACATAAACTGGGAAATGTCTGGGAAGAGCAGAGGAAAGGCTGAGCCTGAGGCTTGGCAAACACCAGCTTAAGGCACTTTAGCAAAGCCCAGGGTCAGGTTTAACCCTGGGAGCAGGTTTAGCCCTGGGTGCAGGTTTAATCCTGGGTGAGGTTTAACCCTTGGACCAGGTTTAGCCCTGGGTGAGGTTTAACCCTTGGACCAGGATTAGCCCTGTGTACAAGTCTAACCCTGGGTGAGGTTTAACCATGGCAGCAGGTTTAGCCCTGAGTGCAGGTTTAACCCTGAGTGCAGGTTTAACCCTGGGTGGGGTTTAACCCTAGGAGCAGGATTAGCCCTGGGTGCAGGTCTAACCCTGCAAGTGGGATTAGCTCTGGCAGCAGGTTTAATCCTGGGTGAGGTTTAACCCTAGGAGCAGGATTAGCCCCTGGGAGCAGGTTTAGCCCTGGGTGAGGCTAACCCTGGGAGCAGGTTTAATCCTGGGTGAGATTTAGCCCTGGGTGCAGGTCTAACCCTAGCTGCAAGTTTAGTCCTGGGTGAGGTTTAGCCCTGGGTGCAGGTTTAGCCCTGGGAGCAGGTTTAGCCCTGGGTGAGGTTTAACCCTGGTTGCAGGTCAAACCATGGTAGCAGGTTTAACCCTGGGTGCAGGTTTAATCCTGGGTAAGGTCTAACCCTGGTAGCAGGTTTAGCCCTGGGTGAGGTTTAACCATCTTTCCTGTCTTTGGGCCCATCTTTTCCCTCCCAGTTACACTCATCCTGCTCCTCCTTCCCAGGAAAATCCTGCCAGCTCTGTTCCTTCTTGACTCTCTGGGGAGAAATTCCCTTTCTAATCCTTAATGTTGAATTTATGGAAAAAATTAGAGAGGCAGAAGTGTGGTGGTGTTCGCAGGGGTCTCAGGATGAGGGAAGAGATGAGAATCTTGACTCCATGTTTCAGAAGTCTGGTTTATTATTTTATGATATATATGATATTAAAAGAAAATGATACATTAAAAATATACTAAACGAATAGAAGAAAAAAATCCATCAGAAGGCTAGAAAATAATAGAAAAGAATGATAATAAAATCTTGTGACTGACCAGAGTCTGAGACAGCTGACTGTGATTGGCCATTAATGAAAAACAACCACATGAGACTAATCACAGATGCACCTGTTGCATTCCACAGCAGCAGATAATCATTGTTAACATTTTGTTTCTGAAGCCTCTCAGCTTCTTAAGAAAAAAGATCTTAACAAAAAGATTTTTCCTAAAATGTCTGTGACACAGAAGGGTGAGATTATCCAACTTCAAGTTGGGCAGAGCTTTCTGCATGCACTGGAATTGGACAGGGATTTTCCCAGGGAAAGTTTCCCAGTTAGTTTGGTCATAATGGAATTCCAGGTGCCAAAATTCCCCTTTTTATTAAATGGCAGCATGCCTGATGTCATCCAGAAGCTGCAGAGGCAGCTGAGTGATGGACACCATCCCCCCATCCTGGTAATTCCAGCATTCCATGCTCCAGCCCTTCCCTGCCACCTCATCCCAAAGCAGCCCAGCCATCCCCAGGCCCAACAGCACCCGGATAAATTCTGAGAGTTCTCCTCCTTCCCTTGATTTCCAGCCCAGGAATGTCACTGGGAAAGTGTTGTTGGAGATGCCACTCCTGGGCTGGTGCCCACATCCATAAAATCAGAGGGGTTTGGGAAAGCTGCAAAAGGCCTCAGAGACAGCAGAACTGTAATTGGAGCTAAGCAGCAGCCATGAGATTGGTCAGCAGAAAAATTATGTAAGAAGTAGAAAAGTAAGGACAGATATATTATTGCTTGGCTAGAATAACCCCTTAAGCTGCAGAAAAGTTTATCTAGTGAGATGTTAGGAAGTTTGAAGCTTAATAATGGAGCTCTGTGCATTGTGTTTAATGCTTACAATTAGGTCTTGTATTTGAAATAAGCAAGCATTGTTTAACCAAAGGTACATGTGCTTATAGTGGTTGGATAGAACTACTGTCAATGTGCTTTTGCTTTGTGTGATTGGTCAAAAAACTTATAAAGTGAGTTGTAACATTAAGTTCTTTGTTTGCTGCCTGGGATGTGAGCTGCTGGCAGCTTCCCATTGTCATCACCATGTAAGGAGGCTGATGCTGGAGAATAAAAAAGCTCAAGGCACGTTCCCAGCAGTCCTGTCCTGTTTGTGATTTGTACAGAGCCCCCAGCCAGCGATAACATGGATCCCCAAATCTGCAAGAACAGCTCTGGGAGATGGGAAAGAACTCCTGGGAAAGGACAGACAGGGCTCAGTGCTCACTCCTAGGGCAGATTCCCAGTCCAAAATGTTGGGGAAGATGAAACAGGAAAGCCTTATAAATATGATTGCCTGGCAAAAGATTTTGAGAATATAGAAACTATAAGTGAGATTGAAATGGAAGCAAGCTTTGAGATCCCTCAGTTACTGAACAACTGGAAAACAATGGTGTGGCCAGCTGAAGGTAATTCCCTTTTGATGGAACAACACCCTCTGCTTGCAGACAGGCCCAAGGGTCAGAGCAGCCCCTACAGCTTGGCAGAAGGGGCCCAAAGAGGAGTTTTTAGGGTTTAAAATGTAACACAGTGTGGTAATGTAATGATTCTTATAGGCTGTATGGAAATGCTGTAGGATTTGTATCTTGTACTAGATTGGTTAGTGAGAATTAGAATATTCAGCACAGAAGAAGATTTATTGTATTGGAACGGGAACCTCGCTCTCTTACCCTTTTACTCTCTCACCCTCTCATCCTCTCTGCCCCTCTCTTCTCTCAGGCCTGCTCCAGCTGTGGCTGGCAGCTCCCAGCAGGGCCCTGCACCCAGGCCCTTGGCAATGAACCCCAAGTTCCTGACCTGGCCTCAGAGATCTCTGCTCTCTGTCCGTCCTGACTGTGCTACCCCTGACGCTCCAACACAAAGTGTCCCATCCTTCAGCCCCATCCCTCCCAGTGCCATGGCTGGGCTCACCCAGGGTGGGACAATCCAGGGGAGCTCCTGGTGACAGTGACAGTGACCTTGAGCAGAGCTGGACACTCTGGGGTACATCCAGAGGCACCGGCAGCTCCAGGACCTTGGCACTGCCCAGTCCCTTGGGAAGCTCTTCCCACAGCTTCTCCTTGCTTTTCCTTTTTCCCTTTTGCTCATTATGCTGATTCCAAAACTTCCAAACAGGGAGGAATTTAAATGAGACGAGAATGCTGGAATATTTAGAAACCAGATGAAAAACCTTGGGATCAGCTCATGTCTCATCTGACCCAGAAGTTTCCCAAGACCCCAGAGGCCATGGGAAGCTCTTGGCCTGCAGAATTGCTGCAGCCATTCAAGAAAGCCCCATTAAAATCCAAGAAATCCCCATTAAAATCCAAGAAATCTCAATTAAAATCAAACTCCAGTGGAAAGGCAGCTTTCCAGTGACAAGATGCAAATTAAACAAGAAATGCAAATGAAACAAGAAGAAGTGTTTCCAGAGGAGCTGTCTCATCTCGAGGTGGGAAGAACAGGCTCTCATTCCCATGGAATCCAGCAGAGCCCACTCAGCCCTGGGAATGAAAATGTTGGAAAACAAATCCCTGCTGTTTGGAGGGGCTGGGTGGGGAGGAGTCACACAAAGAGGTCTCAGCACAGACTCCTCCCCACTCTGCCTGGAATGATATCCTGAATTTCAGAGTGTTGGAGCAGCTGATGGGGCTTATCCCAGAGCATCCCACAGGGAAGAGCTGTGGGAAGAGCAGGTCACCTGTCCAAAGTGACCTCTCCCCAGGTCACACCAGTGGAGCTCCTGCTCCCTCTGGGCACATCCCTGACTCAGGAGTGCTCCAGGGCACATTCCTGGCACAGGCACATCCCTGCTCCAGCCATAGCTCCTGGTTTTTTTCCTGGATTCAGGGATCCAGAACGGCAGCGTTTCCTGTCTCACACCTTTCAGGCACTCATTAATGAGGCTGTGATTTCTTTTGAAGATGAAAAAGCCTGGATAAACAGGCTTGGTGTCTCAGTTCTCCTGACATAATTTTTGAAACGTGTGTTTCACCTGGAGAGGAGAAGGCTCCAAGGAGAGCTCAGAGCCCCTGGCAGGGCCTAAAGGGGCTCCAGGAGAGCTGGAGAGGGACTGGGGACAAGGGATGAAGGGACAGGACACAGGGAATGGCTCCCACTGCCAGAGGGCAGAGATGGATGGGATATTGGGAATGAGGAATTGTTCCCTGGCAGGGTGGGCAGGCCCTGGCACAGGGTGCCCAGAGCAGCTGGGGCTGCCCCTGGATCCCTGGCAGTGCCCAAGGCCAGGCTGGACATTGGGGCTGGGAGCAGCCTGGGACAGCGGGAGGTGTCCCTGCCATGGCAGGGGTGGCACTGGATGGGCTTTAATGTTCCTGCCAGCCCAAACTATTCCAGGATTCCATGATTTCCACCTGTGCAGGGATTTGAAGGATGTGCCATACAAAGGACAGAACAAGCACAGCCCTCAGCAGAGAAGTTATTTGGGATTTCTTCCACCCTGCAGATTCCCAAGGAGCAGCCTGTGCAAGCTCTTCCCTAAAATAATCTCCAGCTTTCTGTGGGTGGCAGTGAAGCAACAATTTTCTCTTCTTCTCCCTCTTTCTTCCCCAGAGAGAATATTTTTTTGGGAGCACATTTGATTCTCAGCTGTCTCAAACTGTCTCGAAATCCCATATTTTCCCATGTGGGCTGCATCCCACTTTTATCTCACTTTATAGGGCCTTCATTTGGATCCTAT
>NW_005054448.1:675390-679137 GCF_000277835.1 Geospiza fortis
CAGTGTCTTCTGGAATAATGGGATTGAGTCTTTTACATGATGTAGAATTTTACCTGGTTTTATTTTCCTTTCAAAACTATGGAGAATGGATTGAAACACCTCTTTTTTTCTTTTTTCTTTTTTCTTTTTTTTCTTTTTTTTGTTTTTTTTTTTTTTTTTTTTTTTTTTTTGTATGGACAAGAGAGGGAGGTGTCTCTTGGCATTGGGATGAGTCAGTGTGCAAACCCACAAAGGTTTTTGGTTCAGCACATTTCCCTGTGGCTGCCCCATCCCTGGAAATGACCAGGTTGGGTTGGACGGGGCTTGGAGCAATCTGGGATAGCTCCACCATGGAAGGGGTGGCACTGGATGAGCTTTAAGGTCCTTTCCACCCAAACTGTTCCATGATTCCTGAATCCCAAATTGCCCAAGGATCTGTCCTGCTGCATCCTGGCCAAGCGACCTCCTTTCAAGCCCTTGTTCCTAAAAAAAATGTTCCCAAATTCATGAGCAGCTCTAATGGAGGAGACCAAACCATGAAATCATGGAATGGTTTGGGTGGGAAGGGATTCCATGATTCCATGAGCATTCCTTTCCTCCTTCCCTAAAGCCCTTTTCATTTCTATGGTTAGCTCAGCAGCATTGTCTTGTCCTGTTCTCATTTTAATGAGTCTTTTCCTCCTATTAGAAGGTAAATCCATCTGTGTGATCAGGATCAGGAGAGTCTGGCCCAGAGCTCCTGCTGGGAGCTGATTCCAAGCACTCCTTCAGGCCCCAGGAACACAAAGTCACTCCATGTGAACTATGGCTGTCCTGGAATGACACCCTGGAATTTTTGCTTGGGCAGTCAGTGCCAGGACATAGGGAATGGCACCCCAGTGCCAGAGGGCAGGGGTAGAGGGGATTTGGGGAGGGAATCATTCCCTGGGAGGGTGGGCAGGCCCTGGCACAGGGTGCCCAGAGCAGCTGGGGCTGCCCCTGGATCCCTGGCAGTGCCCAAGGCCAGGCTGGACATTGGAGCAGCCTGGGACAGTGGGAGGTGTCCCTGCCATGGCAGGGGTGGCACTGGGTGGGCTTTGAGGTCCTAAATTCCAGGATTCATCAGGATTTTCAGATCATCTGTGGGCCAGACAACTCTGGGTGTGCACGAAATCCCAGTGCCAGCATGGCACAGCTTCCCACCAGGAGCTGCTCCTCGTGTCCTCTGCAGGCTGCAGGTGACAGCTCTGTCCTAGTGATGGAGCCAGGAGGTGACTGGTCACCATCCCGATGGCAGCACCCAAATCTGGCTGAATAAACCGTCAGCTGAGGTGACAACTGTCCCAGTGCAGTGACACCTGCCAGGTGTCACAGTGACACAACTGTCCCAGTGCAGTGCCACCTGCCAGGTGTCCCAGTGACACCACTGAGTGCAGTGACACCTGCCAGGTGTCCCAGTGACACAATTGTCCCAGTGCAGTGACACCTGCCAGGTGTCCCAGTGACACAACTGTCCCAGTGCAGTGCCACCTGCCAGGTGTCCCAGTGACACAACTGTCCTGGTACAGTGACACCTGCCAGGTGTCCCAGTGACACAATTGTCCCTATGCAATGGCACCTGCCAGGTGTCCCAGTGACACCACTGAGTGCAGTGACACCTGCCAGGTGTCCCAGTGACACAATTGTCCCAGTGCAGTGACACCTGCCAGGTGTCCCAGTGACACAATTGTCCCTATGCAATGGCACCTGCCAGGTGTCCCAGTGACACCACTGAGTGCAGTGACACCTGCCAGGTGTCCCAGTGACACAATTGTCCCAGTGCAGTGACACCTGCCAGGTGTCCCAGTGACACAATTGTCCCTATGATGCCCATCCCAGCCTCCACCCTCACACAGGCTCTGTGAGGAGAGGCCCAGCCAAGCTCAGTTCCAGGCCAGGATTAAAAGGCTTCATGGAAATTCATCCTGGGAAACTGCAGCAAGCCAAGGCATGTGGAAAACCTTCCCAGATTTATGGGATTTATTGGTCCCTCTCTCCCCAGAGTTACTCCATTAGGAAGGAATTGTGTTTGTCTGGAATGATTTACTGCTCACAAACTCCCACCTTTTCCAAACACTTTCCTCAATGTATCCCAAAGCTCCCCAAGCCCAGCAGTTCCCTGAGTTTTCCCCCTCAAAGGGCTCTGGCCCCAGAGCATTCCCAGGAACACCAATTCCCTGTGGGCAGCTTCCCTGTGCTATTCCCTTGTCACCCTGGTTTTTTAAGATTTTCTAAACCCTCTGATGCTGACATTCTTGTAGTGAGCTTTCTCACACACTTTCTGTAAATAACTCATTGTTTTGCATTCCGTTATGGAGGAGGAGAGAGTAGATGGACTGTTAGTTTGACCAGTGTCATTGGAGAGGTGGCACTGTCACCCTCCGATCTACTGTCACTTTTGTAAAACTATAAATATTAGAGTCAGAAATAAAACTTCCCTTTTTTCCTTCACCTTGAGAACGGTGTTGTGTTTGTGTTCTTTCGTGTCCTATAGCGACATTCCCTATCATTAAACATCATCATCATTAACGCCTCTGATTCCAAACTTACCTCTCATTTCAGGATGTGGCTCCCCAAGCTTTTCCCTGTGTTTTTTTGGGAATGTTTTTGCTGTAATGGGTGCAGATGTGCAGAGACAGGGGCACTTCCCACACCACCCTTCCAGTCACGAGTCATTCCCCACTTTCCTGCATTCCTAACAGCTCCATGATTCTCTCATAGTTAGCATCCCTGAGTTATGACACTGATTTAGGATGTGTTACACTGCTGATAATAACCAGCAGCTCTGTGCATCATTAGGGATTGAAATATTCCACAGAAAGAAGGGAACACACAATTTCCCAGCAAAGTGTGGAGCAATGATGATGCTAAAATGGGAATTTCAGGCTCGGCTGTCACAATTTGCTCTGTCCTTGGCAGGTTTATTCAGGATCAAGGCTCACATTGGATAAATCCATGGGCAGACACAGCCCCTGCTCCACAGGGAATCTTTGGGCAGTCTGGGATTGGGAGAGGGGCAGCTGGGATGGAGCATGAGGGGCAATGCTGCTGTCACAACTCACCTGTCATTGATCCCATCTAAACCCATCCCTGCCCACCTGAATTGCCCTGGGGGCCATTCCTGAAGGGCCTGTGGAGTTTCCAAAGGGTACCTGTCCTTCCAAAAAATGATTGTGCTTCCTTCTCACACCCAAGCCTCTTGGCAGAATGCAGAGCTCCTTGGAGGAAGAGTTCCCAGTTCTCTGCAAAAAAAGAGACTGGTGGGAGATTCCCAAGGAAAGGTTGCTCCCCTGAGATCCCAAATTGTGACACTCTCACGTATTCCATGATTGCCATGGCTCATCCAAAGGCCTCTCATTGGTGTAGGGGGGTTTGGGTTCTGTTATGAAATCCCATAATCCAGAGAGACCCCTCAGTGCCACTCCTGGGTCCCACTGCAGCCCCAGGCCCCAGGAGCTGCACATTCCCCCAGTCCAGGCTGTGCCCAGCCCACAGCTCCCCTGGGATTTGGGAAAAGAGCCTCACTCTGCCACTGCCCCACACACCAAGGAGGGGAAATGGGGCTTGCAGATTATTTATGGGATAAACATCCATGTTCTTACAGTGCTTTCCATGATGGATAAATCCCAAATTGCCCAAGGATCTGTCCTGCTGCATCCTGGCCAAGCGACCTCACCTCAAACCCTTGTTCTGAAAAAATATGTTCCCAAATTCATGAGCAGCTCTAATGGAGGAGACCAAATCATGAAA
>NW_005054448.1:679164-688549 GCF_000277835.1 Geospiza fortis
TTAAACCCCCCCCCAGGCCCCCCCCTGCCATGGCAGGGACCCCTCCCACTGTCCCAGGTTCTCCCAGCCCCAACATCCAGCCTGGCCTTGGGCACTGCCAGGGATCCAGGGGCAGCCCCAGCTGCTCTGGGCACCCTGTGCCAGGAAATTTTATCCAGAAAATCTGGATAAAGCTTCTCCTTATAGGAAGACCCCATCAGGCCCAGGGATCACTCATTGCTGACATTAATTAGCCTTAGGACATGAGTGATATTCTCCCATTAGGAAGGATTTTACCAGGGAAAGGTGAGTTCTGCTGTATTTCTGGAGTGAATCAATCACTTTAATTAAAGCAGCCAACGTCTCTGGAAAAAATCCCAAAGGCATTTTCAAGATTAAACCCCTTTGTCCATCATGGATCCCCAAAACTTCATTTTTCCCCTTTTCTCTGTTGGAAACTCCTCTTTCTCTTTGCTCCTTGGCCTCCCTCACAGCCTCACTCTCATCCCTGGCATATCAGTGTTTATATCAATCATTTCCATCGTTTTGTTCCAATGCTGTGCATCTTTATATTCCCTTTGTTGTGGGAGAGCCAACAGGAGCTCACTTGGGATGCATCCATCTGCTCCGAGCTCTTTTCCATCGCTCGCATCTCCATGGTAACTTGGGAAATCTCTTCCTCTGCCAGTGAAGAGCTGGACAGGAGATCCATAAGAATCACTGAGGGTTCACCAGACATGGAATGACAGAGTCATTATGGTTGGAAAAGAATTCCAAGGCCATCAATCCAACTTTTTACTGAATATCTCCATTTCCACTCAACCACACAGTGAAGGGCCTTGTCTGCTCCATTCCTGAGCAATTCCAGGGATGGGGACTCCACCGAGCCTGTCCCAGGGCTTATCACTCTGTCAGTGAAGAATTTTCCCACCTTGAACATCCTCCAGGCTGTTCCCCTGAGAAATTGGGGAAATCCTTGTTGCTCCATCAACAAATCTGTGGGACCAAGGCTCTCCTTCAGGAGAGGGGTAGGACAGGAAATGTTTTCCTGGGATTTGTAGCAGGATGTCTGAAACCAGAACAAAATCTCAGCAGAGCAGGACTTTAATGGGAACTTGCTCCTGGAAAAGATGAGGAAAGGGCAGAGCATGAGGAACATCCCAAGGATTTCACTCAAGTTACCCATGAGGAGACTTTTTATTTTGGGGATTGAAGAGGAGGAGATGGTGAAAAAAAATGAGAGAAAAAAGAAACCCATGGGCTGATCTGCCCAGCCTGGATGAGTCACTTTGTGCAGAGCTTGCCTGCAGAATTCCTGCAGCTTCCAGAGGCATCTCCATGGGCTTTGTGAGGGACCTGGGACTCCCAGTGTCCAAAGGGATCAGTGCACAACCCAAGCGAGCTGCAGGCTGTCACCCTGACATTCCTGGCCGGTGGAACTGCTGCCCCTGAGGAGGAAGAATTGTGCAGAAGGAATATCTGGAGCCACAGGGAAATGATCCCCAAAGGGAAAGGATCCCTAAAAGGAAAGGATCCCTAAAAGAAAAGGATCCCCAAAAGGAAAGAATCCCCACAGGAAAAGGATCCCCAAAAGGAAAGGATCCCCACAGGGAAAGGATCCCTAAAAAGAAAGGATCCCCATGGAGAAAGGAACCCCAGAAGGAAAGGATCCCCAAAAGGAAAGGATCCTCAAAAGGAAAGGATCCCTATAGGGAAAGGATCCCCAAAAGGAAAGGATCCCCACAGGAAACGGATCCCCAGAAGGAAAGGATCCCCAGGATCCCTTTCCCAAAAGGAAAGGATCCCCCTAGGGAAAGGATCCCCAAGAGGAAAGGATCCCCAGAAGGAAAGGATCTCTGTTTTTCTGATCTCAGATCTCCCCTCAGCCTCCACCCTGCAGCAGAAGACCGTGCCCTGCTCCAGGAGGTACCAGAAGGATGTGAAAAGGGATGGTGGGAAGGGAGGGACACTCCCTGAGCTTCCCTAGACCTCCTGCCCAAGCCTCTCCTCCAAAACCACATTCCAGTGCCTCCAAAGGCTGATCCCTGTTCTGTCCTTGCCCCTTTGCAGCCAGCACAGGGCCCTGGTGCACATCCAGCCTCCTTTAGGGGTGGGGACACCAGCCTGGGGACAAACTTTTTCAGGAAGAAGCTTCCCAAAATGCTTCCATGAAGGAGACCAGCCCATCAATGATCCACGTGCCCTTGACTCCAGCAGGGAGCTGTTGGGGAAGATGGAACAGGAAAGCCTTATAAATATGATTGCCTGGCAAAAGATTTTGAGAATATAGAAACTATAAGTGAGATTGCAATGAAAGCAAGCTTTGAGATCCCTCAGTTACTGAACAACTGGAAAACAATGGCATGGCCAGCTGAAGGTAATTCCCTTTTGATGGAACAACACCTTCGGCTTGCAGACAGGCCCAAGGGTCAGAGCAGCCCCTACAGCTTGGCAGAAGGTGCCCGAAGAGGAGTTTTTAGGGTTTAAAATGTAGCACAGTATGGTAATGTAATGATTCTTATAGGCTGTATGGAAATGCTATAGGATTTGTATCTTGTACTAGATTGGTTAGTGAGAATTAGAATATTCAGCACAGAAGAAGATTTATTGTATTGGAACGGGAACCTCGCTCTCTTACCCTTTTACTCTCTCACCCTCTCATCCTCTCTGCCCCTCTCTTCTCTCAGGCCTGCTCCAGCTGTGGCTGGCAGCTCCCAGCAGGGCCCTGCACCCAGGCCCTTGGCAATGAACCCCAAGTTCCTGACCTGGCCTCAGAGATCTCTGGTCTCTGTCTGTCCCCACTGTCCCACCCCCGATGCTCCTACAGGAGCCCTTTCCTAAGGGCAGGAATTTCCTGCTCCCTCACTTTTCCAGTTTCTTTGCCCCTTGCTCAGGGTGAGGGATCTGCTGGCCTGGCCTCCAGCTCCATTTGTGGCCCCCAGTCCAATCCAGGGAATCTGGGTCAGGGCACCTGGATCTGTTGTGTCCCACATCTGTGTCTCCCTCAGAGCCTCAGTGGAGGCTCCCCTGGAGCCAACACTTCCAGAGCAGTGCAATTTATTCCAATTAAAATGATTGCCTACCTTTGATCTCACGAATCCCAGCCTGAAAGCTCTGATTTTTTCTCCACTGGGATAATGGAGAGTGGGACATGCTGGGAGACTCCACATTAGTTTCCCCTTGTCCCTTTTCCCTTTGTCTCTGGATTGTAGTGCTGCTAAAAAGGATTCTTTTATCTGCCTGAGGATTGATGAATGCATCTCTCAATAGTTCTCCACTGAAAGGACTGGAGCAGGAATTCATTTTAAATTAATAAATGTTGAAAATACACCTAAAGCTGAAGAGGGAACGAGGGAAATGCAGGAACAGGGAAGGAAAATGCCGAGATTTTGAGGCTGTTCCATGTGAATGGGGGTGTTTGCAGGAGAACAGCAAAGAAACAGCTTGAGAAGCTTGAAGTGTAAAGGTGAGAGTTTGTGGGCAGATGGAAAAAGGAGGGATAAGATCAGTCTGGGGTGCAGGTGAGAGGCAAGAACAGCTGGGATCCAGTCAGGATCCTGCTGGAAAACCCTGCTTGGGACTGGGATCCTTCTGAGCAGAAATCCTTCTGAGCAAAGGGGACTCCTGAAAGAGCAGAATTGGTAAGGAAATGAAGAAGTTTTCCAGGGGCAACTTCCACAGCCTGGCCTTGCCAGGATGGGTCAGAGGATTGTGCTCCCAGATCCATGGGCTGGAGCAGTGCCCACGAAGAGAATTCCCATCTCAGCCCATTCCAGCCCTCCATGAGCCAGTGTTCCCAGCTGTGTTCCTGGTTTTCCAGGTGTGGGCACAGCTGGGAAAAGCCCCCAGATCCCAGCCCTGGGAGCAGGGGGGCTACAGACACCAGGAGAACCAAACCCTAGCTCCATCTGCTCCCTCCTGCCTTGGGACTGGAGCAGGGAGCACCGGGAATGAGGAAGAGCAATGATTTCCTGGGAAGTGGAATGAGGCTCTTGCAAGGGAATCAGACCCCAGCAGGAGGAGCTGAGTCATGAATTGGCAAAGATTGAATTTGCTGTAGAATCTGTCATGGATTTTTGTAAACAGGAGCTTCTCCCTGGGAAAAGTCTGGATCTCCCAGCTCCCAAGGGATCTCAGCAAGCCTGTGCTGGTCCCAGTCCCATCCCACCACTGGGATGGCAGTGCCAGCTGCCCTCCTGCCTCCAGGAACTTTGGGAGGAACATCTTCCACTTCACCAGGGAACCAGAACACTCCTGCTTTAAGGGTCCAGAACTCATTTCTCATTTAATTCCCATCTCCATGATTCCACAAAGTGAAATGGAAATTAATTTTCTTTTCCCCACACTGGAAAAAAAAATGGATCAAGCAGACTATTCTGTTTTGATAAAAGAAAAAGTTGGATTCCAGTTTTAGGGGGGTTTAAACTTTGTTGAGGGAATTGAACAGAAAATAGATGATGCAAAAAAGGATTTTGGAAAAAGAAACCCAAACATTCCCCTCTGAGAAGACAAGAATGTTTGGATTTTCTTCAGTTTTAATTCACATGAAGAATCAGATTATCCAATTAATGGGTTTGACCTAAGAATGAGTTTTGAGGAATGATGGACCGGGGAGCTTGGAGCACCTGCCTTGGGAAAGCACACTTGGAAAGCTTTGCTTTGTCAACAGTGCAAAATGACTCAGAGGGGCTGGGTGATGGCTCTTAATAGAAACACATCTGGGGGATAATATCCAGTGTGGAAAAGCTATTAAGGGATAGCATGGAAATAGATCAAATAGATAGAAACCAGCCCTGAGTGGAGCAAGGCTGGAAATTAGAAGATTTCTAACAATCCATGGAGTGAAGTTCTCCCATGCTGCCCCAAATCCATTTGTCTCTACGGAGATGAGGAGAAGCAGACAGGAAGGAGGGCCCATACATTATCTGGAGATGGAGCTGTTGATGAAAGGAGTTGTTTGATAGAGTGGGAATAATTCCTGGGCTGGAAGTGAAAGGCCTTGGCCAGGTGATTTATTGCTATTTCAGGATGCAGATTTGATCATTGCATTCCAAGTGCATTTCCCTGTGCTGTATTTATGGCACTTTAATACCAAATTCTGGGTTTCTGCTGGACACTTGTGGGGTTTAGGACACCTTGGTCACCCCTTGGTTAACAACTTAACTTCTGTTTAGGCCCTGTTAAAGCCCTGTTTGGGGCCTGTTTAGGGCCTGTAAAGGCTCTGTTTGGTGCCTATTTAGGCTCTCTCTGGGGCCTGTTTAGGCCCTGTTAAGGCCCTGTTTGGTGCCTGTTTAGGCTCTGTTTAGGCCCTGTTAAGGCCCTGTTTGGTGCCTGTTTAGGCTCTGTTTAGGCCCTGTTAAGGCCCTGTTTGGGGCCTGTTTAGGCTCTGTTTAGGCCCTGTTAAGGCCCTGTTTGGGGCCTGTTTAAGCTCTGTTTGGGGGCTGTTAAGGCCCGGTTTGGGGCCTGTTTAGGCTCTGTTTGGGGTCTGTTTCAGCCTTTGTGTGCCCACAAAGCCCAGCTCAGAGCAGGGTACAGCTCTGATGGGAAAGTCTTTGGGATGAGAAGTGTTTGTGCCTGGGCTGCTCACCTGGGATTGCAGGATCCTCAGCTTTGGGGTGGGGCTTTCCCTGGTAGAGTCCAGGATTGTTGGGATTTTCGTTGGAATTCCAGAGTGTGAAATGATCTTCTTCTTGAAGTCACTTCTGAGGAATTATCTAAAGGAATTCCCTGCTTTTTCAGGAATCCATGAGGCTGTTGACATCATGGAAAGCTGGGAAGTTTATCAGAGGAGGATTCATTGTTGGGAGGTGGTTGCTGGGCTCTGCCTTGGGAAGATAATTTCTGCTGAGCCCTGTACACAGAACCAGGAACATTTTAAGGGTTCAGTTCTTGGATTCTGTCTCAGTTTGAACAGACGGGTGTCTGCTAAGGAGGGCAGGAGCCTCCCCTGAGATGGAAAATACAAACCCCCTCCCTCTGAATTATTGTGAATTTGGAATTAAGGAGCTGTCAGGCAAAGATATGGGAGCAGGAATAACAGCTCTTTACTAGGAAAATTAAAAATACAAATGCAATAGTACAAACAAACAAAAAACAAACCCCTGCCAGAGTCAGCACATGCCCTGCCCCTGTGTGTCAGGGGGTGGCACAGCCCCATCCCATGGGGGCTCAGCCCTCCTGCAGTGCCAGCTGTGCTGCTGCTGGAGCAGGGATCCTGCACAAGGGGGGAGTTTTCCTCTGCAGCTCCAGGGCTGCTGCAGATGGGCCTGGGCTCCCTCTGGCAATGCAGGGCAGCAGAAAGCTGCTCCTCTGGCAATGCAGGGGGCAAAGGCTGCTGTGCTGCTCCAGGCTCAGATTGGATCCAGGTAGGAATGCTTGGCTCCTCCCCTGGGCGCAGCATCTCCCCATGGGATGCTGGAATTGGATCAGCCCTGCAGGGACACTCAGTGGCCATGGACAGCAGAGATCTCCTGGAGGGAGGATTGGCTGTGGGAGAGATAAAGAAAAAACTGCCCCATGGACAGCAGAGAACTGCCCCAGCTCTGACAGATGGCAATAGAACACACACCCTACACAGCCCCAGCCACATCTTGGAACCCAAACAGATTCAGGTCTGGATCTTTGGTTTTAGCCCCTCTGCATTAGGCCATGGCCACGGAGCCCACACGGGGTCTGTTTGTGGGTGGCTCTGTGGGGTGTGCTCATGGCTGGGAGGGTGCGTGTCACTGTGAGGAGGGACAGATCACCCCGAACACCCAAAAGGGATGTGGGTCTGGTGCACCCTTCTGAAACTAAAATATGAGCCCAGAAATGTGATAGGAGAGGTCTGACCTGCAAGAATTCCTCACTGGAAATGACTTTTGAGGACAGTCTGGTGGAAGACCCTGCTCAGGATCCATCCATGTTCTCCTTGTCTGGCTTGGGAGCACAAAGCTGACTCCCAGACCCTGGCAGTGCCTCTCTGGGCTGACCTCAGGAGCAGTGAAATCCAAACTCTAACCAACCTGAGGTGCTTCTGCTCCCATTCCTGCAGTCTCGCTTATCCCAGGAGTGACCTGGAGAGGGAAAGGCAGAATGCACTCCCTGCTCAGAACAGCTTAATTTCCTCCTGAATTCCCACAATGACAGAACCATTCAGGTTGGAAAAGACTTCCAAGGTCATCAGCCAACCTTGGACCAAATCCCACCAATGCATGTCCCTAAATGCCACATTTTTAGACACTTCCAGGCACGGTGACTCCACAATGTGTGTGCCAATGCCTGAGCACTCTTTCTGTGAAGATTTTTTTCCTGCACTTCCCCTGGTGCAGGATTCCCATCCAGGCAGTCTTGGCTCCATCCTGAAGTCTTCCCAGGAAGCTGAGTTGGGATTCTCCAGGTAGAATTCCCTGTTTGAGATTTGTGGATCTCAGACTCTTGTCTAAGAGCCCCACCAGGTGCAATCCAGGATCAAAGGAGCTGGAGCTGTTATCCATGGATTTCCCAGCCCTGCTCCAGCAGTCACATTTTTCTTCCCCATGCTGAGGGAAGGTCGAGGAGATGAAGGCTCAGAGGGTTCCTGTCCCTCACCCTCTGAGCTGTCCCACCACATCCTGGCTAATCCAGAGCCACTCTGGATCCTTCCTGTGTGATCCAATATGGATCATCCACCCCCTGCTTACGAGAAACTTTGTTTTGGAGTGCAGCAAAGCAATCAAAACCAACTCCTGCTCTCAGATTTCCACTGCTCCCATTTTCCGGTGGGAATCCACTCATTTCGCAGCCTATTTCAGTAATGAGCTGAGTGAATTTATAGGGAAGAAAAACTTCCCAGGTTTCTAAATTATTCTTGGAATGATATATTGTAAACCTGCCCCACCAAAGCATTGGCTGAGTTGTTTTACATTTATGGCAAAGATGATTTAGACCTCAAGTGGGGAATAAAATCTGGAGACATTAAGTTTATGATAGAAAAATCCATTAAGAAACCATTTTTCAGGAGGAGCAGGGGGGAAGGAGAACATGGAGCAGGGATGGTTGTTCCAAGTGTTGTGGAATACTTGTTACCAAAATGAATGAAATTATACTCACTTCCAAAAATGTAAAAAGTTTATCAAAACTTTATCAAAAACACAACAGAAGACTGAATAGAGAAAATGTTACAGTGTCGGGAGCAGAGGATTGTCCCCACCATGTGCTCACCCACACCATGGAGGTTTGGACTTTTAACCCTTTAGCTCCCCCAAAGTTCTGTCCATCGACTCCTCTTCCCTGCCCAGTGCTGGAGATCATTCCTTAAATCCTGATTGGAGCTCAGGTGCTGCCACAGTAACAATCCCACCCTCCCAAATGTCCCAAACCCAGGGCACCCCTGATAACAACACAAGGAGGGGTAAAACATAACTATAAACCTATAAAACTTCTCCTAACACTTATACATGATATTTGCCTTTTCATTGTGAGAGGAATGTTGGATTTGTCTTTCCAAACAGGCTGTGGGTCTGCTGGTAGATAAAACCAGCACTGGGAGATAAAAGAAACAATGGGAAGGATTCCACTGATTGATGAATGGAAAAAGAGATTTGCTTTTACAAATAAACTTTAGGTTTGCTGATAAATGAAATTGGACATTGAAAGATGAAAGAAACAATGGGGAAGAAAAAGCCCTAGGGTTATAGGAGGAAGGTTATACATTAGAGGGAAATCTTTGGTATCAGGGCATTGTGGGAAGTCTGAACCTCTCAAGAACCTCAACCAATGGGGAAAGAGAGAAGGGAAATGTGGCTGGAAATTGGGATAAAAAGGAGGCTGCGTCCTCCAAAACTTTGACAGACCCCAGGGGAATGCCCCATGGCCTCTGCCTTTATTGGAATGAAGTAAAAGGACTCCTCTGTCTCCTCTTTGGACACAAAGCTCTGGTGTTTGTGGGTTAATTTTCCTGACAATTGTGAGAGCCAGCCATGGCCCTGCTCCTCTGTCTCACCAGCCTGGCTGGGTGTGCCTGTCCCACGTCCCAGGGGCTGCAGTGCTGCCCCCTGAAGCTGAACCTGCCCTGGCAGCCCAGCAGGGGCCTGGCATTCCCGGGGGCTGCCAAGATTTCCCTGGGAATTCCTTGTATCCGTGGTTTCTGGCTTGGCCAGAATCAATAATTCCGGGCTGCTCAAGCAGCTCTGACAGGACGTGGTGGGCAGGCTCCACGGTGATCATTTGAGCAGCTACAGAGGAAGTGTCTTCCTCTAAGAAAACAGGACAATAAGGGAAAAGACCCACATCAATCCAACTGAAAATGGGGATTTTTTTTTTTGAGGAAAATAGAAGCCAGTTTTTTGGGGCTGTGTATGCTGAAATGCCACTGTTGGGATGAGCTTCAGGTCCTGGAGGCATCAACCTCCCAGTGGGGAGGAGCAGGAGCCCACTCGGCATTCCA
>NW_005054448.1:696004-702128 GCF_000277835.1 Geospiza fortis
CCTGCAGGTCACCTCCTGTCCCCAAAACCTTCTCCTGCAGGTCACCTCCTGTCCCCAAAACCTTCTCCTGCAGGTCACCTCCTGTCCCCAAAACCTTCTCCTGCAGGTCACCTCCTGTCCCCAAAACCTTCTCCTGCAGGTCACCTCCTGTCCCCAGACCTCCTGCCGGTCACCTCCTTCCCCAAAACCTCCTCCTGTCCCCAGACCTTCTCCTGTAGCTCCCCTTCTTTCCCCCTTCATTTCTCCAGATTCCCTGGGACTGGTGTTGGCACTGCCCATAAAGATATTCCCTGTCCATGAACCTGATCAGCCCCTTCTCCTTTCCCAATAAAATCAGCTGCCCTTTGTGCAAGAATTGCTATTTCTGTACCCAGACCCGAGCCCCTCTGGAGAATCAGCCATTATCTGCTATCGCATATCCTGCAAATGCTCCTTGCTCTAATTAAGCAATAATTAATGGCTCCAAAGTACGAGGTGGATTCCCAAGTTCTCTGCATTGCTCAATAAGTAGCAGGGATGTTTTCTGCTTTTCAATTTCAATTAAAAAAGCTCATGTTCCCTTTTAGTGCCCTTGTGTCTGCAGTCAGTGCTCAGCAGACACCACTGTTCCAGCAATATCTCGTTTGTTCCTCATATGAAATTATACTAACAAAATAAATTAATATCTTCTTCTCTTTTTTTTTGGCTTTTTTCTCTGTTATAAGCTCCATACCTAAACCTGAGGAAGAAAACTATTTTTAGGTAGTTTTAGACAGACTTTTTAGATAACTGCAGGTGAGATCCCCACCCAAAGCCCTCTGCAAACCCCTTGCTCTCAGTCCCCAGCTCAGACCCTGCAGCCAGGGCAGGATTCAGGTGGTTTCTGTCTTGCATGGAAAATATCATTTTTCATCTACACGTTGTGTTTTCTTCACAGTTCCTAAAAACAGGGGCTTCCTACTGAGGGAATTTAGCTCCAAATCTCTGCTGCCTGTAGCATATGGGCTAAATTTGGTTGCAATCCTCACACTTTGCTTTTGGCAGGGACAACGTGTGAAGCCTTTAAATGAACATTCTCTCCTTGGCTGATTTTTTGCATCTGTTTGGACAAGGCAAGGGAAGGGGAAGCCCAAGCACCTGACAACACCTTTAATGCTGCCCTGCAGCTCTGGCAAACCCAAGGGGCTGAGGTCCCTTGGGGTGTGAAACTCCTCCCCTTGGTCCTCCTGCCCAGGATCTGCAGCGCTGGGGCAGCAGGGAACATTCTCCCTCCTGAGCACTTTCTGAATGAGTTTCTGTGCCCTGCAGAGCTCAGGTCTGCTGAGAGAAGCCCCCATGGGCGCCAAGCCAAAGGCAGCAGCCATGGCAGGGTCTGAGCCTGGCAGAGAGGTTTGAGCAGGGGACTCAGCCCTTGGGTTCTCACTGCAGCCCCAGCATTTCTGTGTCTCGAGTGCCTCCACCTCGAGGGGGCTCAAAGCAGGTCTGTTTCTGCAGATTTTTTTCCAAATGAATCAGAAAATCTCCATGTGGGCTGCTGGGAACGCTGCAATGGCTGATACAGTCCTTATGTTTCTGCTGAGCTGGTGGCACCAAGATGTTATTTGAGAAAACAGCAGCTATTAGCTTTAACCACAGAAAACTTACGTTTGGGGAACTCTATTTTTACCACTCTTATCTTATCTGTTCCTACCACTGATTTATTGACATGGGTAGGGAAAATGTTCCCTGAATTGGAGCTGCTGTGATGCCAACACTGAGTTCATGTTGGCTACAACTCTAAATATGGAGTTGCTGTGTCCCATTTTAGCTGGATTTCAGCTATAAAACAGCACAGGCAGCTGAGGTGAGGGAACAGGGAAGGTGACTGGCTGGCCAATGGTTTTCAGTGGAAATAAAAGGGCTCAGTTTGCCTGAATTTTCATTTGGGAAACTGTGAGAGTTACTCATATTTGCTAAAAACATCCCAGCAATGCCTGTGGCTTTCATAGAAAGGACAGTGAATTCCTGAAGTTCCCCAAAATTTTGGCTTGAGAGTTATTTCTGACTTAAAAGCTCCTTATTTACTATTTCCTACTTTTCATTCACTCGTGTCAGGGAGAGCCTGAGTGCTGCCAGTCTCCCACGCTCCTCAGCTCAGCCCCTGCTTCCCAGACTGGAAGTTCTCCCAGCAAATGCCAGATGTGCCAGATGCCAGGCAAAATGAGGGGGTTTTGGAAAATGCACAGCAAAAAACTGGAAACAAACCCTAGCTGAAGCTAAAACTTCACCTGCTTTTTAGCAAAGGAGTTGTTGGTATTGTTCATGATGGAGCAGGGGATTGATCAGCTCAGTTCTGCCCTGCTGGTGTGGCCTCCTGTCACCTGCACGGGCTCCTTGTGTAGGAAAGGCAGCTGAGGGCTGTGAGTCCATCCTGACCAGAGCCACAGAATCACAGAGTATCCTGACTGGAAGGGATCTGCACAAAGCCCCTTGGGGGCTCAGGGTGTTCTTGCCTGGTTCCTGCTCCCCTTTGGAGAACACCAGGAGCACGGGACACCCAGAGGGAGCTGCCAGGGCTGCTCCCAGCCGGGGAAGTGACCTCAGCTCTGGGCTGTGGGGCTCTTCCAGCAGCAGGGTGTGCGAGGGACTCCTCCCAGTGAGCTGTATCTCAGGTTGAAAGATTTAGCTGGGGGTGTGTGTTCTATTGCCATCTGTCAGAGCTGGGGCAGTTCTCTGCTGTCCATGGGGCAGTTTTTTCTTTATCTCTGCCACAGCCAATCCTCCCTCCAGGAGATCTCTGCTGTCCATGGCCACTGAGTGTCCCTGCAGGGCTGATCCAATTCCAGCATCCCATGGGGAGATGCTGCGCCCAGGGGAGGAGCCAAGCATTCCTACCTGGATCCAATCTGAGCCTGGAGCAGCACAGCAGCCTTTGCCCCCTGCATTGCCAGAGGAGCAGCTTTCTGCTGCCCTGCATTGCCAGAGGGAGCCCAGGCCCATCTGCAGCAGCCCTGGAGCTGCAGAGGAAAACTCCCCCCTTGTGCAGGATCCCTGCTCCAGCAGCAGCACAGCTGGCACTGCAGGAGGGCTGAGCCCCCATGGGATGGGGCTGTGCCACCCCCTGACACACAGGGGGCAGGGCATGGTCTCACTCTGGCAGTGGTTTGTTTTTTGTTTGTTTGTACTATTGCATTTGTATTTTAAATTTCCTAATAAAGAACTTCTATTCCTACTCTTTTTGCCCAAGAGCCCGTTAATTTCAAAATTATAACAATTTGGAGGGAGGGGATTTGCATTCTCTATTTCAAGGAAGGCTCCTGTGTTTTCAAACCCAGACAAGGGAGCAATTCCTGGTGTTAAAACCATTGGCACAGAGGGAATCTCTCCCTGCCGATGTTCCCATTGCCATGTGGAGATGGGGACCTGCCACAGAGCTGGAATTCCAGCAGATCTCCTCCCTGGCAGGCAGAGAACGTCCAGCCTGTCCCCAGGAGCATTCCTGATGTGCTCCATGACCTGCTCATTGATCCAGGCTGGCTGCTCCCCCTCACTGCCTTCCATCTCCCTCAACATTTGGCTTCTCCCGTGTCCAGCCCTGCCAGTATTGATGACACCCAAGTGACAAAATCAAATAGAAATTATTAATTTCAAGCTCTGTTGGTAGAAGGAAAAGAAAATCAATGCTTGGCAAATGGGATGAGGAGAAACTGGTAGAAAATCCCAGCTCTCTACTGGCTTCACTTGGCTGTGACAAGTGACAAAGGCAGGGGACTGCAAATAAAGGGCAGGAGGGTGTTGCTGGTCCAGCCACTGGATTTGAAAGGTGGACTTTTGCATTTTAATGGAAAATAATTAATCTTTTTGCCTAAACAGCTGCTGCCATTCACCAAGGGATGGGAGAGCAGCTGCTGCTCCATCCCTGGGGCTGTTTGGAGCCAGGTGTGGGAGCCCTGCAGGGGCAGATGGGAGGGCTCAGGGCCCAGGAGGGCTTTTCTTGGTGTTCTCCCTTGGATGGGCACCCCAGGGACCCCCAGGGGACCCAGCAGCTGCAGCCACACCTGGGAGGGTCACAGCAAAGCCAAGAGGAGGAGAAGAGAAAGCACGTGGAATATAAAGGTGCTCTCCAGTTAAAGCCAGGATTTGGACCTGCACTGGAATATTTGGTTCTGGGCAGGGCCAGGAGTTGGACTGGATGATCCTGGTGAGTCCTTCCCAAGCCAGGATGTTCTGTGATCCCAGGATTTGAAGAAACTCATGGAATTTACAAACACCAATAGTCCAAGAGGGTGCTGGGGGTTGGACATGGACCCAGAGCCAAATTTCCAGGACACAAATTTCCAGAGCCAAATTTCCAGCTTCTGGAAACCAGGGACAGATGCTTGAAAGGGCCCCGGCCTTGAGGCTGTTGTTGTAAAAGAATTTTTTAAAGGCTCTGGGTCCAGGGCTACACAAATGTGACCAAGGGCTGGAAAAACTCCCCCTGAAAGAGGCTGGAGAGGATTAGAAACGACTCCTTGGGTGAGCAGAAAAATAACAAAAGGTGTTTCAACTGTCTGTAAAACAGACAGGTACAGATAAGTCCTCTCTTGCTCCTGACACAGGCAGCAGCAGATTTTTCAATTAAACTGAGAGGTGGCAAATCCAGAATTGATGAAATGACATTTTCTTCTGCACAGTGAGACAGAACTCAGCCTCACCAATGAGACAGATGCACAACACGGACACCTGCTCCCAAAAATGGCTCTTCCAGGCTTGTCTGGGACACAGGGAAGGGGAAAAGGGCTCTTCCAGGGAGAAAATCCATCTGCCCAAATGCAAATATTCATTTGTGGGATGGGGAAAAGGCCCTTTTGGGGAGCAAATCCTGCCCAAATGCAAATATTCATTTGTGGGGTGGGTAACTCCCTGTCATGCTCTGCTGATGAGATCCTCACTGACAACGAGCCAGCCCAGAATAAATTTGGCTCAGTCAGGTGAGCAGTTTCCTTGGAGTTTTAAACTGTGGAACTCGTTTCCACAAGAGGTTATGGAAGGCAAAAGATAAACTGCATTCAAAACCTGGAATAAATAAGAAAAAAAAAATCAGAATAGCCCCAGTTATCACAGCTGGTGTAAAGAGCATTTTGGACTGGATATAAAACTGCTTGCTCCAAGGCTTAAATACATTTGAAACTCTCAGGATTAGGATTAAGATCTTCACATGGGCCATTTTATTTCCTATCTACCTGCTGGGGATCACAGGTTGGCTACTCAGCTGGATGGACATGAAGCTGCTTTAGACTGTCAATATTTTCAGCTGCACAGAGTCTCCCAAGGTTTCTTGAAAATCTGGCAGCTTGTGCTGAATCACAAGCAGTGGGAAATCAGAATTTTCATGGAGTACTCCTGTTTAGAATGGAGTACAACAGAATAGAGCAGAATGGGAGAGAGCAGAACTGAAAAAAATCCAAACAGATGTGGAAAGATTTTAAAAAGCAGATAAAAAAGGGTGTTTTGAATACAAACTCCAAGTGCAGGGCATGGCAAACCTCAGGCAGGGAGGTCACTGGTGTTCTTGGTCTCACAGTTGTTTCTTTAGAAAAACAGCAGAGTTTCTGTGGGATCAAATGATGGGTTGGACTGTGCAACCTGTTGTCTTAGGTTGTAAGATGTGGTTTGGGGCTGTGTGTTCTATCCCCATCTGTCAGAGCTGGGGCAGTTCTCTGCTGTCCATGGGGCAGTTTTTTCTTTATCTCTCCCACAGCCAATCCTCCCTCCAGGAGATCTCTGCTGTCCATGGCCACTCAGTGTCCCTGCAGGGCTGATCCAATTCCAGCATCCCATGGGGAGATGCTGCGCCCAGGGGAGGAGCCAAGCATTCCTACCTGGATCCAATCTGAGCCTGGAGCAGCACAGCAGCCTTTGCCCACTGCATTGCCAGAGGAGCAGCTTTCTGCTGCCCTGCATTGCCAGAGGGAGCCCAGGCCCATCTGCAGCAGCCCTGGAGCTGCAGAGGAAAACTCCCCCCTTGTGCAGGATCCCTGCTCCAGCAGCAGCACAGCTGGCACTGCAGGAGGGCTGAGCCCCCATGGGATGGGGCTGTGCCACCCCCTGACACACAGGGGGACAGGGCCTGTTCTGGCTCTGACACTGTTGTTTTGTATTACTGCATTGTTTATTTTATTTT
>NW_005054448.1:702143-703688 GCF_000277835.1 Geospiza fortis
ACTATTCCTACTCCCATATCTTTGCCTGACAGCCCCTTAATTTCAAAATTACAATTATTTGGAGGGACGGGGTTTACATTTTCCATTTCAGGGGAGGCTCCTGCCCTCCTTAGCAGACACCTGTCTGTTCAAACCAAGACACCAAGACACCTGTGTGCAACTGGGAGCTTTATGGATATCCTGAGGGAAAAAACTGAAATAAAAGTAAAAAATAAAAACAAAAATATTAAAAATAATAATAAAATTTTAAAAATATCAATAATAAAATATATACAATAATAATAAATATATAATAATGTATTATAATATATATAATAAATATAATAAGAAAATAAAAATAATATTTTTTAAAAAATCCCTTGAGGGAATAAACACAACCAGTCACATGGAATGCACCCTAGCACATCTGTCTGAGGCAGGAGAGCAGAGGAGATGCAGCACTGGGAATGGCGGGGGGAGGATTTAGACACCACCTTCCTCTGCTCTGACAGATTTGGGGGGTCTGGGCTGAGCTGCAGGGAGATTCAGAGCCTGTGAAAGAACTGGTTTTGTTTTTGAGCTGGATTTGTGATGATTTGTTTTTCAAAAAGACAGAAGCAGCTCTGTGCTGAGGAGAAGGAGGGGTTGTGCACCAGGTGCCTCTAGAGCAGCCAAAATCTGGGTATGGAGGAGAGCTTTGGCCACTGGGTGATGCTGAGGAACAGCTTCATCCCTTCCTCACCTCACTGGGAGATGCTGAGGAACAGCTTCATCCCTTCCTCACCAGTCAGGAACTGCCCCATCCCAGGGGGCTGAGCAGACACTGCAGAGGTGCTGCCCTCCCCCTGGGCAGGGCAGGGGGGAGCAGCAGCCTGGTGACCTGTGCTCACCCTGAGCCAGTCTGACTGAGTTCAGCACTGCAGCTGGAGCGGGACATGGGAGAAATGCCCGATTGCTGAGAATTCCCATTGTCCAAATGCTGCAGGTGGGGATCCAGTGGCACATTCCACAGCAGAGCTCGTGCCCAGCAGCTCTCAATTCCATTTCTAGGCAGGTGTTGCTCCCAGTCTGTCTCCACTCCTGAGTGAAAATCCTGCAAGTGAAATTAGAGTTGGCTGGGTGAGTTATAACCCTCCTAAAGCATGGCCCAGGCATGTGGAATCTTGTTCTTAAGCAGCAGCAATCCCACATTTAATCAGAGAAGGACACAAGGATCCACATGCCCAGGGCATAAATAAAGGAGCTGTGGCAGGCACTGCTTTGGGGGGATTGGATACAGGAATTGGAGGCTGGGAAACCACAGGGAGGGCACTGGGGGGAATTCAAAGCCCTGCTCACAGAAAATCCAACTGCTCCAACAAAAAACCTGCTTAGAAAAGTCCAAATTCACATCCAACTTCAGCCTGATCCCTGGGGCTGGAGGGAACTGGACCCAGATCCAAGGATGATGGAATAACCCCAAAAGCTGAGGTCTGGCTGAGGTTTCTAACAGGAATGTCTGATATGGTGGAAGGTTCAGGGGCCATCTGTTCTCCCTGGCTGGGAAAAGCCTGATGCTGCAGCAGG
>NW_005054448.1:703698-722779 GCF_000277835.1 Geospiza fortis
ATGGATCATGTGGCGCTGGAAGCAATGGAAACCCGTGGATACGAGTGGGAAAGTGTGGCATGGAGCTGTAAATCCATGCCTGGGAAAGCAGCAAAACTGGGCCTGCCAGCCTGGGGAAGAGCCCTGGCAACACCAGGATGTATTGAAGGGAGAAGCTGGAAGAACTGAGCACTTCTGTTTCAGAGAACTGCTTCAACAACAGCTGTGGAGCTGAGGAAAGGAGTTTTGGGGAATGAACAGGACTTTGCTGAAGAAATGGGATTTGGGGAATGAATGTGCAACAGAGATCCAGCAGTGAAGGCTTGGACACATCCCAGACTTGGGAACTGTGCAGCTTCCTCCTTGTTGGGGTCTCCTGCTCATTCCTTGAGCCCCAAGAGCTTCCAGGCTGTCCCAGGGGTGCCCTCTCCCCTTTCTCCTCAGGCTGCAGCTCAAGGAAAGCCATCACCACCTTCCAGACGTGCCTGGGCCCAAAGTGCCTGTGAAGGACGGGGCAGAAGCAGCCACTTCCCTCCTGGAAGCCTCACCCCACAGGCCAGGCCAGCTCTGGGATTCCCCAGGAATTCCTGATTGAAGCCTTTGGAACGCTTTGAAGCCTTTGCCACAGGGCTGAGTGTCACAGACATGTTTTATGAAAAATCCTTTCCTTAGGAGTTTTTTATTTTTCCTGAGAAGCTGAGAGGCCTCAGAAACAAAATGTAAACATTGATTATCTGCTGCTGTGGAATGCAACAGGTGTATCTTTGATTGATCTTGTGGTTGTTTTTAATTAATGGCCAATCACAGTCCAGCTGTCTCAGACTCTCTGGTCAGTCACAAGATTCCCTTCCCTTCCCTTCCCTTCCCTTCCCTTCCCTTCCCCTGATGTCTCCTTTCTCTATTCTTTTAGTACAGTTTTAATATACCATTTTCTTTTAACATAATATATATCATAAAATAATAAATCAGCCTTCTGAAACACGGAGTCAAGATTCTCATCTCTTCTCTCATCCTGGGACCCCTGTGAACACCACCACAGCTGAGGAGCAGTGGGGCTCTCCTGGCCCTTCCCAGCCCTCAGGAATTCTGGTTTTGGTGCCAGGGAATTCTGTTTGGAGCCCAGTGCTGCTCTGCAGGCCCGGGAGGTTGTCACTGTAGGACATGAAATAACACATTATGGACACACAGCTCTACACAAGGGTAAAAGAGAATATTTAATTTTTGACTCTAACTTTTATAGATTTCTAAAAGTGACACTGGATTCGAGGGTGACAGTGCCGCCTCTTCAATGACACTGGACAAACCGTTTATCAAATTTTTCTTCTTCCATAAAAGAATGCAAAACAATAAATTATTTACAGAAAGTGTGTGAGGAAGTTTCTTATAAGAATGTAAACATCAGAAGGCTTAGAAAAACTTAAAAAACCAGGGTGACAGGAGGTGCTGGATGTGCTCTGCCCCTGCTTTTCCTGACAGCAGCTTCTGTCCACCCAGAACTCAATCCCAGCACTGAGCAGCAGAGGAGGGACCTGGATCAGGCCCCAGAGGGTTCCCAATCCCTCTCTGCTCCCAGGGCTCCACCTCGGCACCGTTGTTGTGTCAGGAGCAGGAGGGGAGGATTTGCTGGGCCTTATCTCTGCTCAGACGCTCCTGATAACTCCCTAATCCCCCCAGATAAGAGCCCTGTGAGCAGATTGGCAGCCCTTAGCATGAAATGTGTGCAGGGATTTGCGTGGTTCTTGCCAACAGTGAAATAATTCTGCTGTGGGAGCCCCAAACTTGGTGTCACTACAGCAATTAGCTCCCAGGACTGGGCTGGTTTCAAACAGCATTGATCACATGACCAGGGAAAGTAAATAAATTCAAAGTAAGATCAATAAATTCAAAGTAAGATCAATAAATTCAAAATAAGATCAGATGAACCAGACTTAATAAAATGTTGCTTACATCACTTCAAATAAGAGACATTAAGTTATAAAATATGGGGTTTTGGTTTTTTCTCCTATCCCAGTTGTTGTTTTGGCTGCAATTTGGTGGTGGTGGTGATGATGAGGAGGAGAACAAAGAGGCTCTGGAAAAACCTCCAGGTTTTGGGGAATTGATGTCTGACGCAGATGTTGGACATGAATAATCCCTGAGGAGTGATAGCTCTGGATATAGGGGATTCATCCTCAAAAGGCTCTCAGGGCTGAACAATTTCCCAGAATGGGTGGGGTTGGAAAGGACCTTGAAGCTCCTCCTGTGCCACCCCTGCAATGGACAGGGACACCTCCCACTGTCCCAGGTGGCTCCAAGCCCCAGTGTCCCACCTGGCCTTGGGCACAACCTCCCCTCGGCCCTGCATCCAGAAATCTCTGGCTCACTGAAGCTCCCTGAGGGAGGTTTTATCTGCTGAGTCCATGGCTACTCTTTGGGTTACTTCTATGCAGTTGTGTTTTTCATTTCTTTTGGGGTTTTGGTTTAGTTTGATTTGATTTGATTGGTTCTTTTCAATCCCAGTTCCATGGGTATCATGGTCTGAGCTGTCTCTGACTCCATTCTGCCTTTTAGTTCCCACTCACTAAATTCATTTCCTTGCCTGACAAACACCCCAGAGATGCTTCTTTCCCACCTGGAATGGCACTGGGAGGCTTTTGATGCAATTAAACTCATTCAGCACCTGCAGAGAGCATCAGGGGTTGGGATGAAAACAGCTTTGTTCAACTCTACTTTCCCCTACAGGCAATTAGGTGATTTTATGGGACCTAAAACAGGATTTAAAGGTAAGAAAAGAGAGCTAAATATGTATAATATATACCTCACTGACCTGTGCTCCTAAAGGACTTGGTTTTAGAAGCCAGGGGTGGAGCAAAACAAAAGCAGCTGGTCAGGAAATCTTCATGGAATCATTAAGGTTGGAAAAGCCCTCTAAGATCAATCAAGCCATTAATCCAGCCCTGCCAGGTCCACCCCTAACCCACATCCCCAACACCACTCTCAATATTATTTTACCACTTCCAGGGATGGCAGTTCCACCTGGACAGCCTGTTCTGACTGGCAGCAGGATATTCTCCATGGCAGCAGCTTCCCTAAGGATTTCCTCTGGAGTTCAGTCCTGGTGCAGCTTCTTCCAGTTCAGAGCCCAGGAACGTCATCCAAAGAGCTCCAAAAGAGCTTTGTGTGAGAGGGGAGGAGCCTTTGCAGATGGTCCTGGAGCAGTTTTGGGTGCCACAAACTCAGAAAGAGCTAAAGAGCTGTTGGAGAGAGACCAAAGGAGGGACAGGAGGAGGGTGAAGGCTCTGGAGGAGCCGTGTGAGGAGCAGCTGAGGGACTTGGGATGTTCATCTGGAGCAGAGGACACTGAGCTCAGGGCTCACCAGGGGCTGCAGCTCCTCCCGGGGTCAGCTCCAATCTCTGCTCTGGGACAGGGACAGCACCCAGGGCACGGCTGGGGCTGGGCCAGGGCAGCTCAGGCTGAGCTCAGGGCAAGGCTCTTCCCCCAGAGGGTGCTGGCACTGCCCAGGCTGCCCAGGGAATGGGCACGGCCCCGAGGCTGCCAGAGCTCCAGGAGCCTTTGGACAGCACTGCCAGGGATGGACAGGGTGGGGTTGTTGGGGTCTGGGCAGGGACAGGGGCTGGGATTGGATGATCCTGGTGGGATTCTTCCACTTCAGGATATTCCATGATTCTATAAAAATATTCTATGAATCCCTCTGGGTTTTCCTCACTGAAGAGTCCCTGGCTTTATCCCATTTTGCACTCCAGAAGCCCTGCCCAGGGGGGCTGGCAGAGGTGGCTCCAGCAGAGATCCCCTGGGATCAGCAGCTGTGATCCACTGGCTGGCATGGTGAGGGACAGACAAATGGCATTAAATGCAGGAGTGCACTAAGAGGATAGAGAGCTTTGAGAATTAGTTACTTGAATCTTTTTAACCCAAATCTCCAGTTTAATAAAGCAAAGTCCTTCCACATGATGCTCGGTAAAGTCCTGGAACAGAAGGTTTGGGCAGCCTGAGCTCAGCAGAGGACACGACTGCTAAATCCAGCAGCTGGACACAAGGGGGGTGGTGGAACCAGTGCCTCCTCCTGGTGTGCACATCCCCAGGAGCCCTGCTCACACATTGTTCAGTCCCTGCCACCTTCACAGGCACAGGAAGAGGGGACACCTGGCTGAGACCAGGAATTCATTCCCAGAGGGGATGAAGGAGGACAGCACTTCTGGATCATTGTACACAATAAGAAGGGAGGGGCTGCTGATGTGGAGGGGTTGGGCTGAATCACATCCATCCTTGAAGGCTGGACTTGATGGTCCTGAAGGTCTTTTGCAACTTTAACGATTCTATGATTCCATGATAACACCCAGCCCTCCAGCTGATTTCACCCTCTGCTTGAGCCACTCCTTGTTTGGAATTGTCGAAGAGATGGCAAGGAAAGCCCTTCACCCACTGCCCTGGATGTGGGCACCCCTGGAATGCGTGTCACAGAGTCACAGAATCATGGAATATCCTTGTCACAGACATCTTTTATGGAAAATCCTTTCCTTAGGATTTTACCTCCTGAGAAGGTAAAAAGCCTCAGGAACAAAATGTAACCAATGGTTATCTGCTGCTGTGGAATGCAACAGGTGGATCTGTGATTGGCCCATGGTGGATGTTTGTAATTAATGCCCAATCACAAGGAGCTGGCTCAGAGAGACAGCTGAGCCACAAGCCTTTCTTATCATTCTTTGCTATTCTATTCTTAGCTAGCCTTCTGATGAAACCTTTTCTTCTATTCTTTTAGTATAGTTTTAATGTAACATATATCATAAAATAATAAATCAAGCCTTGTGAAACATGGAGTCAGATCCTCGTCTCTTCCCCAATCCAAGAACCCCTGGGAACACAGTCACATATACTGGTGAGCTCTGAGCTCAGTGTCCTCTGCTCCAGCTGAACATTCCAAGTGCCCTCAGCTGCTCTTCATTCACCCTCCCTCATCCTTGTGGCCTCCTTTGAACTCTCTCCAACACTTTTGTGCCTTTTTTTTTATATTGTGGGGCCCAAAACTGCCCCCAGCACTGGAATTTCATTGAATGGAACCATGGAAATGCAGTGCCACAACAGCACTGGAGTATCCCATGACATATTCCCTATCTCTCCTAAAAACAACAGTGTGGAAAATCTCCAGGAAAAGTATAGACTGGACTATCCTGTGCTCTTTAGCAGCTTGAAGCAAACACGTGAGCACGGAACAGCACACGCACAATTCCTGGTGAGCATGGAACAGCTTGGAAGGGTTCAGGGACCACAGGGACTCAGAAATCCCTTCCAAAGGCCTCCCTGATTCCCAGCTCTCCCGCTTTCTGCAGCACTGTTCTGTGGCAGCCAGTGGCAGTGCTTGTGCCATTTCTGCCCCAGTTCCCGAGCTCTCTGACTTCCCAACCTGCTGATGAAATCCCAGTGTTTTCCTGGTTTCTCCAGCCTGCCAAAGGCTGCAGTGTCCCCAGGCACTGACCTCGCTCTCCAGGGGTCACTTTGGCTGCTCTGGGCTTTGTGGGGCTCTGGCAGCTTTAATTTCCTGGGAGTTCAGGGTGAGGGGAGGGCTGGCTTTAGCCTCAGGAATAAAGAGCAGACCCACAGCCTGTTGAATTAAAGGCTAAGCAGCAGCTTCTCTAATCACTGCGTGGATTCCCTGGGATCTTCCCTCATTTAGGGAGTGATTTTTCCCTTTAACTCCCTCCCTGCTGTCAATTAATCCCCCTCTGCCCAAGTCCTGTCAGCATCTGGCCCAAAGTTCCTGGCATGGTGACTCTGAGACCTCCTAATCCAACATTTGCCAGCTGCTCCATCCCTGTGCTCTTTTGTGCATCCCAGTAATAACTTTAATCACCCCAAACTGTTCGTGGGATGCTTTGCTCCTCCCAGCAGGGATGCCTGCTGCTCCTGTGGGAGGCAGGGGTTGGGAAGGATGGAAGTTTGACAAGAAAGTGTCACAGATACGTGTGCTTGGCAGAAAGATTTTTGAATGTAGAGTCTGATGAAGGAATAGAGATGGAAACAAGTTTTGATATATAAGAAGAGAATGTCTGATCCAGTCTTGCTGGATAACCAAGGAGGCAAAGGGTGTGTTACTCACAAGGGGTTTTTATGGCTTAGAGCAAAGGATAAACCCACCCCAAACAAGAAGATGTTTTTACGAAGCAGAAAGATAGCACAGGCAAACAAGACTGCCAATGTTGCAAGTCGAAAAAAGGTCTCAGAATTTTCCACTGCAAGAAAACTGAAAAACATCTTCTAGCTTAAACTGTAATGTACTGACTTTTAGTGATTGGAGAACAGTAACATGAATATGGTAATTACAGGAGTTATGACAGGCTATAGATAAAAGTTAAGGTGTAGATTGGTTCTACTGTATGAAGATGCTCAGCAAAGAAAAGTCTGTAATGCACTGTAACCAAAACCAAAGGGTCTCCAGGCCTGCCTGCAGCTGGAGCTGACAGCTGTAGGCACAGCTCTGTCACCCATGACCCTGCACTGCTGTAACCTCTTGGATGGAATAAACTGCATTTTGGAGAGCTCTTGGAGTCCTGCAGGCAGGATTTGGAGAGGTGTCGAGGTTTTACTCTTCAAAGAGACATAAGCAGTTATTAGTTGCTCTAAAGTTGTTTATTGCATGAATACATCAGTCTGGAAGGCAAAGAGTTCAAGGTGTTAAAGTCTGTGCAAAAGCTTTCAGGCATAGAGTCTGTGAGAAACGCCAATCACTTGTTTTAAAAAAATTTATAGGTTTAATGGTAAAAAAATTGTTATAAAAATAGCAATATAATCAGAGTAATAATAATTTGGACAATTTGGATTAGGACAATATGAGACAACAGAAACAAAGAGTTACAGACAGTCTGGGTACCTTTTCTGGGCAAAATGAGCCCAAAAAAGGCCCCACGTTAACAGAGGATTAACCCTTAAAAGCAACAGCCTGTTGCATATTCATACACCTCATCCATGATGCATAAATTCCATTCAAACACAGGATTCTGTCTGGGCAGTGTCTGCTTCTTCCTCTGAATCCTGACGGCATCTTCATGGCTGAGCAGGCAGGAAGAAGTTCGTTTCTTCTGATAATGGAGAAATAAATTCTCTTTCTCTGAAAGATTCAGGTGTCCTGTGGCTGCTATCTCAGTGCTAGTCCTTTCTTTAAAAAAGTATCTTACATAGCATAGTTTCTATTTTAACATTTTGTTATAACCTAAAACTATATTTTAACACACTACTAAAAAAATTAATACAGCATAACTTTCTAACACAACACATATAATATTCATGTCAATATTTGTGAAAAGCCAATCATAAAATACGCATTTTTCACAGAGTCCCACACAAGAGCTGCAGCTTCAGAGCTGCAGGGCTGCAAGGCTGCAGGGCTGCAGGGCTGCTCTCTGGTGTAGAGTCCCAGGTTCCATGCAGGAGCAGCAGCAGCAGCAGGGACCACAGCCTTTTTTTCTTTCTTCTTTTCTTCTTCTTGTTGATGAGGTTGTTGTTGACTTGATGGTGATCACACCCCATTAAAGGGCATTTTATTCATAAAACATCCAATCAGCTAAAAGCACGATTCTAAAACATTCTTTCTCAACCAATCTGAACTTGATTCTAATGTGCAAAAGTAATACAAATCCTATGTATATATTATTAGCTATTTACACAAATATACTCTCTGCTTTTGTGGTTGTTGCCACAAGGATTTCAGGGCGAAGGAAGAGATGAGATCCTTGACTCATGATCAGAAGGCTTGATTTATTATTTTATGATATATACATCTATTTAAACTATACTAAAAAGAAAAAAAGGAAAGGTTTCCACAAGCTGCTAACCTAAGAATAGAAAAGTAAAGAATGAAAACAAAGGAGCTCTCTCCGACTCTGTCGAGAGAATTCAGTTTTGGATTGGCCACTAACTACAAACATCTCAGATGGGCCAATCCAGATGGACCTGTTGCATTCCACAGCAGCAGATAACCTATTGTTTATATCCTGAGAGAGGACTTTTCATGAAAGAAATGTCTGTGACATGCTTTCTTACTTAAAATTTATGTATATAAGTTTATCTATTTACGTGAATAGTTCTATCTATTTACACATGTAGTTTTATGTGTTTAACATGAACAATTCTATCTGCTCTAGTGGCAAGGTTCTGCTGTGTTTTTGTTAGGTCTGGAGCTAAATTGCTGCACTTTAAGCTAGGCCTTAAGGCCTTTACTAGCTAGCACAGTTTCTTAAGGCACTTAAAATGTATTTCTACTTAAAACTTAAACTTCTAAACTTAAACTTGTACTTTTCTACTTAAAACTTAAACTTACTTAAAACTAAAACTTACACTTCTACTTGCTTAAAACTTAAACTTCTACTTCATATCTATGTGGATTAATAGATATTAATTTCCCTAAAGGCTTTAATTCAACTCCTGCCTTTCTTCCTCTCTCTGAAGTATTCAGAGAGGTTCTGACTCAGACACTCCAACAGAGAGGGAGGCACTGACACTGCCAGGACCAGCAGATCCCAGTTTAGGGGTCTCCCAGGTGAGGGGGGTGCCTGGTGTGCTGGAGAACACCTCAGGGAGTTCTGGGGAGCCCAGGATGGCGTGAGGAGGTCCAGGGGTGTCACACATCATCCTGAGCTTCAGCTCACCAGAGCAGCGAGGCCACTCAGTGTCAAAACCTCCCTCGTGGGGAGATCCCCAAAAAGTTCTGTGCCAGGAATGAGAGACAGACAGGACTCTTGGTTTTTGGTCTTCAGGTTACTGTTTATTTTTCTCTTATCAGAAGTTCTGCATGCCAAATAAATCTCAGACTCAATGTACAAACAGAAGGCACCAAAAGTCACAAGACACACAGGTTCAAGGCCTTTTAAAGCTATTTCATCCAACTAACTCTGAGAATGTACTTTATTCCTACCAATACTAATTATTTTTCTGTCCATTCAACATCTGAATTGTGGTTCTTTCTAACTGATCACTCTGTGCTCCCAACACTGCAGAAAATGGAGCAGATGAAGAGCAAGAAGGAGATCAGACAATGCCCAAAATCCTTCATTTTGTCTCCTACCCACCTCCATACCAAAACCCCAAAACTCTAAGTTTTTCACCCTGTGATAAGCTATACTGCCATCTATTTCACACACTTGTAGATTCTAATTCATCCCAAAGTCTTGGAAGCTTTCCCCATGGACAAAAGTTAAAAACAGTGTTCTCCTAGGGATCAGGACATCTCAGAACAGGCAGAGAAATATTCCTTGTACCCTGGGTTCCAAAAACTCGGGATTCCCAATCCATAACAGGTTCAAAAAGAGTCCCAAGTTTGGGATTCCCAATCCATAATAGGTTCAAAAAGAGCCCCCAGTTTGGGGCCTGAGGAACTCTGGGCATTAAGAGACCCTCAGCCAGCCTGGAGGGATGTGTGGGACTGCAGATCCAGAGCTCTGCATCCCAGAATATGCTGGAGTAGGCTCTCATGCTCAGGATCAGGACAGAGCTTTCCTCAGCATGGCAGCACCACAGGTTTCCATGGAGAAGCTGGCTTGCACAATAGTCCAAGCTGGACATTCCTGGGGCAGCGTGAGGATGTTTGTGGCCTGTGATATTCCCTCTTCTGGCCTTGCCAGTGCCAGCACTGCCCTTCTCCCAGGATTCCTGGTCTCCTTTCCCTGTTGGAAAGGGCAGCTGGGATTTCCCTTGGCTGATGAACAGGGAATTCCCTTCCCTCTGTTTGCTCAGTAGCTGAGTCCTCTTGGGAAGCAGCGGAACAGAATTTATCCAGGGTGATGATCATGGCAGAGAGCCACTCCAGGGCCATTCTCCCTTGGATGGGAGGAGAATGAGACATCCACGGGCGTGAAAATCTTGGAGGAGATGCTGGAGAACAGGAGGTGTCATCCTCAGAGCCAGGAGTGGGATGCAGCTCTGGGGAGCAAGAATTAAGGCTGGGATGAGCAGAGCGTTTTGCAGCATTCCTGAGGGCAGCAGGGTTGGAGGATCCTGAAGATCCTGACCTTCTCCAGCTTCTGCTCCTCGTGAGAATTTCATTTAAATGCTATAAAGCCACTTCCACCACCTTGGATACATCCAGGGGGGGTTGGAAGAGAAAAGTTTGTCTTCCTTGGACACCATTTGAAATACATCCTGCTCCATGGGGAAGCTGCCATTTCCAGGGAATATCTAAGCCCAGGCAGTCTCTTTTACAGAGATGTGTCCTTATCTTGCTTGGAATTACAGGGGCTCATGGAACACAAAGCCAGGAACCTCCTACAAGGAATATGAACTCTTCCACTCTGATTTCCTGGTCCTAAACTCAACCCTTTTCTCTAGTTTCTGGAATAACCCAATCCATAAGGAAAACCAATACGGATAAATAAACAGACTGCATACTGTACTGGCTTCTGTCGCAGACAACTTTTATGAAAAATCCTTTCCTTAAGATTTTTCCTCCTGAGAAACCGAGAGGCCTCAGGAACAAAATGTAAACAATGGTTATCTGCTGCTGTGGAATGCAACAGGTGCATCTGTGATTGGTCTTATGTGGTTGTTTCTCATTAATGGCCAATCACAGTCAGCTGGCTTGGACTCTCTGTCCCAGACACAAGCTTTTGTTATCATTCTTTCCTATTCAATTCTTAGCCAGCCTTCTGATGAAATCCTTTCTTCTACTCTTTTAGTATAGCTTTAATGTAATATATATCATAAAATAATAAATCAAGCCTTCTGGAACATGGAGTCAGATCCTCATCTCTTCCCTGATCCAAGAACCCCTGTGAACACTGTCACAGGTTTCCAGTTCAGCTGTCTCTTTCTAGTGGGATTCCCAGGGGTCAAGAGAACGAGGGAATGGTTCTGGTTGTTTTGGAAAAAGAAAAGCAGCTTTTACAGCCCCACAAGTTTCCAGGACTTGCTGTATTGGAAACCTCTTTGTCTCCCTTCTTGGATGGGCAGATTAATAATTCAACTCCTCCTCGGTGAGCTTTAGGGCTGCTGCCTCAGCAGAGCCCTCCAGGTGCTGGGAATTCACGTCCTGGAGGGGAAGTGCTGGAGTGGACACAGCAGGTCCTGTCTCCACCAGCTCCATTAGATGAACCAAGTAAATCAAAAGGCTGCAGGAGATCGATGCCCCTGGCAGTGAGACCTTGCAGGAGAAGTGGCACCAGTTTGGAGCATGATCCATTATCCCTGAGGGATGGGATTGAGAGGGACTCCAGGAGCTGTGTGACCTCCCAGGGATAGGTCCTTCATGTGAGCAGAGAGCACTTGAGAGGGAATCACAGCCAGGATTCCCAATTCTGCTCTTCTTTGTGCCAGCCCTGGGGTGGCAGCAGGAGCAGGGCAGTGCCCGTGCCCTGAGCTGGCACTGCTGGGGCACCTCCAGTGCTGGGGCAGCTCTGGGAGCCTCCTGTTGACGGTGGTCACAAGGGTGTTTGGGATGAAGGAAGAGATGTGATCTTTGACTCTATTATAGAAGGCTTGATTTATTATTTTATGACGTATACATCTATTATAACTATACTAAAAGAAAGAAGTCAAAGAGAGTTTCCAGAAGCTGCTAGCTGCCTAATCTAAGAACAGAACAGTAAAGAATGATAACAAACTAGCTCTCTCAGACTGTGTCTGAGAGATCTCAGTTCTGGATTGGTCATTAATTATAAACATGCAAGTTGGGCCAATCCCGACAGACTTGTTGCATTCCACAGCAGCAGATAATCTATTGTTTATGTCTTGTTGCTGAACTTCTCAGCTCCAGCAGGAAAATCCTAAGAGGGGATTTTTCATAAAAGAACTGTCTGTGACACCCTCCTGCCAGGAGAGGCCTGGAGGGGCTGGAGCGTGTGCAGGGCAGGGATCAGAGCTGGGAAGGGGCTGGAGCCCCAGGAGAGGCTGAGGGAGCTGGGAAGGGGCTCAGCCTGGAGCAAAGGAGGCTGGATATCAGGAAAAATGTCTTCCTGGAAAGGGTGGTCAGGCCCTGGCACAGCTGCCTGGGGCATGGTGGGATTCCCATCCCTGGAGGTGTTCCAAAAAATAGGAAAATATGGCACTTTGTGATGTGCTTTAGTGGGCATGGTGATATCTGGATGAAGATTGCACTGGATGATGTTGATCTTGATCTGCTCCAACCCTAACAGTTCTATGATTTTGAGACACCTGGACCCCCAGGTTTCTTCCTCCCAGGGTTTTGGCTGTCATTATTGTGGCCAGCCTGACTTTTCCCACCTTTTCCCTGGATGCAGTGGGCTGGTGGTGCCACAAGAGTGACAAAGAAATGGAAAATCAGTCAGGAGGGTTCCTGCATCCTAAACCAAGGTGGCACTATGATGGGATGGAGACTCAGTCCTGGTTTCTCAGGGCTGAGGAAGTTTCTAGCTTACAACTCAGCCCAGCTCAGCTCTCCCTTCCCAAAGATTTTCCTGCCTGCCCATCCTTCCTGGCCATGGAAAATCCTCCAGAAATGCAGTGCAGGATGGATTGGGAGAGGTGTTGGTTAAGCTCCGAGGACTCCCCAACCCTCTCAGCACCCCCAGACCTGGGACCCCCCAAATCCCAGGGCCCCCAAAGTCCCCCAAATTCTGGCACCCCCAGAATCTCCCCCCTTCCAAATTCTGGGAGTCCCCCAAGAGCTGTGACCCCCCCCAAAACCCTTGCCCCTCCAAAACCCTCACAAACCTCCCACTATCCCCCAATCCAGGGACTCCTCAAATTCCAGGACTCCCTAAAAGCCCCCCCAAACCTCCCAGTCCCCCCAGTCACTCTGTAATTTGCTAAAATGTCACTGCTTATGGAAAAAAAATCCACTGGTGCACACAATATCCATTATTTTCTGTCTCCTCAGCCTCTCCAGGCTCTCTCTGTGATTCTCCTGCATGCACTGGGAATATTGGTTATTCCAGGTACCTTTGGTGTCTGCAAGGATGCAGAGAAGGGAGGAAGATGCAGGTGCAACTCCTGTGTTGGATAAAAACATTTTGTGCAGGAGCCCCTGGATGAACGCTGGGAGCCCTGCCAGGTTTGTCTGAAGGTGATTTTAAAGGCTGCAGAGCTCCTCCTCTGAAATGGGATTGATTTGTTGGTTGGGTCATCCCTGGAGAATGTTCAGTGGAAGATAGGGAAGCAGTTTGATGTTAAAAAATTTAGTGGGGATGTGTGATGGGAGCTGGGGTCAATCAGAGCTTGCAGATGGATCTGTCTGAACCATCTCCTGCAAACAAATAGCAACAAACACCAACAGAGTGAAGGAAAAAACCCTCAAACAATGAATGTTTTAAAACCATAGTGAGACAGAAGAAGAAAAGGAATACTTGGAACAAGTCTGCCTCCTCCCCTCTGTTTTCTTCCTTTGTTTCAGGTTTGCTCTCGCACCAGAGGCCTTTGAGGCCTGCATGTAAACAAACCCCATTTTGTGTTGCCTGATCCCAGGGTGTGACTGTGTTCACAGGGGTCTCAGGTTGAGGGAAGAGACAAGGATCTGACTCCATGTTACAGAAGGCTTGATTTATTATTTTGTGATATATATTACATTAAAACTATACTAAAAGAATAGAAGAAAAGGTTCTCCTCAGAAGGCTGGCTAAGCTAAGAACAGAATCACAAAGAATGATAACAAAGGCTCTGTCTCAGACTTTCTGTCTGACCCAGCTGGGCTGTGATTGGCCATTAATTAGAAACAACCAACATGGGCCAATCACAGATGCACCTGTTGCATTCCACAGCAGCAGATAATCATTGTTTACATTTTGTTCCTGAGGCCTCTCAGCTTCTCAGGACGAAAAATCCTAAGGAAAGGATTTTCATGAAAAGATGTCTGCGACACCAGCGAAAAGCTTTTCTTTTCAGATGTGAACCTGTGCCTGCTGCTGTTCTTGGAACTTCCTTTCCCTGGATGGACAAACCAGCTGATCCCAGAATCATGGAATTGTTAAGGCTGGAAAAGACATTTAAGATAATCCAGAGTAGCCCCTTAACCTACCCTTGGCATATTTCCTTTTCTTCCATTCATATTCCAATATTCCTTGTTATGTTCCTACAAGCTTTGGGGAATTCCACACATCATTTCCAGACTCTTTGGTGACATAATTTCTTTCTCTCCATTTCCACCTACTGGTTGGAGCATTCTCCTTGAAGAAATGACCAACCATTGTCATATTTCTCCTAAGCTGGAGGTTTTCAGTCTATTGATCCCTTTTCCTTACACAGATGTCATTTCCACCTCTCATCATCTCTTCTATGTTTTATTGCCATTTTGTAAAAGTCTTTCTGAGACCAGGATATCAGGATTGCAGGCAATATTCCAGAAGGGAAAATGCTGTGGATTTACACAGTAGAACAAGGTGGTTCTCTATGCTGTTCTCCACTCATTTCTTAGCAGGATCTCCTTTTTTTCTGGTTAAAAATTGGAGAAAATCACATTTTTTGATCCATCACTGGATTCTCCTCTTGAAGTATTCTTCAATCTTCATTACTCAACACAGTGCAATGATCAGCCAAGGGTGTTGTATCCATTTATTTATTTCATGGAATCAGAATCATGGAATGGGTTGGGTGGGAAGGGACATTAAAGCCCATCCAGTGCCACTCCTGCCATGGCAGGGACACCTCCCACTGTCCCAGGTGCTCCAGCCCTGTCCAGCCTGGCCTTGGGCACTGCCAGGGATCCAGGGGCAGCCCCAGCTGCTCTGGGCACCCTGTGCCAGGGCCTGCCCACCCTCACCCTTCCTTCCCAATATTTATTTGGACTATGTTGACTTGAGCAAGATCCATGAGATGATTTGTAATAGGCAGTTACCCACAAGGCGATTGAATATTGGTGATTTAAACTTCATTATCATCTTCCTTATCACCCTCCATGTTCAAGGGCTGACAGGAACTCCCTGTCCTGCTGTTTTCCCTGCAGAGATCCACATTATTTAACAATATGAGGAATCTTCACAATTATCCCAGTGTAATTATCTGTAGCAAAGATACATTTGGAGAGGGAGGAAGGATGAGTAGTTAGTGCCACAAATCCATTGTAATTAGAATTCAATTCTGGGAGTATTGGATTCCCCTCGGTGGTCAGGTCATTGATCCCCTCCCTGTGGCACTTGGAATATTTTTTATTGCTAGCTTTCCTTTGTGAGTTTTGTTGGGGTTTCTTTCTACATTTCATTTAGAAAATTCAGCCCCTTCCTACCCAAAAGTTCACGTGCAACTAAAACTTCAAAATGTGCATTTTATCTTCAAAGTTTTACTGCTTATTTATGAGCAATTTAAACAATTTAATGGCTTGGAGCTGAAGGAAGGAAATCCTTCCCTGGGAGGGTGGGCAGGCCCTGGCACAGGGTGCCCAGAGCAGCTGGGGCTGCCCCTGGATCCCTGGCAGTGCCCAAGGCCAGGCTGGACACTGGGGCTGGGAGCAGCCTGGGACAGTGGGAGGTGTCCCTGCCATGGCAGGGGGGAGATGCTCCTTAAGGTGCCTTCCCACTCAAACCATTCCATGACTCTCTGAACTCATGGTCACCAGGATTTTTCCTGAATTTAGAGAAATAACTGGATTTTTGCTGATTTTCTGCCCTGTGGGAGTGCTCTGAATGCTCCCATGGTGCCAAGGCCTCCACCAAGCCTTGCCTTTGAAATTCTCTGTGGGCTTATCCAGCCTGTTGTTCCTTGGAATATGTAAACATGGAAGAGCTGATCTTTTGCTCACGGGGAGCTGAATCCACCTCATGCACAGCCACACCTCTGAATTTGGGGGAATCTGGAATGCAGGCATCGCTTTTCACAGACAGAATTGTGTTTGCTCAGAATGTAGAACTTGGATAATTCAGCACCCAGGGGCAGCCTGTGGTGAGCTGTCGCAGACATCTTTTTTCTGTGGAATGCAACAGGTCCGTCTGGATTGGCCCATTTTAGATGTTTATAGTTAATGACCAATCAAGGACCGAGATATCTCAGACAGAGTCCGAGAGAGCTGCTTTTGTTATCATTCTTTTCTTTTCTATTCTTAGCTTAGCTAGCTTCTAGAAACCTTCCCTTCTATTTCTTTGTAGTATAGTTGTAATGTAATATATATCATAAAATAAAAAATCAAGCCTTCTAAACATAGAGTCAATGTTCTCATCTCTTCCTTCACCCAAGAACCCTTGTAACCACTGTCACAGTGAACCTTTTAAGAAAGGACCAATCCTTCAAAGATTTTATTTCTTTCTGGTAGAATAAATATCTATAATGCCCTTCCAGCTGCAGTATTTTAAACTGAAGTGATGGATCCCCTGGAATATTCAGATTATTTGGGGTAGATTATTTTAATAAATTTATTTTTGTGTCCATACATCTCAAAAGCACCCCCAGAAGGCCTCAGACATGGTGAAATGACATTAAATTAGCAGTTAAATGTTTGGAGACTGAGTTTCCTAATATTGTTTAGCCAAGCATATCCTAGAGATTGTGGCCAGGGCTTTAATCTGCAGCACACAGCAGCTCCCAAGGGATTAGCAGCAGCCCTGATATGGTAATATTGGGAAAAATGGATGATCCAATTAAGTTCTGCTAAACCATGGCAGGATCTAAGGTCCATATGTTGGTTTATCCTTATGGGCTGTGTATTAGGCTGGAATTGCTCAGCAGGCTGTGCTCAGAATCGCTGCATTCTGAGGTTTCATGGAGAGAGAGCAAAAATGAGAGAGAGAAAAAAAAATGAGGCTTTTGTCATTCCCTTGTCATTCCCTCACCCCCAGGGCAATTTTCCAAGAAGAGAAGCCTCTTTCATTGAAACTGTGACCAACTCATTTTTCTGCTGCCCAGCGAAGCAAAAGTTTCTCTCTGTGCTTCGTGATCCAAAGGGCAGCTGAGGATGGGGAATTCTTTCCAGCAGCAGGTGGGAAAGGTTCTTGGTAACTTTGATAGCTCCAGTGAAGGGAGCACAGACCTTCCTGGGGCTCTGGAATCACCCGGGCTCCAGGTGTGAGCACAGGACTGAGCTGCTCATGGAAACCTCTGGGTAGATAAAGAGACTGGGAAGAAAAGTGAAGGATTATAGGTCTCTGAGAAATTCTTTAATGTTCAGGTGGTGCTTAAATTAAAATTCTAAAATACACGTTTTCTTTACATTTTAATTGGGAGCTCTTGGCTAATGTGCAGCTTATCCCAGTGGCTGGAATGAAGGAATGGCTGGAATGATGTCCTGAGGGCATTTAAAAATGGGAATGAGGGAAGAATGGGGCCATTTCCAGAATCCACAGACTCCCATCATTTGCACGCAGCACTGCAGGGCAGGGAAAATTCCTGGTTTTCATGGAATCATGGCTCCATCCATGAGACTTTCATAGGAATATCAAGATCTCCAGGCAGGAAGAGCTGTAGTCCTGAGGCTCCATAAGATGGAGCATCTCTTCCTTTCCTTCCTGAATAAATCAACCATTCCATTTGGGATTGGATGGATTAGTTCATACCCAATGGAACAATGTATTTAGTTTAGCAACAAAAATAATATTCCAGCATGATCCAAGCAAAATGGGTTTTTTTCCACTTGATTTTTCAATTTCACTGTCAAACTGAAAAATCAGCTCTTCCCCCAGACCAATAACAGGGAGCTCTGTTTTCCTGCATGGAACAGCAGATCCCTGATGCTCCACACACCAATATTTCCTGGCAGCATCATTTGTTTTAAGGCTGAAAAGATGCTCTGATCCCCCCAAAAATAAAAGTGGAGCAGACTCCAGCCTTCCCTCCCCAGCAGCAATTCCAAGAGGCAGCAGCAGCAGCAGGAGCTCCTTTCCCTGCCTTGGGATCTTCAAAACATGCCAAGGAAAAGTTGTTTTATCCCTGTTTTTAGCTCACAGGCTTTCAAAACAAAGGAACTTTCCCATCAGGAGCTCTGGAAAAGGTGTTTGAAATACAAAAATGGGAAAGGAGCATTCTTTAAGCACTGTGGAGTTGTGGGGAACATCTGAGATGTCTGATCCCACAGAGCAGAGACTCCTATGGAAAAAAAGGACCAGGGCTGAAAGAAACATTCCATGAGCTCTGGATCATCCAGGATCTGCTTCCCAGGCTCTTTGGTGGAAGGGAAGGCTCTGGGCCATGGTTATCTGTGGTGACTTTGGAAAATTAATTCAGAGCAGCCAAGATCCTGCTGGCCATTCCCATGTTCCCTTTGGCCCTGCACTTGGAGCTGTGGTGGGATGGGAATGCCATGGAAAACCTCACGTACACCCGGTGGGAGAAGGATTCCAGCAGGGATACAGCCACTCCAGAAAAATACCTGGAAGTGCTTGTTTTGTTTTGGGGACACTGCAAGTGGACAACAAATCCCTTTTGTGCTGCTGCTCCCATTTATGGGTGAGTTGGGATTCCAAGCATAAAATTCGGGATCCAACAGAAATGAAAACTTGACCTGAGACATAATGGAAAGAACCATTCCACAGTGGGATGGGCAGGAGCTGACAGGGATAGAAAGATCTCCAGGTTCCTCCTTAAGGTATATCCACGTTCCTTCTGGAAGCATTTCCTGGTTCCTCCTCAAGGCATCTCCAGGTTCCTTCTGGAGGCATCTCCAGGTTCCTCCTTGAAGGATCTCCATGTTCCTCCTTGAGGTATCTCCAGGTTCCTCCTCAAGGCATCTCCTGGGTCCTCCTCAAAGTATCTCCAGGTTCTTCCTTGAGGCATCTGCAAGTTTCTCCTGGAGGCATTGAAACAGAGGGAATTTTTGGAATAAACAAGTCAATGCAGCTTGGAGGTGACGAAGCACTGCTCACCCTGAAGGAAAACTGGGGTGGCCTGGAAATCAGGAGTCTTTCTGGGAGTCAGGACCTTTGTAATCTGACTGGAGCTCAGCTGATTATGGAAAATCCTGGTTTATACAAACCCCATGCATGGAAAATCTGGACAGAAGGGATTTGGGTGGTCCAGCCCATCTTTGTGATAAAGGCAGAAACCAAGTGTGGGGCTCCCATCCTGCTCTTCAGATTCCATGGGGATAAAGGATTTTCCTGGGAAAATCTCCACTTCTGCCATGGTTTAACCCCAGCTGGAAATTCAGCACAATGGAGCCAATCCATCATGGACACCCCATGGCAGGAGGAGGAGGAACAGCTGAAAATATTCTGATAGAAGAACAGTTTAATAATTGAAACAAAA
>NW_005054448.1:722797-726541 GCF_000277835.1 Geospiza fortis
GAGTGACCAGTGACTCCCAGTCACTGCCCCCAGTTTATATCCTAAAAATTACAACTATACTTTGGAATCCCCTCTGGCCAGCCCTTCCCATCACTTTTTGTGCCCCTCCTCACTGGCAGAGCCTGGGATCCTGAAAAGTCCTGGATTTGGAGTGAGCACAGTTTGGCACCAACCACAACATTGGTGTTTTATCAACGTTATCCTCACACGAAATCCCAAACCCAGCCCTGCTCCAGCTTCCAGGATAAAATGAGCTTGATCCCGGCTGAATCCAGGACAATTCCTTTCCTCAGGTTCCTGCTGGAGAAGAAAACCATCCCATTTTTGAAAGACTGAGAACTCTTCAAACAGGGGGCATGTTTGCAGACCTCTAACCTTCTCCTTCTGTTTCTGAGCTGTTCCCAGAAACACCAGAGGTTCTGGGCTGTTCCCAGTAACTCCACACAGTTCTGGGCTGTTCCCAGTAATCCCAAAGGTTCAGGACTCCCCAGCTGTGCTCAGAGCACAGGCTGCTGCACCTGAGGTCTTGCAGAGCAAGAGGAACCCAGCAGTAATTGCAGGAGTCTGATAAGGGGTATTGATAAACCTGGAGAGGAGAAGGCTCCAGGGAGAGCTCAGAGCCCCTTGCAGGGCCTAAAGGGGCTCCAGGAGAGCTGGAGAGGGACTGGGGACAAGGGATGGAGGGACAGGACACAGGGAATGGCTCCCACTGCCAGAGGGCAGGGCTGGATGGGATATTGGGAATTAGGAATTGTTCCCTGGCAGGGTGGGCAGGCCCTGGCACAGGGTGCCCAGAGCAGCTGGGGCTGCCCCTGGATCCCTGGCAGTGCCCAAGGCCAGGCTGGACACTGGGGCTGGGAGCAGCCTGGGACAGTGGGAGGTGTCCCTGCCATGGCTGGGGTGGCACTGGATGAGCTTTAAGGTCTCTTCCCACCCAAACAATCCTGGAATTCTGTGGTGTTTGTCCTTCTCAGAGCTCAGACCTGCACAGGGTGCCAGTCATAGCTGTAAGATTCCAACATCACCCCTTGCCTTCCAGTTCTTTTCCTTCTGTAGAAGCCTCCAGCCACTCATTCCCAGTTTTTAGCAAATAATCTTCTTTTCCCTTAGCTTTATAAGTATGCACATCTCCTTCCAGAAATCCACCCTGCTCTTCCCTGTTTCTCCAATACGTGAAGACCATTTTAAATTTCAAACCTTTTCTACCCAAGATGCTCTCAGCCCTGTTCAGCTCCTGTGTAAACAATAACCCCATGTTTCATCCCATTATTTCAGCTTGTCAACCTGAACCTGCGCTCCAGACTAATGGGGAGCTGTTGATGAGTGGCCCCTGGGAGCAGCTTTCACCTTGCCTGTGTTTTCTCAGCTTCCTGACAAGAGTGACAGAAATCTTCCCCAAAATCCCATCTTTGCACTTTGCCCTTCTCCTCGGAGCCTGTGGCTCTGCCAGGGATGCAAATGGCTCTGCTTCAACAGAATTTGTTCTTTACAAATCTGTTGGTTGTTCTTTTCTCTTGTCATGTTCTGGCTGTACAGAACCGGGGTGTTCTGTATTTGGATCTGGGGAGAAGTTCATCATTCTCTGATTTATATTTCTTCCTGTGCCTGTAATTTTTCATCCTTGTGGAAGACATCTCATCCCACTCACAAAAACAGGCCCATAACTGTGCTGAGGTTGGAGAACTGGCTGGAGCAGAGGGAATTCCTTTAGGACAGGATAGTTTGAGAGCATTTATGAACAATCCAGCAATAATAAACTTTCCTATGGGTGATCCAAATTAATCCTGTTCCTAACTGGAGCTTTCTCTCCCTTTGACTGCTGCTTCCCAAGGCCTGACACCTGTTCCTGAAGCATCTGAAATTTGTCTTCTCCCAGCTCCTGATCTCCCTTCTGCATAGTATTTAATTTGCGTCTTGGTTTGAAACCTTGAAACCTTTCAAACTTTGTCTTGGTCTGAAAGCCAGGTGTCTGCTAAGGAAGGCAGGAGCCTCCCTTGAAATGGAAAATGTAAACCCCCTCCCTCCGAATTGTTATAATTTTGAAATTAAGGGGCTCTCAGGCAAAGATATGGGAGTAGGAATAACAGTTCTTTTCTAGGAAAATTAAAAACACAAATGCAATAGTACAAACAAAAAACCAAACCACTGCCAGAGTCAGACCATGCCCTGCCCCCTGTGTGTCAGGGGTGGCACAGCCCCATCCCATGGGGGCTCAGCCCTCCTGCAGTGCCAGCTGTGCTGCTGCTGGAGCAGGGATCCTGCACAAGGGGGGAGTTTTCCTCTGCAGCTCCAGGGCTGCTGCAGATGGGCCGGGGCTCCCTCTGGCAATGCAGGGCAGCAGAAAGCTGCTCCTCTGGCAATGCAGGGGGCAAAGGCTGCTGTGCTGCTCCAGGCTCAGATTGGATCCAGGTAGGAATGCTTGGCTCCTCCCCTGGGCGCAGCATCTCCCCATGGGATGCTGAAATTGGATCAGCCCTGCAGGGACACTCAGTGGCCATGGACAGCAGAGATCTCCTGGAGGGAGGATTGGCTGTGGGAGAGATAAAGACAAAACTGCCCCATGGACAGCAGAGAAACTGCCCAGCTCTGACAGATGGGAATAGAACACACAGCCCCAAATCACATCTTCCAGCCTAAGACATCCCCGTTTTTCTCTCTGATAATCTGTTTTATTCCACAATATTCTCCTCAGCAATGACCTGTTTTTCCCTTCTTTAAAAAAAAAAAAAAATTCCCCTCTACTAATTTAACCAAGTTGGTCATTCCTGGTTCTCCTCTCCTTTTCTTTCCAGACAGAAATTTCACTTCCACCCTTGCTATCAGCTGATTTAAGATGCCTTTATTCCTCCTGAGCTCCCTGTCCTCTTCCAGGGCTTTGATTAGGAGCACTAATCAGCTCCCTGAAGTTCCCAGAGTCTGTTTCCCAAAACCTCAGTGTCTGTACTTTGCTTTCTTTCTTCCTTGCTCATTTAAGGATCATTAATTGCTGCCCTTCCTTGATCACACTTTGAGTGGAGTTCTCTCCCTCTTTCCTTGTTAGGATCAATCACCATCCCGCTGTGCTTCCTGTGGCTTTTCTTATATCCCAGTGGAATTATTTTGCATTAAAACAACCTCTGGAGAATTGAGACCCTGCTGCAGCCTTTGCCCACATTTTATCACAATGTTTTAAGCCCCCTGAAAACATCAACTTGAGGTTTTTGGGGGTTTCTTTTTGTGATGTGGAGGGACAGAGAATTTTCTCCCCTGATCTCTCTGTGAGGGGAGTGTGGAGGTGCAAACTGAGGGATCACAAGGCCTCACATTTGCTTTTGCACTCGGAAGTTTTTAATATTCCTGCTTTTTTCCACCTTCTGGGTTCCTCTCCAGCCTCATGGCAGCACTAATTCTTTTCCCATCTGTGTGACTTTCAAAAAAAAAAGTGACATTCCAAAATTAAATGTAATTTTGGGCACCGCTTGAGACTCGGAGTTCCTTCTATTTATTCCCCTCTTTTTGAACTGCTATAAAGATGTTTATCAGGCTGGCCTGTCCTCTCCTCTTGCTCCAGTGCTGGTCTGTGTCCAGGTTGCCATGCCCCAGGAAGGTTCCTGGCAGACCTTCAGAGGGATGAACCCTTTTGGAATCCTTGGATCCCAGCCTGGCTCCCCATCTGGCTCCATGGCCATGGGCTCTCCTGGATAAATATCAGCCTTTCCCAAGTCATCTGCTCCCTTGGGATGGAGCATTGTCCAGAGGGCACAT
>NW_005054448.1:726561-727865 GCF_000277835.1 Geospiza fortis
CCTGCTGGGGGCACCTCTGCAGGATGCAGCTGTGGCACTCCTTGAAGGAGGGTGAGGATTGGCTTTCAAAGGCAAAAATCTGGAGCTTGTCCTGCCTCTCCAATTTCCATTGGATGTGTTCAGTCATTTTCAGCTTTTCCAGAGCATTTCCTGGCTGATTGTCCCACTGCTGCTGTGATCCCAGCTGCCCAGGGAAAGCTGAGTCCATTTAGAGAGGGAAATGTTGGCTCCAAAGGGTTTTCCTGGGGATTCCCCACTGGGAATCCTTGGGCTGCAGCTGCAGCACGCAGGGATCTGCAGGATGATCCCAGGGATAATTCGGTATTGGGATTCTGCAATGGGTTTAATCCTGTGGTGGTTTCCTGATTTTGGGGAGAAGGTCCTGCTGTTGGTGGTTGATGGCCCTGGGAGCAGCAGTAATCCTTGCCCCGCACTTGGATCCCAAATCCTGCATCCTTTGGGCTCAGCTGGGCTGGAGGATATTGGACACTGGGATTGGAGCCATGTAAAGGAGCAAAAATGAGCTCAGGAGGGGCTAAAATCAGAGCAGGGTTTGGACCATCAGGTCCACAGGCAGTCAAATATCTTAGATATTTAAGGTTATTGTGGGAAATGTTCGAAATGTGGAGTTTTGGGGAATTGTCTTCTGAACAGCCCTGGAGATTCAGTTTTTAGAGCTTAGAGAACAGCAGGCTACTTGTCTGGAAATGGATTTTTTCTGTCTCTCAGGTTATTTTTATGCCTTTTCTTTTATTTTGATGTTATTTTAACTCCTAAGCCATCCTGTCTGTCTGTGTATTTGTATCCATGTCCATGGAGCACCTGGAATATTGAGGCTCCAATCCCACTCTGGGCTTACAGACATTCCTGATGCCAAAACATTTTTATTACTCACTGTACTTCTGGTTTACTCTATCAAATAAAGCACTACCAGGCCAATTCTTTTTATTTTATTAACAGAAAAGAGTGGGATTTCTTTAAGATAAAACATTTCTCTCTTGCACCTGAGGTTCTACCTTTTTTTTTTCTGTAGAATACCTTTAGAATATCTCACAGAATTTGGGAAAACTGGGAGCCACCTCTCTCAGGAGCTTAATTACTTCCTAGGCCTATAACTTCACAACTTTATTGCCTTAATTAAACAGGAAATACCTGGAGAAGTTTAGCACAGGGAGCTCTAGAGAAGGGAATTTTCTCCTCTGGAAAACCTGGAGGAGTTAACTCCGAGGTTTTGCTCCATACTCAGTGTGTAGGGTGGACTTGAGGTGTAAACCTGTGCAAGGGGAGAGGGAACACCTGAACAT
>NW_005054448.1:727912-730812 GCF_000277835.1 Geospiza fortis
GGCTTTGGGGCTTTGTGAAGAACCCCCTCCCTCCTGAGAGCAGGAACTCTCCCAATTTTCTGGGGTGTGATTGTCTTGCACTAAGGAATAAAGAGCTTTTATCCTTCTAGCTGAGCCATGAGGTGGGAAATAAGGAACGGGGGCTCTGTTCTTGACCTTTGCACTTCTCCTGCAGAGGTCACATCCATCTGATGTGTCTCACATTCCCTGTTTTTAAATGGAGCAGAGGATCTGCATTTTCCACTGAGAAAGCTCTGAAGCAGTGGTTGAGAGCTCCCATTATTCCAACAACCAGGAAATATCTGCTTGTGGAGCTGAAAGTCTGGAAACAAAGGCTGGAACTGCAATTCCCAATTCCCATGTACTCCTGGAAAAGTGAGGAGTCTTGCAGAGGGCTCTGCTGGATCTGGCTCATGTGCTCAAGGTTTTGTTGATCCAAATTCAGGCCAGGAAAAAATTTTCCCCTGCTCTCTTTTGTTTGCCAACTTGTTTGGCTTCCTCCTTCTGGCATAAGGTGTTGGAATTACCTCTGCAACCCCCTGTCTTTTCCTAGAGGTCACAAATCCTTTGTGTCTTTATCTTGGGTGTGCTCCATGGAGTTGGGAATTCTGTGCTCCCTGGATATCTCTTACCTGATGCCCTGAGGCTGGAGCTGTGTCAGTCTTGCTTGGGTTTTCCTGTCCTGTCTTTCCCACTGATTTTTCCCTGTGGATGATGCCCCTGCATATGGAATAAAGGGATCCTGAAACTACAAAATCATGGAATCATGGAAGGGTTTGGGTGGGAAGGGATTTTACAGCCCATCCAGTGCCACCCCTGCCATGGCAGGGACACCTCCCACTGTCCCAGGCTGCTCCCAGCCCCAATGTCCAGCCTGGCCTTGGGCACTGCCAGGGATCCAGGGGCAGCCCCAGCTGCTCTGGGCACCCTGTGCCAGGGCCTGCCCACCCTGCCAGGGAACAATTCCTAATTCCCAATATCCCATCCATCCCTGCCCTCTGGCAGTGGGAAGCCATTCCCTGTGTCCTGGCACTCCAGGCCCTTGTAAATTGTCCCTTTCCATCTTTCCTGTCAGGCACTGCCAAACCACAATTATGTCACCTTGAAGCTTCTTTTCTCCAGGTGAACAATCCAAATTTTCCCAGCCTTTCTTCGCAGCAGAGCTGCTCCGTCCCTGGATTCCTCTTGCTGTCCTGCTCTAAGCATGGCCATGCACAGAAGGAAGAGCAGACCTGAGGAAATTTATTATTATTTCTCCCTGCCTTCTGTTGCTCATTCCCACAGGACAGGATAATCCCAGACCAACAGCTTCACTTAAAATGGATTTCTCCAAACTCTAGGATAAGTGATCACAGCTCAGGGATTTGTACAAGTTTGGTCTCCAGTTCCTGCTGTTCCAAAGGCTTTCCAACACTCCTGAATGTGTTACTCATCCCCTCAGAGCCTGACAGTCCCATTTATGTCAGTAACCCCATCAGGTCACCCAGAGCAGCAGCTGGAGCTGGATTGGATCCATTGGCAGCTCGGGCAGAGTGAGGGGCTGTCGGAACCCAGGACATTCCTCTGGCTGCCCTGGGTGACTAGAGACCCTCTCAGGGAGCTCAGAGACCTTGGCATGGAGTCAAAAACACCTGTGCCTTCGATTTTAGCCCATGGAAACAATTACCAACTATGGAGGAATCTGGGCGTGTCCTGTCCTTCTTTCTTCTTCTTGTCCTCCATCTTCTGCTGGGATGGTGACACTTCTGGACTGGTTTAGAGTAGAGACAGACTGTCTAACATAGGTGATAGGTATTGGAAAATTATTGTAAATAAAGTAGATGTAGTTCTTAGTATAAAAAGCTAACACCACGCCAAGGACAGTCAGTGTGCCTCAACCCGATCTGCTGGACAGATCTCAGCAGGTCAGAGAAAGAATGTAACAGATAAGAGAAAATAAACATCCTTGAAAACAAAAACTGACGAATCTCGACTTCTTCTTTGGTCGCAAGGCTGGGAGAAAAAAAGAGACTTTCTGATACCTCAGGGTCATCTCAGCCACAGAAACCCAAGAAAGGGCAGAGCTCAGAAGTCAATGAAAGACATCAAGACCCATTTGAAAATGATTTTGTTGCCTCCTCCATCCGGGGAGTGAGGGCTGTACAAGGCGGGCATTCCATGTCAGTCACAATTATTCAAGACTCCGAGCTCCATGTCAACTCCTTGGTTTTACCCCTGATTTTGTTGGAGAGATCCAAACTTCCCTTCACTTGGAAATGGCTCCCAGAGGGCACAGTGACCAAATTAATGGAGCAGGATTTTGGATAAGAATCTGTTGGAGTGAGTCCAGAGGAGGCAGCAGGATGATCACCCTGAAGGGGGTGACAGGAAAGATGGAGAGGGACTGGGGACAAGGGATGGAGGGACAGGATGCAGGGAATGGCTTCCACTGCCAGAGGGCAGAAATTGATGGGATTTTGGGAAGGAATTGTTCCCAATATTTGAGGGTGGGCAGGCCCTGGCACAGGGTGCCCAGAGAAGCTGTGGCTGCCCCTGGAACCCCTGGGAGTGTCCAAGGTCAGATTGGACATTGGGGCTGGGAGCAGCCTGGGACAGTGGGAGGTGTCCCTGCCCATGGCAGGGGGTGGAACAAATGTCCTTTAAAGGTCTCTTCCCACCCAAACCATTCCACGGTTCTGTGATTTTGGATCCAGCCCTTATCTCTACAAACCAGGCACTTTGTGTGTCCCTCTTTGACTACTGCTGAAATCATCAGCAATTCCTGAAAACCAGAGCCAAGAAAGCCAAAGAGCTTTCTCCAAGTTCAGGGCAAGCTGTAACCATTCCAGTGCAGGAATCCAAGTGCCTGAACCTATTTGAACAATTGATGTGGAAAGCACAACGGCTTTTCCTTGGAATGT
>NW_005054448.1:730822-731225 GCF_000277835.1 Geospiza fortis
AAATCTTCACTGGTGAAAATTATTCCCCAAATCCATCACCTCCTCTGGCTCCTGTTTATCAGCCTCCAGCAGCTCCCAAACCACTTCCACTCTGGGCTCCACCAGGGAGCTGTGGCTGGGCAGATAAGCCAGGGGTGGCTTTCCGTGATGGAGTGGCTGCAGAAGCACTTCCAGCATGGAATCCTCCATGGGATGCAGCTGAATAAAATCCTCCTGAATATTCAGGTAGGGAATTTACAATTTCACTTTTCTGTGCACTGGGGGTGCTCATCTGAATGTTCTTGGAGAGCAAAAAGCAACGGGCACCCAACACCTTTACCAGAGCTGGGGTTTCCTGCAGGAATGGGAATCTTGGGAATAATTTCCCTTTTAATCAGTGTAAAGATGGCAGGTGACATATTCC
>NW_005054448.1:731248-733659 GCF_000277835.1 Geospiza fortis
TCTTTCCCTGCCCAGTCCTGCCTTCCTGGCCATCGTGGGGGCTCATCCTAATCCCACTTGTCGGGAAGGAAATCCCACCAGGATGTGCAGTTCTTTGAGTGCTTCTGACTTGGCCCTGTCTCACTGGAATGAATTCCCTCAAAGTCACTGGAAGCAGGAGAACCCTTGGTGTTTGCAGAGCTCCCAGATTCAGGGGAGATCCCACCTGTGTGTCAGTCCTGGGAGCTGCTGTGCCAGTCAGCACACGGCTGCTTTTTCCCTGTGTTATTCAGGGAATGCAGAATTAAGATGTAGACTTAGTTCCAGAGTTAAACCAGAGCGGAAAGCGTGTAAATAATCCCTGTCCTAATTAGTCTAATGACTTCAGAGATAGCAGTTTTCCCCAGGAATTTTCACTCAGTTGCTTGGCAAAGTAAACGTGTGGTGAACTCAGGTCCCGTGGCTGAGCAGGGACATCCTCAGGAGCTGCTGGAAGAGAGAAGGAAGCAGGATGGATTCCCAGGATTTAACTCCCCCTTCTCCACAGGGGTGGGAAAGGGGTTTAAATCCACACAGCTTGTGCAGAGGAGGAGGAGACACTAAAACATCACCATTCCTGGTGAGTCCACAGTGGATGACTGAGCTCCCACCCTGCTCCCACAGCTGGAAATGCTTTCCCTGGCCTCCCACCCTGCTCTGCTAATTCCATGCAGGACATTGGGGTTCTCCTCCTTCACAGATGTTCCATTTCCAAGAATTTTCCAGGCTGTTACTCCTAAAGGGGCGTCCTGAGCCAGCTTCCATCATCAGGTACCATTGGGCTGGAATCATGGGGTTTCATGGAATGGTTTGGGTGGGAAGGGACCTTAAAGTCCATCCAGTGCCACCCCTCCCACTGTCCCAGGTGCTCCCAGCCCCAGTGTCCAGCCTGGCCTTGGGCACTGCCAGGGATCCAGGGGCAGCCCCAGCTGCTCTGGGCACCCTGGGCCAGGGCCTGCCCACCCTGCCAGGGAACAATTCCTAATTCCCAATATCCCATCCAGCCCTGCCCTCTGGCAGTGGGAGCCATTCCCTGTGTCCTGTCCCTCCAGCCCTTGTCCCCAGTCCCTCTCCAGCTCTCCTGGAGCCCCTTTAGGCCCTGCAAGGGGCTCTGAGCTCTCTCTGGAGCTTCTCCTCTCCAGGTGAGCCCCCCCAGCTCTCCCAGCCTGGCTCCAGCCCTTGGAGTATCTCTGGTGCCTCCTCTGGACTCTCTCCAGCAGCCCCAGGTCCTCGCTGTGCTGGCCCAGGGCTGGGGCAGCTCTGCAGGTGGCGCAGAGGAGCAGAATCCCCTCTCCTGCTGCCCACACTGGGAGCTCAGCCCAGGCTTGGGGGGTTTCAGAGCCAGGGCAGGTCCAGCTCTCACCCACCAGCACCCAAGTCCTCCTCACAGGGCTGTTCCATCTGCTCATCCCAAGCCTGGATTGACCCCAGGGTTGTCAGAGTGCAGCAGCAGCACTTGGTGCTGTTAAACCCATGAGATTCCCATGGGTCGCCTCTGGAGCTTGCCCAGGTCCCCCTAAGTGGCCCCGTCCTTCAGGTTTGGCAGCCTCACAATCCAGGGGTTGCTTCTCCCATGAGAAATTTGGGCTACATCCATTTGTCCGCTCAGCCCATATTTGGACCAGATATATTTTCAACACCTGCCACACTGGGTTTGGATTTTTAGGTGTTTTTCTCCTCCTCCTTTTTGTGAAGAATAAAAAGTGTGATTTTTGCCTTCCTCCCCTTTTCTACTTTGTAACTTTACAAATGTTTTCAATACATGAAAGTGACACTGTGACAAATTCACTTTTCTTTTTCAGCTCTGTCACTTTTACAAAGTTGGGAAAGTTCTGAGGAACAGCAAGGGAAAAAGGGAAAAAAGAAAGGAAAGGGAAAAGAAAAAAATACTGATTTTTCTGGCATTCATCTGTAAAAATAAGAAAGGATAAAATTCCTGTCCCAGCACAGCTTGATGTTGGGATCTGGGGGGACAGAAGACCCTCAGGAAAAGCCAGCTGGGGCTGCTAAGTTGATCATGGAATCCCGGAATGGTTTGGGTGGGAAGGGACGTTAAAGCCCATCCAGTGCCACCCCAGCCATGGCAGGGACACCTCCCACTGTCCCAGGCTGCTCCCAGCCCCAGTGTCCAGCCTGGCCTTGGGCACTGCCAGGGATCCAGGGGCAGCCCCAGCTGCTCTGGGCACCCTGTGCCAGGGCCTGCCCACCCTGCCAGGGAACAATTCCTAATTCCCAATATCCCATCCATCCCTAGTGTATTTGCAGGGAAGCACCGACAAAGGCAGGAATGATGCCTGACTCCATGTTCTCAGAAGGATAATTTATTACTTTATTATACTATATTATATTAAAGAATACTATACTATACTAAAGAATGCAGAAAGGATACTTAC
>NW_005054448.1:733782-734548 GCF_000277835.1 Geospiza fortis
CCAAACACATTCCACACCAGCACAACACAGGAGAAGCAAATGAGATAAGAATTGTTTTCTGTTTCTCTGAGACTTCTCAGCTTCCCTGGAGAAAAATCCTGGGCGAAGGGATTTTTCCAGAGAATGTGAATGCCATCCATCCCTGCCCTCTGGCAGTGGAAGCCATTCCCTGTGTCCTGTCCCTCCATCCCTTGTCTCTCCCCATCTTTCTTGTCAGGACTTTCAGGCACTGGAACCCCAAGGCTTCTCATTTCCTTGCTGAGCAATCCCAGCTCTCTCAGAGCCTGGCCCAGGTCCCACAATCTCCATCCCCATTTCTGCTGCCCCCCTAGATCCATGTCCAGCTCCCACTGGGGTTCAGCATGGAGCCAGGAGCTGGAAGATGGAGAGGAGCATCCCTCACCTCCCTGCCCTCAGTCTTGCCCTGCTGAGCAGAATCAGCATGTCCCTGTCATATTTTCTGGAAAAATCCCTTTGCCAAGATTTCTTCTCCTGGGAAGCTGAGAAGACTCAGAGAGAAATGAAAACAATAATTATCTGATCTCTTCTCCTGTTTTGCTGCTTTGGAATGTGGTCTGGAGATTGTTTACTAACTGGTTATTGTTTGGTTTCATGTGAATTGTTTTAACTTAATGACCAATCACAGCCAGCTGTGTTGGACTCTGAGGAGTCAGTCATGAGTTTTTCATCATCCTTCTTGTTAAGCCTTCTGTCTGTATCCTTTTTCTTTAGTATAGTTTTAGCATAGCATAAATAATATATAATA
>NW_005054448.1:734961-754268 GCF_000277835.1 Geospiza fortis
ATATAATATAATATAATATAATATAATATAATATAATATAATATAATATAATATAATACAATATAATACAATATAATACAATACAATACAATACAATACAATACAATACAATACAATACAATACAATACAATATAATATAATATAATATAATATAATATAATACAATACAATACAATACAATATAATACAATATAATATAATATGTCAGCGTTCTAAGAACATGGAGTCAGATTCTCATCTCTAACTTCATCCTGGGGACCCTCACAAACTCAACATCAGCAGGGCCCAGCCAACCACTCCCAATTTATTCCCTGCACTTTAAACATTCCCAAATTTATTCCCTGCACTTCAAACATTTGCACTGTTGTGCCCATTGCAGCCTCAGCCTGGTGCAGTGAAATCATTCCTGACTGGAGCAGATGTGGGACATGCAGCGGGTCAGGAGCTGCTGGGCTGCAGTTTAAAAGCTCCTTCTCACCTCCCAGCTCTTTGATTTTTCAAGCAGCACAGGGCAGGCAGCACCAGCCTGGCTGGAGAAGATGCTGCCTTGCCTTGGTTTGATGTTCCTGGGTGTTTTCCAGCTGGAGCAGTGGGGTGCCAGCAGCAACCCTGCCAGAATTCCCACAAATTGGAGACCACAGCCCAGAGGACAACATGGATTTACCTGCCAAGGTATCAGTCCCTTCAGGGCTCTTCCCTGTTCTGGAGGTGTTTGTCTTGTGTTGTGCAGGCTTTTTCCCTCCTGAAACTCTGCCAGTTTGGGTCTGTCACTGCCAATTTTTCCTCATGCAACCAGCCCCTCTTGCCTGCCTGTCTTCCCTGTCACTCCCATTTTCCCCTCATTTGGCTGCCTGCCCTGGATCCATGCGCTGGAGACTCCTGCAAAGAAACCCTTCACCCTCCCCTCAGTTTGATAATCCCCTGGAATATGGAGAGGATTCTGCCCAGGCAGACTTGCAGATCTGCTTATGAATAAATTAGCTCTGCTTTGTGGGACTAAACACATCTGCACACTCTGGGAACATTTGTAATTCCATTGGAAATGGAATCATGTGGTAGAGATGGCAGGATGGTTGTAGCCATTGTGATTTGTTTTCCTCTGTTTTATTAAAAAGATGAAGTTTATGGCACCCTAGCTAAGCTGCTGCTGGGCCGTGGCAGTCTCCCTGGTGCTGGGGAAGGTGGTTCTGGAAAACTCTGTTCCTGCTGGCTCTGCTGAAATCAGCATTTCCCTGGCCTTGTCCCCAGCAGGCAGCTGGAGCAGTGAGAGCTGGAGTTACTACAAGCTGGAGTTACTACGAGTTGTAGTCACAAACAGCTGTGGGTTTATCACCACCCACACTCAGGCTCAGCATGGCCTTTCCCCCTCTCTCAGCCTGCTTTTCCCGTTGTTTTCCCTCACACTTTCCCTCTTGCACATGGATCAGTCCTCTGTATTCCCTGAGACCTGAGGGCTACCTTGATGCCAGATCCATCCTGGGCTCTCCTGACTGTTGGTGGCCCCAAAAATGTGGAATTTAAAGATTCCCCAGCGATCCTGGCCAGCAAGGCCTCACCCGCTCCAGCCCTCAGGCCCTGTCGGTGACATCCAATTGTCCCCTGCAAAATGAGCCCTGAGGTGGCAGGAAAGGACAGTTTATAGTGACTTTGCTTCCTAAAAAGCTCTTTGCTTTTTGCCAGGCTGGTTTGGATATCAGGGAGCAGCTTCCTCTGCTCAGTCCTGCTGTGGGCTGAGTTTGGATTCTGCTTCAGAGACCTGTGAATTCCCTGGAGTTCCAGAATTCCCTGGAGTTCCAGACCAGTGGCCAAAGCTGCAGCAAGGATTTGGCTTTATCATGGAATCACAGAATGTCCGAAGGGACCCACAGAATGTCCTGAGGGACCCATGCCCTGGAAGGACCCCCAGGATCACCCAGTCCCAGCCCTGGCCCTGCCCAGTCCCCCAGCAATCCCACCCTGGGCATCCCTGGCAGTGCTGCCCACTCAGATGTGACTCCTTAATTCCTGACACAAACGGGCCCCACAGGAAGCTTTTCCTGCATTAAATGTTGGCTCATTCCCCCTGAGCTCCAGCATCAGGACTGTGCCCAGGCAGGGAGGGCTGGAGGTGGCACAGGAGGCTGGGATGTGACCCTGGGGTGGGTCAGGCACAGGGAAGAGCAGATGGAGCCACAGCTCCAAATCTGAAATGCCTCTGATTTGGCTCCACTGGATTTTATGGGGATAGAAAATTCTTTCCAGACAATTACAGAAAGCATTTCCACCTTCTGAGCCTCAGGCTGGGAGAGATCAGAGAGCCATAAAATCTCCTGAGCAGGAGGGACCCACAGGGATCACTGAGCCAGCCCCTGTCCCTGCCCAGAGCCCCCACAACCCCACCCTGTCCATCCCTGGCAGTGCTGCCCAAAGGCTCCTGGAGCTCTGGCAGCCTCGGGGCCGTGCCCATTCCCTGGGCAGCCTGGGCAGTGCCAGCACCCTCTGGGGGAAGAACCTTGCCCTGAGCTCAGCCTGAGCTGCCCTGGCCCAGCTCCAGCCATGCCCTGGGTGCTGTCCCTGTACCAGAGCAGAGATTGGAGCTGCCCTCAGGAAAAAGTGGTGGACTGTGATGAGCAATATACAAAATATTAATTTGGAAATTACCTTCCTGTAATTTTATGTTTAATCAAACCTATAAACCGCACTGTACATGTTCAGAGCACCAACAGCTTCCCAGAAAGGCCAGGAAAAGTTTAGCTGTTCATCAAATCCACGAGAGCTCCACCAGCGGTGAAATGGCACTGCTGGGTGGGGTCAGACATCCCTGTGCACAATAGGCTGGGATAAAGAACACACTCAAGGACCAAGAGCTGGAACATTCCAGAACTGAGGAGACAGCTGGGAAACACTCCCAGGAGTTTGGGGCTTATCAGTCAAATGAACCGCAAAAATGTGGGGTTTGTTAGTCAAGTGATCCCCAAGAGTGAAGAGAAACCATTTTTTATTCAGTAAGACCTAAAGCACAGGTTTTGGTTAGAAGTTCATATTTAACTCAAAAAACAAAGTTGGTTGTAAGATGAAAAATGTATGAAAAAGGTCTAAGTTTAGATTTCTTAAAAAAAATGTATTTGTTGAGAGTCACAAAAATCAGCTGCTTCTGGTGACTCTCCTGTCACCTTGAGCACGGCCAGTTCCAGGTGTGCTCCTCAGTGTGACACCCAAGGTACAGCCCTGAGCTGGAGGGAAGAACTTGTCCATTAAACACAGGCTCATCATATTCCCTCCATACATCATCCCCAGCACAGGTGTCTGGGAGCCACCTGGAGAAGAAAAGATTGGGAGTTTTATCCCTGGCAAACAATGAAAGCAGTAGATCTTGATTTAGGAGGACAAGAAGGCCTACAAATAAAGAGAAAACAGAAGTAAATGAAAGTGTAGAAATAATAAATGAAAAAAAAAAAACAAATAACAAAGCAATGCTCACACCTGTCTGAAAGACAAAGAACAAACGCCGCTGGAATTTCTCTATTTTTAAGAAAGAAAAAATAACACCAAACTCTCTTCCCAATTTGGGAATACAGACACTGTAAAAGAAATAATTTCAATTAAAGGAGGCTGTAAGCCAGAAAAAAATCTGCATTACAAGTGTTAAATCCCTTAAAAATGAGTTAAATTACTAATTCTGAGATATAAAACTAATATTCACTATACATCACAAACTTGCTGTCTAAAGGACAGGCAGTGGGAGCACAAAGTAAGCAAAGGACAATTAAATTGTTCGAGATTACAGGACTTTATTTGGAACAATTCTGAATCCAGAGGTGAAATAGTCCTGAAGAAAAGGCTTCAAAGAAGGATGTTGGATATTGGAAAGTCAAAATATTGCCATGGCAGGAAAACTTCCCCCATCCCAGGCTGCTCCAAGCCCCAATGTCCAGCCTGGCCTTGGGCACTGCCAGGGATCCAGGGGCAGCCCCAGCTGCTCTGGGCACCCTGTGCCAGGGCCTGCCCACCCTGCCAGGGAACAATTCCTAATTCCCAATATCCCATCCAGCCCTGCCCTCTGGCAGTGGGAAGCCATTCCCTGTGTCCGGTCCCTCCAGGCCTTGGTGAAAAGTTCATTTTGAAAAATATGAGTGCCAAGGTCCAACTCCCTTCTTCGATTCCCTCAGCCCTTCCAGGAGGGATCCTCAGCAGCCAAAGAAATGCAACATCCTTGGGGTAAAGTGGCTGAACCTAACACAAATGGGTGCTTAAGGAATGAGAAAATCACTTCTCAGGAGAGGGATTTCAGGAGTGGGTGCTTGTAAATGATCTAGAAAGCCCAGGAATGGTGAGATCCCAACTGTGGCAATGTCCCTCACTCGGGGCTCACCAATGTGGTGGTGTTCCCAGGGGTCCCAGGACGAGGGAAGAGATGAGAATCTTGACTCCATGTTTCAGAAGGCTGATTTATTATTTTATGATATATATTATGTTAAAAGAAAATTATATACTAAAACTATACTAAAAGAATAGAAGAAAAGATTTCATCAGAAGTTTAGCAAGGAAAGGAATGGAATGATAATAAAATCTTGTGACTGACCAGAGAGTTCGAGACAGCCAGACTGTGATTGGACATTAATTAAAAACAACCACATGAGACCAATCAAAGATGCACTTGTTGCATTCCACAGCAGCAGATAATTATTGGTTTTCTTTTCCTCTGAGGCTTCTCAGCTTCTCAGGAGAAAATCCTGGCAAAGGGATTTATCAGAAAATATCATGGGAACACCCAGCACTGATGGCATCAAGTGATCCCAGGACTGGAAAACTCAGCCCAGCTCAGTCTGCCACCAGTGACTGGATGGGGAAATGCCAGCTGGGATTGGCACAGGTGAGCAGGGAATTCTGCAATGGGAGGAGCAGGGCCCTACATTTCAATCCATGCTGAGGGGCTGGAGCTCACAGTTACTGAGCCAGGGGATCCAAAGAGATTCAGAGTTTGGGAACAGATGGTCCTGAAATATCAACTCAGACAGGATGGAAATGGGTGTTGGAATGTGCTAAGGAAGGAAAAGAGGGCCAGACCAAAGGCAGGGGGAAATTCCTGTGTCCTGAACACTGCTCAGCCCCTGGGAACGGCTGGAGTGGGGCTGGGAAAGGGTCAGGGGCTGGGAAAGTCTAATGTGTGGGATCAGGAATCTGCAATGAGGAGAACAGGAGAGAATTTTGATACAGAAATGTGAGGGGGAAAAATGCAGATTTAAGAGTAGGAATAAATGGATAAACTGGAAATGAGGCAGCAGGGTGGGATGCAGGGGGTATGCTCAAAATCATTGGAAGATAAACTATGGAGTCTCCATTGCTGAAGGCTGCAGAGGCTAAAATCCAATGGGAACCCCCCCAAAAAATAAACAAAGCCATTCAAATATTCATTGGATACAAGGACACTGCCTTCCACAGGCCCCTCCTGCAATTCCCTACATCCCACAAGGACACATCAGAGCTGCATCCCTGCTCTTCCTCTGCTGTTCTCCTTTGCATCCTGTGGCCATGGCTCCAGGACACCCATCCAAACACAAAGGAATGTTCTGAGACTGAGTGACAATAATTCCAAATCACATCACTTCACAGGAGATTAACCTCTCACCAGCAGGAGCTGCAGATATTTCATTTTCCTTTCCAAAGGCCTTGTTAGATTAAATTATTTTGCAGATATTTGCTCTCTTTTACTGCTCTAAGGGGTTACAAGACTGACTTAAGAGTTATTTATTGGAGAAATAAAAGGGAGAAAAGCTGATTTTAATGTTAAAATCTCATTTATTGTCTGGATGTGCATAACCAAGAGGAATTAATAAATTTGGACATAAAATTGTGGAGTTTTAGCCCAGAGGTGACTAAAAGACTCCTGTGCAGAAGTAGCTCCATGCACAGGATGGAAAACACCTCCCAGCACTTATTTCTCCAATTACTCCCTGAGATTGAAACATCTTTGGAATAAAATCCAGATCTGGGCTGGATGCTGCCTTTTCCACTGGATTTTCACATTCAGTTCCCTTCATATCCTTTTTAAAATGAGTATTTCCCACATTCCCCATTTTCCTCCCCCTGCTCCTGCCTGTCCATTCATTATGATCCACACTCGTGGATTTTAGATGGATAATCCTGGAATGGCAGTTCTTTGTTTACCCAGCTCATTACCCACCATCCAAATTCTCATAACAAATATTTTCCAAGGAATAATTCTGTGAAATATTCATGGATTCTGGAGCTGTTCTACCTTTGTTTGATTTATTTAGTGTGGAAGCTGCACCTTCTGCTTCCATGCAAACTCCAGACAAAAGCAGGATACTCTTCCCACACAACAACTCTCCCTTTACCCCAGAGCCACATCAAGTTTGCCTTTAATCCTATAAAATCACAAAAATCCCTAGGGGGATGATTTTCCCATTTAACCAGAGATCAAACCCACTTTTTCATGGAGTGCACCCCTTTTGTGTGGGGAGTTGCCTGGTTTTATTCTGGCAGAAATCCTTTTAGGATTTTCCCTTCCTTGTTTCCTTTTCCCCAGAGAGAGAAGATCGCAGGAAATCCAGCACAGGCAGGCTCTGAGATTTCCAGTGTGTTTTATTCCTGCTTTTCTGCCACTTACCCCATCAAAACAAGGGGAAAATTTGATTTTCAAAGGGGTCTGTGAGGAACCCTGAGCTGCTGAGGGAGCCAGGTTGGAACTTGCTGAACACCAGAGTTTGCACCTTCCTTTGATCCCTTCACTGCTTGTCCCAGGGTATCGGGTCTGGGATAGCAGGAAAACCAGCTCCAAGGGAAGCACACTCTGCAGGAGATTTGGGGAGAAACTGGGGATGTAGAAGGAGTTCTTGGGAAGCTGGGTCTTTGGTTAGGGGAGGAGCAGGGCCCTACATTTCTCCCTTGACCTGGGAAGCTGAATCATGTCCCAACATTTGCTGCTTTTCCATAGATTTTGCTGCTTTCCCTGTGGTTTCTCCAGCAGCAGCTCCCTCTACATCCTCTCAGATGCCAGGGGTTGTGGCTTTGATGGAATTGGGATGTTATCCTGTCACTATACGACACGAAACAACACGAGTGCACACACTGCTGGACTTAAGGTGAAAAAAGGGAAGTTTATTATCTGACTCCAACATTTATAGGTTTCTAAAAGTGACAGTGGATTGGAGGGTGAAAGTGCCACCTCTCCAATGACACTGGACAAACCAACAGACTATCAAATTTCTCTTCCTCTACAGAAGAATGCAAAACAATGAGTTATTTACAGAAAGTGTGTGAGAAAGTTTGTTACAAGAATGTAAACATCAGAAGGCTTAGAAAAACTTAAAAAATCAGGGTGACATTATCCCAGGAAAAGTGCTCCTGATCCTGCTGCAAAAGTCACCTCTGTGTGAAGGAGCTCAAAGCCCTCAGAGCTGTTGGATGCTGGAAGGATGCACCAGCATTGGATCAAGCCCCAAAAACAGAAGGAAAAGTCTCTGGGAAGACTGGTTTAGGGAGAATTTTGTGGGATTTTCTGCCCCCTGAGACACGATTTTGTTGCCTTGACAGTTAATTAGATAATGAGGAATTGTGCTGCTGGGGTGACAAAGTGACCACCACAGTTGGGCTGATGGCACAAAAAGAAAGGTGTGGGCAGCCCTTGGAGCAGGAGGCAGGAAAAGCCCATGGATACCTCCAGAAAAAATGTGGCAAGTGAAGATTGGGACTTTTATCCCAGAGGGATGAAGGAGGTAGGAATGTTTTCACTCTTAGGAGGGGGACGGGTTTGTACAGTCACATTCTGCCCATGTGCACATCCCAAAACACTTGGAAAGAAAGAACAGGGAAGAGGAGCTTCCCGAGATCTCCAAGGTTTCCAGAGTCATAGTGGTCATTCCCAATGTGCTCTTTGTGGAGGTCACACTGCATCGCATGGATAAGTGGAAAAAACATTCAAGGTTTTCAATGAAAATAACCTGAAGAAAATAATTGGCCATTGAGGTGCCCCAGAATCCTTGGAATCTCCTCAGGAAAATCCTGCAGCTTGTCTTGCACACTCTGGCAGAACGAGCAGTGGAGAGGATCTGAAATTTTAGATTCTTATGGAGGATTCAGGATCTCACCACAGGGAAGTATTATAATATTAATAATGAGCTTAATTCTTTAAAAGATACCTGGGAATGGGAGCTCTAAGGAAGGAAACTCCAGAAATTTGATGAATTATTTAATGAGAAAAAGGTGCAAGCTAAAAAGGAGGGAAGGAGGGAGGGAGGAAGGAGGGAAGGAGGGAAGGAAGGAGGAAGGAAGGAAGGAAGGAAGGAAGGAAGGAAGGAAGTGGCGGAAGGAAGTGGCGGAAGGAAGTGGCGGAAGGAAGGAAGTGGCGGAAGGAAGTGGCGGAAGGAAGTGGCGGAAGGAAGTGGCGGAAGGAAGTGGCGGAAGGAAGTGGCGGAAGGAAGTGGCGGAAGGAAGTGGCGGAAGGAAGGAAGGAAGGAAGGAAGGAAGGAAGGAAGGAAGGAAGGAAGGAAGGAAGGAAGGAAGGAAGGAAGGAAGGAAGGAAGGAAGGAAGGAAGGAAGGAAGGAAGGAAGGAAGGAAACCAAAAAGAAGGGCTGTTAAAAGACCAGGAGAAAAATAAATAATTGGGATAGAAAAAACTTGGAGCTGCATTGGGGAATTTCCAGGGACTTGGGAGCAAGAAAGGAATCAGATCATGAATGGCATCTAAATGTGAAAATAAATTATCAGAAGGTCTGAAATGAAATGGAGCTGGAAAATGAAATAAATCCATGGATTTATTAACCTATATGAATAGGAAAATGAAAGAAATCCTTGGATAATCCCACACAGAGTAAATAATGGATGAAATGGAGGAAGCTTAAGGATTCTATGCATCCCTCATTTAAAAAGGGAATTTTATCTTTTAGCATCTTTATTGATGCAATTAATTTGAGGAGAGGCAGGGAGAAAATAGGAGCTGAATCCTCAACTTTTACCTGGTAGAGAACAGGGAGGAAGAGGGAAATCCTGGAAGAGTAGGAGGGAATAACTACAACATCTGCCATTAAAAAGGAATAACTGGGGAGCTGGGGAAATCCAGACAGGTCAGTGCAAGCTCAGCACCTGGAAAGCCACTGGAATAAGCAGTGGTTTATAGGCACCTGGGGGATAATGAGGTAATGAGATAAGAGCCCACCTGGATTTGGGAACACCTCCTTTAATCTCCTTGGCAGGAGAACAGCTCTGGTTGGTGGGGACAGGGGCAGATGGGATTTTCCCTGGCTCTGACACTGTCCCACACGGCAGAGCTGCAAATCTGGGAAATCTGAGCCGCTCTGGGGGATGAACATCCCTGAAAACCCCACCTGGGCAGAGCCCTGGGTGATGCCCAGCCCAGCTGAGGGTGGTGGCACACAGGACCCTTTCTGGGGTCAGCAGCTTTGGTGTCAAGCTTTGGAGGTAGAAGGCAGCAAAATTCCACAAATCTGGAACCACAGGCAGTGTCTGGACAGGTGAGATGGATCCTGATGGGACCCGTCTTGGAGCACAGAGTGGATTTGTGCTCATTCCCTGCCCAGACCTCACAGTTATCAACCCAAACCCTGCAATTATCAACCCAGAGCTCACAGTTATTCCCCTGACCTCACCCTGGGCTTCCAGAGATTGGCAAAATGCTCTTCCTCACCCCAAAGGCTCTGTCCCCTCCTCATGGCCATCCCTGGACAGGGATTTTCCAGCATTCCAGCAGCAGCAGCATCACTAATGGGAGGGGCTTTCAGCCCAGAAAACACATCCAGCACCAGGGAATGTTCAGGGGGATAGCTCCCAGATTTGGGAACAGAAAAGCTGGTGAATGAAATTAGCAAAACACGATAGAATTTGCATCCAGCTGCAAGGAAATGTTTAATTTGACCCTATAAAAGTCCCAGATTTGAGAACAGAAAAACTGAGGGGTGAAATAATCACAAAACATGATGGAATTTGTATCCAGCTTCAAGGAAATGTCTATTTTGACCCCATGAAGTTCACTCACAATGGACTCTTGTGTGGCCATTGTTCCCAGCTGCTCCATCCCTGGGATAACTCTTGGATAATCCGTCAGATTTTCTTCCTTTGCTCTTAAGAAGCAAATGGATTTCCTGGAAGAATGGGCCTGGGAAGGAGCTGCAGGAGCTGTGTAGGAAAAGCCACACCTGACACATTCCCTCCAGACCTCCAGAGGTGCAGCTGCCTCATCCTTGTGTCCTGCATCTTTGGGGACACCTCTGTCACCCTGAGCTGCCACCTCTCCCCCTGTTCCTGGCTGGAGGCCTTTAAATCTCAGCCTAAAGTGTGTCCTGTGTGCTCTGGCAGGTGAGAGACTACCTCAGCGCTTCATTAATGCGCCCAAAATGCCCACAAAAGTGTGAATTGCAGACCTTTTTCTGCTTCTGTCACCTCTGGTGTCTCCTCAGCTTTCTGTGGCGTTCGCTCCCAGCCCCTCTCAGTGGTTCAGAAGGGAGAGAGCAGGAATTGTTCAGGGGTTCTGAAGCAAAAACGCTTGGAAGTTTTCAAAGTGCTCTGGAGGATGAAATCTGAACTGAACATGATCCTGATGAATTGGAGGCATGACCTGGAATAAATCCAATCAAATTCCACACTGATGAAGGCAAACAGCTCTGTTTGTTGGGATCCAGATAGGTGAGGGCCTCTCTTACCAGCAGCACTGCTTTGAGAATTTTCTTTCCTTCTCCTCACCTCCAACCTGCCCCTTCCTGCCTTGGGATGAGCGTGCTGCCCTCTGAGGTGTGCTGCTCACTGTTTGTGGGGCTGCATCGGAGCCAACTCCCAGGAAAATTCCTCTCCTTTGTTTGTAAAGAGTGAGGAGGGTCCTGCTCCAGCTCCTGCTCCGCTGCCAGCCCAGCCCCGGGAGCAGCCCCTCAGCCTCTCTGTAGGGGAAGCAATCTGCAGAGGGGGAAACCAAGGGGCTGCCAGGAGCAGGCAGCAGAAACCCCCCCAAGATTGCTGCACACCCTTTTGGGGGAAGGAGGAATCAGGTGGGAAAATGGGGAAGAGTTTGTGCAGCACAGCCAAACTCAGAGTCAGGCACAAACTCAAATTGTGCCTTTGTAAAGGATAATCCCAGAATCAGGGGTTGGGTTTGGAGAGACCTTAAAGCCCATCCAGAGCCACCCTCTGCCATGGGCAGGGACAATTCCCACTCGCCCAAGTGGCTCCAAGCCCCAATGTCCAGCCTGGCCTTGGGCACTGCCAGGGATCCAGGGGCAGCCCCAGCTGCTCTGGGCACCCTGTGCCAGGGCCTGCCCACCCTGCCAGGGAACAATTCCTAATTCCCAATATCCCATCCAGCCCTGCCCTAGATGGGCAGGGTCTCCCTCCCCTACCCACACCCTCTCAAACACCAACAAACCACCCAAACTCAACACCAATTTTCCCAAATCCATAACTCCCCCCAACCATTTCAAGAACCCCCATAACTCCACCTCTCAACCAATCCATCACTCTCCACACTATTCCACAAAAATTCTTCAAAGACTTATTAACACAGCTCAAAACCATAGACAAGCCATTCCCTGTGTCCTGTCCCTCCATCCCTGGTCCAAATTCCCTCTCCATCTTTCCTGTCACTCCCTTCAGGTCCTGGAAGGCCACAATTAAATCACCTCAAAGCTTCTCTTTTGCAGGCTGGATGATCTCAGCTCTCTCAGAGCCTGGCCCAGGTCCCACAGTCCCCATCCCCATTTCTGCCACCATTCCTGGATCTGTGTCCAGCTCCCACTGGGCTCAGCATGGAGCCAGGAGCTGGGAGGTGGAGAGGAGGTCCCATCTAAAGCTGTTCTCTTCAGCCTGAAGCCATTCCCTGTCACTCCAGTTCCCCAGGATGGGCAGATGAAGAGCAGCCAGAAGTCTGAACCTGAGCTTGGAGTGCAGCAGCAGCAGGGGGCATTAACAGTTGGAAAGTCATCAGCTTGGTGCTCTGGCTTTTCTTGTCAGTGGACTTTAATGTTATGGTGGCATCTTGGAGGAAAACCAGGAACAAAGGAATTGGTAAACTTCCCCTTCAAAAAAAAGAAAAAGGAAGTGAGGGGAAACATTCCAGTCTCCCACAACATAAATACACTCAGAAAGAGAAGAATACAGTTTGATCTGCACCACCTTGGGTAGGGTGAAACAGCCAAAAATGAACAATAGAAGATATTTCAGTAACAAAATAAGAAAAAACCTTCAGCCTATCAAGAGAGAGAAGCACAGGGACAGATGAGGGACAATTAAATGGGGACAACTGCAGGAGAGATCCTTATTAATCCATCTATTAGGAGTTGATCCCTGGCTGTGCTTTAGTTCCAGTGCTGGATTAAATAATCCCCTGAGGCTCCTTTCAGATCCTATCCCACAATCTGGGCCATCTTTTTGGTGACACAGGAAGTTGTGGCCTAAAAAACCAAAACCCCAAAGATGAGAGTGCTTTGACAATGACAATCTCCAAACAAGGCAACCTCAACTTGGACCCTGCTGGAAAGGGAACTTCCAAAAGGTGGGATAAGAACAGAGGAGGCTGCAGGAACTGCAAAAGGATGAGTGGAGACTTGGGAAACAGCAATGAGGTTTTTGTGGAGATGAAATCTGGGAACATCATCTTAAAAAAACTGGAGGACAATTGGGTGTGCTCGGAATCTTGACTCTGCTTGTTCAGAGTTAAACTTTATTGACATTCATCAAGACAAAACTAATGAAGAAGATTGGGCAGAAGCAGGGCCTGGATTTTGTTTGTTTAATTGTAATTGGTTTTTCCAACAGATAATTAACTGTGGAACTCATTGCTCCAAGACACGACAAAGACTGGGAACTTCTCAAGGGGAGTTGGAACAGCAGAGATGTCAACAAGACTGAGAGGCACAATGTTTGTTTAGGGGGAATAAATTATTCCTGCTCACAAATTAAATCAGCCACGGAGCCCTGTGGACAGCAAAGGGGGAGTTTGGAAGCTCAGGATTGAAAATTTCCTTATTCTGGATGTTTATTCCATTTGGTGCTGCCCGCCATGGCTGGCAGAGGAGGTCACCAGCTAGATCCATGGCATGGAGTCATGGAATCATCAAGTGGTGTGGGTGGGAAGAGATCCTACAGATCATCCCATCCCACCTCTGCCAAGGGCAGGGACACCTTCCACCATCCCAAGGTGCTCCAAGCCCTGCCCATGGGAAGGAATCAATCTAAAAATGTTTTTCTCTATCACCCCATGTATAAGAATCAAACCTTTTGATACTTCTGGCAGCCTTTCTAATGCAGGTGCCATCAGGGATGTTTTTAGTTTATAAAGATCAAGGCTGAGCCTTTTATTGGCTGGAGTTTTTTAACTAAAAGATTCTTTTTAGGATAGGTATGTATGTGATAATTTTGATAATAATTGTATTAATCATGATACCTTTCAATGTGTACAGAGATTAATTAATAAGGTAATTAAAGGTGTGTTTTTGATGGAAAAAAAAAGGGGGGGAGATGTTGAGATATTGGGATATTGGGACACAAGGCAGATGATGGACTTTGGACCTGGTTAACATAAGAGATTTGATAATAGGATGCTTTGACAAGAGCAAGCAGAACTTTGAGGATTGTAAGAAGATTCCATCAGACTGGTTTACCAGAAAAAGAAAATTTCATTAAACTCTTCAAGCAAGAGATGTTGTAATATGCATAAGTTTGTGTTTATGATTTTAACCTAATCCTTGTAGTAAACATTACTGGTCTTCCTAAAACAGTATATAAGCATTGGTAGTCCACAATAAATTTGTATTCTGATCACCCAATCAGTCTTCCCTGTCTCTCTTCATTGCCAGCACTGCTCAGCCTGGCCTTGGGCACTGCCAGGGATCCAGGGGCAGCCCCAGCTGCTCTGGGCACCCTGTGCCAGGACCTGCCCACCCTGCCAGGGAACAATTCCTAATTCCCAATATCCCGTTTAACCTCCTCTTTTTCAGTTTTAAGCCACTCCATCCTCTCAGTTGTAGTTGTATCTTTACAACTCCTGAATACAAGCCCTGTGGTAGCTGGAATTTGCCCTTGGCATTTTCTCGGGTTTCTGTGCTTGAGATGACCCCGAGGTGTTTGTCAGAAAGTCTTTTTTTTCCCAGCCCCACGACTGAAGAAGAAGTCGAGATTCCTCAGTGCTGCTTTTCAAGGTTGTTTATTTTCTCTTATCTGTTACATTCTTTCTCTGACCTGCTGAGATCTGTCCAGCAGATCGGGTTGTGGCACAGTCCCTGCCCTTGGGGTGGTGTTAACTTTTTATACTAAAAACTACATTTACTTTATTTACAATAATTTTCCAATACCTATCACCTATGTTAGACAGTCTGTCTCTACTCTAAACCAATCAAAAAGTGTCACCATCACAGCAGAAGATGGAGGACAATGTTATGTTTGCCCAATTATCCCATTAAAAAAGCCCCAAACAATATTAGAGGTAGCAGCAATTTTAACTGAAGAGTTTAGAAAATATATAAAATCGGATACACTTGAAATATTGACAATATAATTTGATTAAAATAAGGGATAATTTGGTTCCAATAACAGTGCATAAGCAAAAGATAACCGCGGGGTACAGAGTGCAGGGCTCTTGGCCCCCGGCCACCTCACGTACGAGCTTGCCAAGGGAAGATTCACCCCTTATAAGCCAGTCATCACTGATGAAGGCCTCTCCTCTTCCTCGATGTCCTTTAATTCACCTTTGTGTTACACATGCGCACCAAGCCACTACAATGTAGGCCAAAACGAACATATTACTACATTTAAGCATCAAAGCAATAAATCTCTTATAACTGGTCGTTTCCTGGGACCCAACCAGATTTTCCCTTCTTTTTGTTAATTTTTAGTAACCATTATCTCTTGGTTTTTTCCTGTCCTTGAACATCTGCAGGGAGGGGGGGTGGAGCCCCTCCTCTCCCTTTCTTTCTTGGCATTACAACTTTTAACTGTTTTATTATTTCCAAATATTAATTACTGTATCAATATTGATTACTCTTTCAATTTTATCAGCGCGAATCATACCTATTTACCACAACAAGAAGAAGGAGAAGAAGGACAGGACACACCCAGATTCCTCCATCTTGCCTCCTGAACCCCCATTCTAAATCCCCAAAATTCTACTTTTCCACCCTGTGACAAATTCAGTATCATTCTACTCAAACTCTTGTGGCTTTTAAAACTTCACACAAAGTTGGTAATTGTTTCCATGGGTTAAACTCAAAGGCACAGGAGTTTTTCACTCCATGCCAAGGTCTCTGAGCCCCTGGCAGGGTCTCGAATCACCCAGGGCAGCCAGAGGAATGGCATTTCTGGGCACCAAATGGAAAACACCTTCAGCTCCTAAGAGCAGCAGCCAAGTGCTGTGGTTGGGAATATTTGGGAATTCAGCCCCTGGAGGAATGTCAGGCCAGGCTGGTGTCCCAAACAGCTCAGAGGCTCTGTGAACCACCCAAGGGTGTCCAAGGAAGGTGCTGGGCTCAGAGGTTGTTTCATGGAGCTTTTCTGAGGGGAGTTAATGACAATATTGGAGGAACCCGAGGGGAACATATGGAATTTCAAAGCTGCATGGAAAAGGACATCAGTGCTTAATGCTTGAATTCACCACTTAAAATAAATGCCTCTCCATGCACCCAGCACTGCTTTAGCTGTGCCTTATCTCTGCCTTATCACCATGAAATCCAAGCAGAGATGAGCTCCAGCCTGATGGCTCTGGGAGGAATTGCTGGGTAGAATCTGATGATAATGAGTAGCTGTGAGATGGGGATGAAACTTCTCCATATATTGAATATTTATTTCAAATTGTTGCCAGCCAAACCAGTGGGCAAGAAAAACATTAAGACACAAACCCTTGTCTTTTCAATACATGAGTTTTATTTTTATTTTAGGTCTTCTTGCCCCGCTAGCAAAGGTCATAAATTATTTAACTGCTGTGGCTCAGCTTTCTCTTTTTTACTGTATAATAAAATCAGAGAAATATAAATCTATTTTAGGTCCTTTTTTACAAATAATTGAGAGGGGTGACAAGCAAAACAAGAATTGAAGCAACAATTCAAGGCAGGATGGCAGCAAGTTGTGAGCACACCAGGAGGTTTCAGTAAAAAGCCTGTAAGGTGATTTTTGCTTCTTCCTGGCCAAAGATGTCTTGTTGCCTTTTTAAATTTAATAATTTATTGATTCAATGCCTGGATTTTTCATCTCCTCGCTGCCTGCTGCCTATTAAACACATAATTCAGGGGGTTACATTATTGTACTTGGGGCTGCCCACGTTTCAGGCAAAAGCTGGGGAAAGAGGCGCTGAGAACTTTGTGGGAATGAATCAGGTTGTGGAGCTGGGGGATCAGATCCCTGCCTGGTTTCCCTGGGGCTGTTGGGCCTGGAGATTTTAAATAAGCAGCAGGGTTTTGGGTGTGGACCTGTTTTGGTTGGCACTTGGAGTTGTTGCAGGAGAAAAAGTGGAAAGGTCAAGGAAGAAGTGGAAAAAGGGAGAAATTTAGCACAAGGAGAAAGGAGAGGAGCAGTGTGGGAATAGGGGGAGCAGGGGGGTATTTAAGGGTTGGAACCTTTTCCATGTAGGAATTTTCCCTACTATCCAATCTAAAACCCCCCTGGCACAACTTTTCCCTTTCCCAAGAGGGAAAACCCTGAGCTCTTCCTTTGCCCTGGAAGGTGGGATCTGTTCTTCTCTGTCCCATAGGAAATCAGTGGAGCTATAGGACCATGGGATTTTTAAGGTTGGAAAAGACCTGGAAGATCAAAAAGTCCAACCCTCGACCCAGCACCACCACATTCAGCACTGGCCCTTGTCCCCAAGTGCCACATCCACAGGTTTCTGAGCAGTTCCATGGCTGATAATCCAGCACTGCCCTGGGCAGCTGTGTCAATGTCTGACAACGCTTCCAGTGAAGGAATTATCCCAAAATCCACCCTGCCCCTGCCCTGGGCCAGCCTGAGGCCGTTCCCTCTGCTCCTGTCCCTGTTCCCTGGAGCACAGCCCGACCCCCCCGGCTGTCCCCTCCTGGCAGGAGCTGTGCAGAGCCACAAGGGCCCCCTGAGCCTCCTTTGCTCCAGGCTGAGCCCCTTCCCAGCTCCCTCAGCCTCTCCTGGGGCTCCAGCCCCTTCCCAGCTCCATTCCCTGCCCTGGACACGCTCCAGCCCCTCCAGGTCTCTCTTGCCATGGTCTTAAACCCTTCCAGATTTTCCATTCAGGCCCCAGAGCCAAAAGGCCACAGGGAGCAGCCTCTCCCAGCCCCACTCATTTCCCACCCCTGCTCTGCACAAACTCTTTGCAGAAATCTCCATGAAGATTTGCCCTCCCAGAATTTCCCAGGTCTCTTTCTCCCAGGACTGATCTCCTTCACTTAAAGACCATAAATGATCAGGAGTTGGTTTAGGCACAGAGGAATAGAGATTTTGGGATAAAAATAGATTTCCTCCTTCCACATGAATTCCTGCAGCTCTCTCATCATTTCTGCCTGAGCAACATTAATGACTCCCATCAGAAACCCCTCCAGAGGATCCCTCTGCAGAGCAGGGAGAGGAATTCAGAGGACACCAAGGGCCCCTTTCCACCTTTCCCACCATCTTTCACAGCTCTGTCTGAGCTGGGAATGAGGTAAAGGGATTTAAGAGGAGGAATTAAAGGTTAAGCAGGTTCCAAGCAGCACAAAGCCTGGTTTAGGGTGGCTGATGAGAGGCTGGGGCAGAAGGGATTCGTGATTCTGTCAGGAGCAAAGGGAAAGATTCAACTCCTCCAGTAGCTCAGGGCGGGGGGGTGTGTGTGGAGCAGTTAAAAAAAAAAGTTCTTAAAATACAAAAAAGGGATCTGGAATGCCAGGGCCTCCAAGAGTGACAGAAGGGAGCTGAGGGTGGAAGGAAAATGTGCATTTGTGCTAAGATTAAACTTGCTGTTAATTGCTGGCTTAGGCAGGAAAAAGTCAGCTGCACCCCCAAAAGGGGCCCACTCAGACAAAGGGGTGGGGAGAGCTCAAAGAGCCTCCTGGGTCAGCTGTGCCTGGCCAGTGAACGAGCCACCAGCCCATGCAAGGAAACACCAGCCCATGCAAGGAGCCACCAGCCCATCCAAGGAGCCACTAGCCAATCAAAGGAGCCAAGGAGCCATCAGCCCATGCAAGGAGACATTACCCTGCCAAAGGAGTCACCACCCTGCCAAAGGAGTCACCACCCTGCCAAAGGAGTCACCAGCCCAGCAAAGGAGCCACCACTCAATCAAAGGAGCCACCAGTCAATCAAAGAAGCCACCAGCCCATCCAAGGAGCCACCAGCCCAGCAAAGGAGCCACCAGCCCACCCAAGGAGCCACCAGCCCATCCAAGGAAACACCAGCCCATCCAAGGAGCCACCAGCCCATCCAAGGAAACACCAGCCCATCCAAGGAAACATCAGCCCATCCAAGGAGCCACCAGCCCAGCAAAGGAGCCACCAGCCCATCCAAGGAAACACCAGCCCATCCAAAGAAACACCAGCCCATCCAAGGAGCCACCAGCCCATCCAAGGAAACACCAGCCCAGCAAAGGAGCCACCAACCCACCCAAGCAGCCAGTGACCCTTCCAAGGAGGCATCAAAGGGGTGTCAGCACCTACAGCATCCCCATGGCCTCAGGGGCATGTCCCAGGCCAGCCCTGGTGGCACTGTCCCTGCACAAATGTGTGCTGTGTGCCCCAGAGCTGTGCTGCTGTGCCTCTGGGGTTCCCTGCTGGGCCTTCCCTCTGCTCAGAGCTGCAGCTTCGCCCTCTCAACCTCCTGGTTATGCTGGGATGCCCCTAAAATTCCCATTTTTTCATCTGTAACCTGTGGGCGAGTAACGTGGTGTTTATCCTGTCCTGCTGTTTGACCTGCCAAGGTTTTTAAGGAATATTCTGGGTCTCAGGAAAGGCTGGTTAGTGGAAAAGGGAGGGCATTGGTTGTGTAGCAGAGTAAAGGCAGCAAATCTTTAAAGGATCGGGATAAGGATCATGCTGATTTTTCATATTTTTGTTTTTTAAGTGAATTCAAAGAAATAAAGGAGGAGGTGGAAGCCCCATAACCCGGAGAGCAGAGAGTGAGGGAACCATGGCATAAAAGATTGGGAAATGCAATAACTGGGGAGAGAGCTGAGGGAAGGATGACCCCAGTGCCCAGGAGGCTCAGGGAAAGGCAGAGCCTGGGGAGATCAGGGCTCAGCTCATCCCCACCCAAAGCATCCCTGCAGCACCCAGCGTGAACAGACTCACGCTCCATTTCTCCTCCTCAGGTCAGAGATTGATTTTTCCATAGGAACTGAATCCATCCCCCCTGGCAGAGAGCTCCATATCTCACTGG
>NW_005054448.1:754285-757142 GCF_000277835.1 Geospiza fortis
CCTTCCTGCCTACCATCAGGGGAGGGAAAGGTGTTCCCACAGGAGCCCACCTGCACCGTGCTGGAGCAGAGGAGGGAAATCTGCAAAGGATCAGGATAAGGAGAACGCTGATTTTTTGTATTTATGGTTTTTGAGTGAATTCCATGAAATGAAGGGAGAGGACGAAGACCTCTAATGCAGAGAGCAGAGGGTGAGGGGACCATGTCATAAATTATTGATTTTTTTTAATAAATAGATTGATTTTTCCATAGGAACTGGAGTCATCCCCCCTGGCTCCATGTCTCATTGGAGCTGTCTGCATTCCCTCTGTACCATCAGAGGAGGCAGAGGTGTTCCCAGAGCAGCCCTTCCTGCCTGCGCTGATCCCAGAAGTGGGGCTGGATGATTTTGGGGGGGTCTCTGCTCTCTGCAGGGATCAGGGGAGCCCTGAGACCCCACTGAGCCTTCCTACACTGTGGGGCTCCAGCTCTGCATCCGAGGACTCCCACTGTGTTCTGGATTTTGTAATCCAGCACTGAATTCCTCCCCAGGATAAATTTGGTTTATTCAGCTTGGCTGGTGCTGGGAGATGATGGATAAACCCTCTGAGCCAAAAGCTGTTCCTCTGGAAAGGCTTCAGATACAAAAAAGTCATCCCATACCTGAAGTGGGTTTGGGAACTCTCAGGCTGAAAACTTGGAGCGCCAGGAGATGGAAAGGAAATTCCCAGAGGCTCTGAGTCCCCCAGCAATGTCACAGTGAGGCACCTCCACTGCTGGGGCTGCCTGGCAGATGGAAAACCCTTCCCAAGAAATCCATCTTGATGGATCTGGATTTTGGGAATGTGTGGTCCTTATTGCAGTACCTCCTGAGACATCTCCAAGGCCTCCCTTGGGTGGATTTCCCACCTGACCGCCAAAGCAAAGCTGTTCTGTGTCTGTGATCTCCCACCCTGGTCAGACACTTTAACTCCAGACTTTGTGTTAATCCCAAATATTTTAACACCAATTTTATGTCTGAATTAGTGTGGGGGAGACAAAGTCCTGAAGAACAGGATCCCCCAGGAACAGGAGAAAGCATCATTGCCTGATTATTCCCAGATCATTCCCTGCTGAGGATTATTTTGAGTGTGAAACTGGGGATGTGCTTTAATGGAAGGATGCAGTGCTGGATTTAAAGCAGGGGTTTGGCAGGTAAATCCTGAACTTCTCAGGAGATAAAATAACATCCAGGGAGTGCTCTGGTATTTCCTGGAGCCTTGTTCAGGTGCAGTCTTGATCCACATGGAGAAACCCTCAGCTGACAGGAAAACTGAGCTTTCCCATGATTCCTCTGTGCTCAGGAGGAGAGTCTGGGTTTTCCCAGGCTGGACCCAGATCCCCAAGCACAGCAAGTGCTCATTAGAGGCTCAGAGTTGTGGTTGATCACAGAATCCTGGCATGGTTTGGATGGGAAGGGACTTAAAGCTCATCCAGTGCCACCCCTGCCATGGCAGGGACACCTCCCACTGTCCCAGGTGCTCCCAGCCCCAGTGTCCAGCCTGGCCTTGGGCACTGCCAGGGATCCAGGGGCAGCCCCAGCTGCTCTGGGCACCCTGTGCCAGGGCCTGCCCACCCTGCCAGGGAACAATTCCTAATTCCCAATATCCCATCCAGCCCTGCCCTCTGGCAGTGGAAGCCATTCCCTGTGTCCTGTCCCTCCATCCCTTGTCCCCAGTCCCTCTCCATCTTTCTTGTCAGCACTTTCAGGGGCTCACCACCCTCACAGGGAAGGATTTCTTCCTAATAAGAATTTTTTCCTCACGCCCTCAGTTCCCCTGGTGTTTTCTCCCACTGTTTGGCTGCTTCTCTCTCTTCCCAATTTCCAGGTGTAACAACCCCTGCAATCAGAGACTCCCCAGTCCCTCTTCTCCCAGTGCTCAGCTCTCTCATGGGGAATTGGGTCTGTTCCTAAAATCATTTCATGGAATACAGCCTTGGATTTCTCCTGGATGCTGCCAAATCCCAAAAACCCTCTTGTTCATTCCCATTTACGTGAGGAGCATCGCACTCCTGCAGTGCTGCTGCCCTGGCCTCCATTCCCTGCTGCTCCAGGTGATAACACACCAGAAACAGCTGATAACACACCGGGAACAGATGATAACACACCAGGAACAGCTGATAATACACCGGGAACAGATGATAACACATGGGAACAGGCGATAACACATGGGAACAGGTGATAACACATGGGAACAGGTGATAACACACCATGAACAGGTGATGACACACCAGGAACAGGTGATAACACACTGGGAGCAGGTGATAACACATGGGAACAGGCGATAACACATGGGAACAGGTGATAACACACCATGAACAGGTGATGACACACCAGGAACAGGTGATAACACACTGGGAGCAGGTGATAACACATGGGAACAGGCGATAACACATGAGGAACAGCTGATAACACACTGGGAACACATGATAAACACCAGGAACAGGTGATGACACACCAGGAACAGGTGATAACACACCATGAACAGGTGATAACACACTGGGAACAGGTGATAACACACCAGGAACAGGTGATAACACATGGGAACAGGTGATAACACATGGGAACAGGTGATAACACATGGGAACAGGTGATAACACATGGGAACAGGTGATAACACATGGGAACAGGTGATAACACATGGGAACAGGTGATAACACACCAGGAACCGGTGATAACACACTGGGAACAGGTGATATCACAACTGGAACAGTTGATAACACACCGGGAACAGCTGATAACACACCTGGAAGTGCAGGGAATGTTTCCCAGTTTCCTGCCCAGTGATCCCAGTGGTGTCCAGCCTGTCCTTGAAGGGAGCTGCTTGGAGTGGAAGCTC
>NW_005054448.1:757173-757604 GCF_000277835.1 Geospiza fortis
TTGTAATTCCATGTGCTCAGCCCCCCCAGTGGCTCCGGAGCTGCTGACAGATTTTGGGAATCAGAAATGAAAGGTCTGGCAGTGCCTTCTCTTCCACAGGCATCCTGACAGCCTGGATCAGCTGGATCCCTGCTCTGGGCTCTTCCCTGGATATTTTCAGTCCCTGCCTGCACTGAAGGGTTTCATCCTTTCCAAAGGCAGCTCCACATCCACGCTGTTCCTAGCTCTGCCTTCCTCCTGTCCTACTTTCAGGAGAACAAACATCTGTTCTTTTACCTTTTGTATTTATTGCTCTCCACTCAAACCTGACTGAATCCCCCATTCCCTGACCCAGCTGTGCCTTTGCTCCCTTCACCCTGAGCCTCTGGCATGGTTCAGCTCCCGTGGGGGCACAGAGGGAGCCAGTCTCTCCTTGCTGCACATCCTGAGCA
>NW_005054448.1:757644-760330 GCF_000277835.1 Geospiza fortis
GAAAGATCTGCTCCTCCAAAAAAATCTCCCTTGTAATTAGGAGTCACATGGGCTCATTCACGCCAGTCCTGTCTCCCCTTCCCCATGGGAAATGCCAAAAAAAGGCTGCATAGTCTGGATCCAGCGTCCCCAGGCACTTAGAGCTGTCCATGGGCCCTGCTCCTGCTTTTTGTAGAGGCTCCTTTGTTCCCCCCCTGCTGTGGGGTTCATTAGGCTGAGCAGCTGCCTCCCCGTGTGTTCCTTAATGTGCTGGAAACGGAAAAAAACCCCAATGTTCCTAAAATTTAACTGGTTCTTTAGCAAGGAGATTATCCATGAACTCTGAAATTGTGATTTAGGAGCTGCCAGGTGGAGCTGGGCACAAGCAGAGCACCCAGGTCACAGGACTATGGGATCCCAGAGCAGTTTGGGATGGAAGGACTCTTACAGGACATCCAGTGCTACCCATGGGCAGGGACACCTCCCACTGTCCCAGGCTGCTCCCAGCCCCAGTGTCCAGCCTGGCCTTGGGCACTGCCAGGGATCCAGGGGCAGCCCCAGCTGCTCTGGGCACCCTGTGCCAGGGCCTGCCCACCCTGCCAGGGAACAATTCCCAATTCCCAATATCCCATCCATCCCTGCCCTCTGGCAGTGGGTATAGGAGGGTTGGGGGGTGGGATGGTCGGGATGGATGGAGACCAGAGATCTCTGCAGCCAGGTCGTGGAATTTGCAGTTCATTGCAAAGGGCCTGGGTGCAGGGCCCTGCTGGGAGCTGCCAGCCACAGCTGGAGCAGGCCTGAGAGAAGTAAAGAGAGTGGGAAAGAGGATGAGAGAGGGGTAGAGAGGATGAGTGGAAAAGATGTGCCTTTTTTCTGCCCAAACAAGCTGCCAAACCAGGCTACCCTGACTCCAGAGCCATGGGAGTCAAATGTGACACAGAAAGGTGGCAATTACCAAAATTCCTTCTTTCTCTCTTCAGAGATGTTCCCTGAGGCTTTTCCCTGCTCCCTCTGCTCCCAGCACTGCGTGGGTCAGGAGAACAAACCCAGTGTCCCAGGCTCTCAATATCCCTGGAAAAGGGAGGGAAAGAACACAGCCCTGGAGCAGCTCAAACACTCAACCCAGGCTGGCTTCAAATGGGAAAGGAGTGAGTAAAAATAACAATAAAGGGCAGGAAAAAAGCAACCCTGGATCAGGGCTTTGATCCCACTCCCTGTCCTGCCTCCACTCAAGTGATGTCCCACTAATCCCTGCAGGGCAGAGCTCAGGGCTCAGAGCTCAGCTCAGTTTAGTTCAGAGGAATCTCTGCAAACGTTAGAAAATCAGATTTTTTTTTCCAATGGTTTTACAATTCCTGGGAAATCAGGTCAACAACTCCACGTTAAGTATTCCAGCTTGGCCTGACTGTGTTTGTTTTTGCCATATTTTAGCAGCCAGCTTTTCATGAAATAGAAAAAAAAAAACCCTTTTACTTTCATTTTTCACAGGATGGATTTAAGAAGTCCAAACCATCTTTGCTTTTCAGCTCTTTATTAAATTTCTCACAGGACCTCTTTGTAGACAAAGGGAATTTTAAACTGGAGACTTTGCTTTGTTCCACTGAATTTTGATATTTCCTGATGGTTTTGGCCCAGCTGGGAGATCTTCCAGGCAGAAGCTCTGAGTTTATTAATGGCTTAAAACACTCCATAATTTCCACAGTGGATCTGAAGGGAAATGCATATTTTGGACCTTTTGGGGGTCTCATATCCAGCTTTAAAAATCCGATTCTATGTTTGTTCAACAGCAATAAACTTCCAGGGTTTTATGGAGCCATAAAAACCCTCGAACAGCTCCCATTTATGGCCTGAGTGTAATTTACTGGGGGAGGTTTCCTCTCTAATGGGGCAGTGCCAGTGATTGGAGTTCTATTAGCTGGAAACAGCACAGCTCCATTTGCAGAATTCCCATCAATAATTCCTGGGCAGGGAAGGGAGGGGCAGGGGAAGGACAGGAGGGGAAGGATGGCAGGAATAGAAAGAAAAGGCCATGAATGCTTCACAAATGAGGAATCCAGTGAAGCTGTCCTTGCAGGTGGGATCAAAATCCCATTTTCCTGCTTAATTTGAGGTGGAGCTGCAAGCACAGTTCATTCTCCCTCCCTGCAAAGGCACAAAGGCATCCATGGAAAATGCTGTCTCCCAGAGAATTCCCAGGCATTCAAACAGGCACTGGGCTCCCTGGAAGCTTTAGAGCAATAAATGAAATGTTGGAATGATTTACAGCTCAGGAGATCTTTGGGAGCAAGGGCAGGAGAGAAGAGCCGTGCACAGGTTCAGGGTCCCTGACCAGGCTGTGAAGAGACCAGGAATGGGCTGGGATGGGGCTGGGATGGGCTAGGAAGGACAGGGATGGGGCTGGAAAGGGCTGGGATGGGGCTGGGAAGGTGTCTTATGTTGGAAATGCAAGATTTAGCAGGGCTGTGTGTTCTATCCCCATTTGCCAGAGCTGGGGCAGTTTCTCTGCTGTCCATGGGGCAGTTTTTTCTTTATCTCTGCCACAGCCAATCCTTCCTCCAGGAGATCTCTGCTGTCCATGGCCACTGAGTGTCCCTGCAGGGCTGATCCAATTCCAGCATCCCATGGGGAGATGCTGCGCCCAGGGGAGGAGCCAAGCATTCCTACCTGGATCCAATCTGAGCCTGGAGCAGCACAGCAGCCTTTGCCC
>NW_005054448.1:760451-761963 GCF_000277835.1 Geospiza fortis
GGTTTGTTTTGTATTACTGCCTTGGTTATTTTATTTTTATTTTCTTCCCCAATAAATGACTGTTATTCATACTCCCATATCTCTGCCTGAGAGCCCCTTAATTTCAAAATTATAATAATTCAAAGGGAAGGAGTTTACATATTCAATTCCAAGGGAGGATGCTGCCTTCCTTAGCAGACACCTGTCTGTTCAAACCAAGACAGATTTTGGTGCCCAACATGAGGCTCAAGGGCATCAAGAGAAAAAGGGTGAAAAAAGGAATAGCATTTCTCGAGTAACCTAATTTTTGTCTGCTGGACACAGAAACCTTGTTAAGTGTCACCATGTGGTCTAGCTTACCCTGGTTTGGGTGGCACATGGTCCTGGCTGTATTTCTCCCATTTGCAGGCCCTTATCTAAACATGGGTCCTATATCCAAGGCTACTGTGGCTGTTATCTGGTTTGTTTTATGGGTGAATAAGCTGAAGAATTCACGAATCTTTTTCTCTGGAAGCCAGGCGCATGGATTCAGAGCTATCACACACTAACTGTATGCTTTTGGGGTTGCTTTAATAACGGCACCTCCTGTGAGGAAAGCCTGACTGGGAAGGAGTGGCAGAAACATCCCATTGTGACTGGCCCAGAGGCCCTGTGGATTCTGGGCGTCGACTTCCTCTGGAATGTCTTTAAAGACCCAAAGGGAGTCAGATGGGCTTTTGGCATAGCTGCTGTAGAGGCAGAGAACATGAAGCAGTTGAACATCTTGCCTGGACTATCAGAAAACCCATCTGCAGTAGAAATCCTGAAGGTGGAAGAGCAGCAAGTGCCAATTGCCACCTCGACGGCACACACAGGCAGTATTGGATGAATCGAGATGCTGTGATCCCCATCCACAAAATGATCCGTGAGCTGGAGAGCCAAGGGGTGGTCAACAAGACTCACTCACCCTTCAACAGCCCCACTGACCTGTGAGCAAGTCTGACAGAGAATGGAGATTGACTCTGTGTGGGAAATGGATTTGTAGGGAATTCTCAAAGCCTGACAGAAGGCTCACACAGTGTGCATCTGTATGCAAACCTTGAGATAAGAAATGCTGACTTAGAAATGCCATGGAATGGGACAGACATTGTTGGGAGAGAAATGGAGCTAGAAACAAGGTTCAAAGGATGGCCTTGCAAAGAAGACTGGATACTTTGGAGAAATAGAACTATGAAAGATGCATTGTTGTAGGACCCATGAGGTGTAGTTTTAGATGATTGGCTTTAAGGCATCTACAGCATGGTGTGGCTGTCCTGGATGGTCAAGCAAATTGTATTTATTTACCATCTGTATGGCAGTTGTCTTCTGTTATATGGGCAGTTTTCCTTATCTCTTCCACAACTGGGGAGACCCCTGCTGATAGCAGCCATTGAATGTCACTGCATGGCTCATAAGAACTACAGCATCCCACTGGGAGATGTGAGCCCAGAGGGAGGAGCCAAGCATTCCTACCTGGATAGAATCTGGAGATTCTGGAACACCAGCACGGCTTCT
>NW_005054448.1:762579-770910 GCF_000277835.1 Geospiza fortis
ATTCACATTGTCTGAAAAAATCCCTTCACCCAGGATTTTTCTCCTGGGAAGCTGAGAGGCCTCAGAGAAAAGGAAAACAATTCTTATCTCATTTGCTTCTCCTGTGTTGTGCTGGTGTGGAATGTGTTTGGAGATTGTTTATCCACACATGATTGTTCCATTGGATTCTGCTGTGAGTTGTTTTCATTCTTTGGCCAATCAGGGCCAAGCTGTGTTGGGACACTGGAAAGAGTCAGGAGTTTTCATTATTATCTTTTTAGCATTCAGTAAGTATCCTTTCTGCATTCTTTAGTATAGTGTAGTATAGACGAGCATAGTATAGTATAGTATTCTTTAATATAATATAGTATAACAAAGTAATAAATTAGCCTTCATGGAGTCAGATGCATCATTCCTGCCTTCGTGGGGCCATGCCTGTATTTACAATAGTACACCACTGCTGACACTGCTGAGGTGTTTTTCTCCATTCCTCTGGCAGCAGGATGCAGGCCTCAGTTTGCTGGAGCTGGGAAGGGGTTGGGGTGTCCCAGCAGTAAAAGGGAGGATGTCACACCCTGCAACCCCCAAAACAGAGGGAACAGCACCTCCTCCATCCCTCCTGCATCCAGAGGTGAAATCCCTGGGAGCAGAGTGTCTCTGGGGCTCTCTGCCATCCATCACTCTGGATTTTCAGACAAAACAAGTCAATCAATTAATTAATTAAATAACATCAAGTTCTTTTTTGACAGAATTGCCAAATAATGGCTGGGCCATTAAGGCAGGACTGGAGGGTGCTCCAGGATAATGAAGAACTGGGATAGAATTGTTATTATTTATATTATTGGCTGTGTGGTAGATGTGAGTTCAGACCTCAAGTGCCACTTCTTGAACTCCCAGAGGAGAAAATCCCAGTGCTGAGGAGCAGCTCTCAGGCTGCAACGACTCCAGAAGCTCCCAAGACTCTTTAACCCAGGAAAATAAAGTCTTGGAGTCAACACAGTGGCTCTTTAAAACACACTTGTGGGAAATGAATCTGTAGAGAATTTTTAAAGTTTATTAGAAGGTTTATATAGTATATATTTATATACAAACTTTGAGATAAGAAATGTTGATTTAGAAATGTTATAGAATAGGATAGATATTGTTAAGAGAGAAATGGAATTAGAAATAAGTTTTAAAAGATGGTTTTATAAATAAGATTAGATACTTTAGAGAAATAGAATTATAAAATATGCATTGTAGTAAGACTTATGGGGGTAATTTTAGATTATTAACTTTAAAGTATTTATAGTATTGTGTAGTAAAAGTTAAATTAAGAAATGCTTACAATGTATTGCAATTAAGAAATAGTTGGGTTTTGATTGTAGTAGTGTGAATTAAAATATTTGCATTATTTTATTTTTTATATAAGATTAAAAATAGAATAAAAATTTTTAAAACCCTTCTCAGTTACTTCATCTCTAGGTCAAAAAAAAACCTTAAGCAGCACACACTGGGTGAGTATGTAACAACAAAAGAAGAATATTTAAGTTAGAGGATAATGCTCCAATAATATCAAAGTGGCCATGAATAAATTTACACTGGAAGGCAGAAAAAACCCCAAAACCCCAGACCACAATGGAATTATATCCTGGAATGACTTTCCAAACAGTACAGTAGGGGCAAGAAACTGAAATTATTTTGAGGTTAAAGAAATGGAGGAAACCTTGTAAAGCAGGCTATGGGTCAGCCTGGGGGAATAAATGGAATTGGAGCTCTCTGTGACCTACCTTGAGCTGCAACAGGGCAGAGGGAAGGGGAAGGCGCTGCCTTGTTCTCACTGATTGTATTTATTTGTTCCCTGGATATTCTGGATTGTACACACAGCAAACTGAGCTGTCCTGACAAATATTCCTGTAGCCCTGCCTGCTCTGCTTGTAGCAGCACAGCTCCTGTAATGGAAAGAGGATTTATTTCCAAAGGCTTGATGTCCAAACTGGAATTAGACAAGGACTTGTGGATTGTACCCACTTTGTTCAGCAATGCTGGTTCAGCTTTCTTGGCTCAGGGAAAAGAGGGATCTGTTTGCTATTCCTACACATTCCAGGCCTTAATTCTTTCCCAGCACAATCCTGTCTTGCTGTAAGAAGCACGAGGTCATTTCCTTGGTGTTCCCAGGCAGCTTTACAGGGAATGGAATTAGAGGAACCAAGGAACTGATATCTATGGGTAACATTCCCTCTCTGTTTATTTCCTGGGGTGGGTGGCAGAAATTCCCATTACACACAGAACGGGGAAATCAGTCAGAGCAACAGCAAGAGGAAAACAAATTCTTAACCTGGCTGCACCCAGGGCAGACCTGAGTGAAATGTTCCTGGAAAAGCTGTTCCAAGTCATCAGGAAGGGCTAACATTCAGGGAAAGAAAAGAAAAATAGGTTTAAATTAAAAAATGGGTGGTAAATTATTAAATGGAAATTATTTCTTATTATGTCTCTTGTTTTGAAATTGAGAATAAAATAAAAAGAATGGAAATAAGAGAGTAAAAATGAAAGAACAGTCACAAAATCTTTGTGGTGTAGAAAGCAGAGGTCACACTGGGATTTTGAGCAAATAAATTTCACCACCAGGACTTTGGAAAGGCCAAGAGAAGCCAGCAGGACTATTCAGAGGCAAAATGGGTACTGGAAATGCCAAAGGATCATCCAAAGGATCATCCAAATTTAGGGCAGTAAGTGCCCACCAAAAACCAATGCCATGTTTGCAGGGAAGGGATCAGGGAGGCTCCTCCTTTTTCAGAAGGGGACACACCAAAGCATCATTCCCATAATGAAGGAGATCCTGGAGCACATCCAAAGGTATTCACAAATCCCCCAGAGGAGGGATATTCCTCCCAGGTATCTGAGAATTCCACTGGGGAATTGCTGCTTTAATAACTGGTGGGAAAGCTGGAATGTAAAAATGCCTCAAGGCCAAGGTGAGATCACCAACGTGGTTCCCATTTTTAAAGAGCATCCAGTGTGAAGTTCAGGAAAATCTGGAGTGGCAGCACATCCCTACCAGATAACTGTGATCTAAAGAGGATCCATGGATAAAACAGGATAATGGAGAGAGTCCAGGGAGTTCTGTAAAGGGAAATGGCACTTTGGAGCAGCCCATGGACACAGGGATAAGGGAGACACTGATAGAGCACTTGGATTTCCAAAGGCATTCTACAAAGTCTTTCAACAAAAAAGAAAAATAAAAAGTATCTAAAAGAAGGGAAGCTGCCATGGAATGAGGGCAAAGGTCCTCACATGGATAAAAAAATGTTGAAAACAGAATAAAAACAGGCTGGGAATTAAATGATCAATGTTCACAGAAAGGAAGTGACTGGAATTCACTGAGGGATTGAAATTAGGGAAAAATATTGGAAATCCTTGTGACAACAAAAGGCAGCAAACCCATCCAGGGTGCAGGTTCCTGCTCCCATTGTGAGGTTCTGCTCCTCTTTTTTCCTTTTTTCTGCCAAAAAGGTGGGACAGGACTTGAATCAAACAGAGAGAAAAGGACAGCAGATGGGGTTAAACTGATTCACAAATATGTGGTTTTTTTTCCAGAAACAGCAACAAACACCAGGATTCTGCACCTGAAAATGTCTGGATTAGGGCAGGGAGAGGTGGGATGGATCTCAACAAACCCACAGCATGAAGGGAATGGCCAGCTCAGGATTAATTGGGATAATTGTTCATTTTCCTGTCCAAGGAAGGAAGGAAGGGAGGAAATCCTCCAGGTAATGGAGAAATTGCCGAACAGCCAAACACAGCCTCCAGTGCATCACAGGGAGGGGGAAGGACCCAGGTAAGGAATCAGGCTGGGAATCAGGACAAAAACTCAACAGAAAATTTGGCCCCAAACATCTTCTAAAACTCCACTTAAAGCACAAATAACAACTTGGAGCACTTGTTGCTCCTAGAATCTTTGCTTTGTTGGGATCTCTCCTGAAATGTAACTCTGGGCACTCCCAGGTCCTGCTCTGTGGGGTGCAGTTCTCACCTGAGGACCCTAAGATGCTTCCAAGTTTTCCAGCTGCAGAGGGGTCCCAGGACATCACCCACTGCTCTCTCTCCCTTGCACTCATTTCCTCCTGGAGCCCAAGCTGGCAGGGGCTGGTTTTTCCCTTGTTTTTGAGTATTGGACAACATTCCATGGAGTGTGAAGGGTATGGGATAGGAGCACACCAAGGACCTTTCTCATGGTTACCTGGGACAGGAGGAATTGGCCCTCGAGCCACCTCTGCTTTCAGCCTCTCCCTGTCAGACCCCAGAGCAGATCAATGGAAGCTCCTGTTCTAAATCCTGGGGTCATTAAAGATGGATCAGTGCCTGCTGATCATCTCATCCCTGTAAAGAGGTCCTAATGAGGGAGGATTTCTAAACCAAGACATAAATATCCCATAGAAATTGTCCTTTAAAGCTCTGGAGAAGATACTGGTGATCACGGCTGGGATACTCCTGGTGAATTTTTCCCTTATTTTGGAGTACTGGACAACACTCCATGGTGTGTCAAGGAGGTGGGACAGGAGCACACCGAGGACAGGAGGAACTGGCCCCTTGAACCCCTCTGCTTTCAGCCTCCCCCTGCCAGAAGCCCAGAGCAGATCGATGGAAGCTCCTGCTGCTTCCATTAAAGCATTAATGGAAGCATTAAAGATGGATCAGTGTCTGCTTTTATCCCAAGAACTCCTAATGAGGCAGAATTTCCAAAGCAAGACATAAATATGCCATAGGATTTGTCCATTAAAGCCCTGGAAAAGATCCTGGTGATCATGGCTGGGATTCCCTGGGGAGACTGGGACACTTCTGCCTCCAACCCAGCCCTGGAATCTCCCAGAGGCAGATTTGGTTTTATTTCATCATTAAATACGGCCAGGTACAGGAAGAGACATCAAAACTTCTGGCAAACATGGCAAGAATGGGTGCCAAGCCCCACACAATCAGGACAAAGCACCCAGTGTCCCATTAATGTCACAATTTCTGCATCAGCAACGAGGTGTGTGAGGAGCCTTTGCCAAAGGGGCCAACCCTCCTGCTTTCTGCACACAAACCCCACCTCCTTCCCCATCAAAATCCAAGATTTTCATGGGATCTCCCCAGCCCAGGGATAAAAAGCCTGGGGGGTGATCTGCAAATAGATAAACCTGGGATTAGTTGGTTATTTTACATCTCATGGGGCAATGATGGGATTAATCTTGGAAAAGTGCATTTAGTCAAGTGAAAAATTGAAGCTAGAAGAGTGAGCAGCAATACAATTATTTGGAAGCTTGGGAAATGAGTTTTTATGAAACACAGAAGGAATTCAATACATTCTGGCTATCAAGAAAAAACCAGACAAGGCTGAAAAACGATTTGTTATGTGATGTGTAAACAGGCTCGGAGGGAAGGACGTGGGAATGTGCTCCGTGGAGCACCAGCAAAGTGACCAGCAGTGGGTGGTGAAGCAGAACAAATTCCAATTAAAAATAAAAGTATAAGAAGGGGGAAAGGGTCCTGAAGGGCCACAAGTGCAGACCCCACCTCATCCAATAAAATCCAGATGTTGTTTGCAGGGTGTTTGATTAAACACAAATGATCAGGCTCATTCCACACTTAACAGGGGAAAAAAGATCTCCATCCATAAAATCAGTTTAAATAGCACAGGGGTCCTTTCAGGCCCAAAGTTCTGTGTTTGGTATCAGGAAATTGTGTTCCAGGAATGCTGGCACAGCTCATCCCAGCAGGCAGCACTTGGAAAATGCGACAGCTGGGGAATGGCCCTTTATGCCATTGGCTCCTCCTGGGAGCGTGGGCTTCAACAAGATCATGGAATCACAGAACCATGGAATGCTTTGGGTGGGAAGGGATATTAAAGCTCATCCAGTGCCACTCCTGCCATGGCAGGGACAGCTCCCACTGTCCCAGGCTGCTCCCAGCCCCAATGTCCAGCCTGGCCTTGGGCACTGCCAGGGATCCAGGGGCAGCCTCAGCTGCTCTGGGCACCCTGTGCCAGGGCCTGCCCACCCTGCCAGGGAACAATTCCCAATTCCCAATATCCCATCCAGCCCTGCCCTCTGGCAGTGGGAGCCATTCCCTGTGTCCTGTCCCTCCATCCCTTGTCCCCAGTCCCTCTCCAGCTCTCCTGGAGCCCCTTCAGGCCCTGCAAGGGGCTCTGAGCTCTCCCTGGAGCCTTCTCCTCTCCAGGTGAGCACCCCCAGCTCTCACAGAGATGAAGATCCTGATGTTAAAAGACATTAAAAATGAGAAGTTGGTCTTTTTCTTTGGCCTTTGGAGGCCTCATGTGCCCAGAGATTTCCTGCCTTCCTCCTTCATTCTGCTCTGCCACCTCCTCTCTGTCCCTTTGAAGCCGTTCCCTGTATCTTGTCCCTCTATCCCTTGTCCCCAGTCCCTCTCCACCTTTCCTGTAGGTTCCCAGAAAGCCACACTCCTAAATCTTAACCCTAACCCTAACCCTAACCCTAACCTAAACTGGTTTCTCTGTTTTCCTTTACCCTCTGGAGCTTTTTCCCTGGATCTGGTTTCTCCTCTCCTGGGCAGTGCCAGCTCTGGTGCCCCTGGACTGAGCCAGGATCACTCCACCTAAAACCTGCCAGTGCCTTTTCTCCTGGCAGCACCTCCAGCTCCTGCCCAGTGGGAAATTTGACTTTTTCACCTTTTGTTTGATCCCAGTTGAGACTGAGTGTTTAAAGGGAGTTTATTTTGAATTAAATACTGCAGACCCACATGAACCCAGAAACAAATTGAGTGTGGCTGCTGGGAATAAACTTCCCAGCTTTCCTGCTACAGAAGATTTCTTTCTGTTTGGTTGAAGCATCCAAAAATATTTCTCAGGATTCAGTTCAACCTGAATTTTCTTTCCCCTCCCCACCCCTATTTTGTGAGGGCTGAAGAATTTCATCCCTGGTGCAGCACAGCTTGGAGGTGAGAGTGAGAACCCCCCTCCACCACCACAAGTGGTGAATAAACCACTTCCATCCCATGGAAATACTGCACTGGGAAGAGAAATGTAGCTTTATAGTAAGTGAGTCTTATTATAAGTCAGTTCCTTGGGAGGAAAATATTTCTTCCAGCTGAAAATATTTCCTCCTGCCAGAGCCTTTGACTTTGTAAGAAGAACCCTTGAGCTGAGCTTTAGCCTCCCTCACTGACTGGATCAACTTAAATAATGCTGAGGGGCTCAGCCATGTATTCCTCATTCCAAAACAGCCATTTTTTTCCCAAAAAAGCCATTTTTTTCCAAAACAGCCATTTTTTTTCCCAAAGCAGCCACTCTGGGAAGTTCCAGAAGGTGCCCTATGAAGGGATTTCCCTGTCTGTGTACTGGAACTCGTTCCACCACCAAAACAGGACAAACTCCCTGGTGGAGCAAAGGCAGGTTGTCTCCAGAGGAGAATTCCAGGAGAATTGGGTGAACTCAAGTGAGTGGCAGATGTTTAGAGCAGGAGGTGCCTTCCACAGAAGGTGGGCACTGAAAAGTGCCTCCATGAACGCCTTTGGGCACTTTTGGTGGGGCTGTTGGGGTGTCCTGGGCAGAGCCAGTGCTCACTGATCCGTGTGGGAGGGATCCTTCCAGCTTGGAAAATCCCATGATTCCATGATTCCATGATTCCTGAGCATCGCCTGGGTCCTGCAGCAGGGGCAGGAGCTGAGTGTGGCCCTTCCCAGCCCCAATCCCCACCACAACCCCAGAATTCCCATCCTCCCTCTGCTCCCTCTCCCAGCTCTGCACGAATAAGGCTGCAGAGTCCCTTAGGATTTTTCCCTCATTAATTCCATCGAAAGGATTCACCTGGGACAACCCAAAATGAGCTGTCTGGTTCCTTATTTCCTTTATTCTGCCTGGAGAGCAGCAGCCTGCTCAGGGCAGGATAATCAGCTCGGGATTTGATATCTCTTTTCAGGGAGGTGAATCTTGCCTTAAATCCCCTGGGGCTCTCACCTTCCTCTGCAAGGCAAAGCCCACCCAGCCCAACGTGCTCTGGAAACTGAGATCCCTAAAAACCTGCCAGTGCTAAAGATAGCCAGGCCAGAGAGCCAAAATGCAACCCCAAAAATCAGATTGTTTTAGCTTTAATCCTTTTTGCATGCATCGTTTTCCCCTACCCATAAACTGAAAGCTTTTCATTGATTCCCCCTCAGATGCATTGTTCAGATAAATTCATTAAATTCGGGGAAGAAGGAAGGTTGGGTGGGGAAGCACAAAAGAAAAAGCTGGTAAGAAATTAATAATTCTGTATTCAGTGCTGTCTGCAGTAAATAATGCATGGAGCCACACACTGAATGATGAGACCCAATGAAATATTGAAGAGCTGCTGCTCCAGGAGCAAGTCTGTTCCTAGC
>NW_005054448.1:770972-772117 GCF_000277835.1 Geospiza fortis
CACAGCAGGGCAAAATGAAGATTTTCCAGGCAGCTTAAATCTGACACCTCTTAATTTCTAACTGCTTGACTTTGTGACCTTGGGAATGGTTTTAGGTAATGCTATTGGGCTTTTTTACTTTTATTTTTTTTCTTTCTGGCTGTTATTTCTGCGGTTTGTTTCAATTTTTGGAGGAGGCATCAGACCCCTGTTTTCCAGGTGGGAGCAGAGACAGGAAATCCCTGGCTGGGAGCTGAAGTGCAGCTCAAAAACTTGAGGAAAATGTAAAAAATTGGACAAGGCATTGATGTGGAAAAGGGATGTTACTCTTGGTTTTTATAGACAACTTCTCTGTCCACCCTTGACAAATAGAGGCTTAAAAGCCGTCAGAATCATGGCACAGAACCTCCTTAAATTCTTAATCACATCTACACTTTTTGTGTTAAATAAATATATATCCCTATTTCCACCAGCACACAAAGCCTGACAGGAATTCCAGGAGATGGAATTCTTTTCCCTGCAGTTCTGTGAGACTTCAGGATGAGCTCATTTTTAAAACCAGAGAAGGCTCCTGCTTGTTTGGGGTTGTAGAACTCCCACAGTGCTTGGGCTCACTAATAATCTGAATATAATTTGTCTGAATAACCAGGCCCTTCTCCTGCCTGCACCTTCTCAGGTGACAAATGCTCCTACATGGCTCAGAGATTGCTCTTCATTTTTCCAGATAAATAAAGGTTTATGAGGAAACATCAGTTTTACATGAAAAACTGTGTTTTCCCTGGAATTTGTGTCATTATTGTGTTTGCAGCTCAACTCTGCATTCAGGCCCTGCTTTCCCACACCAGGGCCCATCACTCATCCTCTCACACTCAAAACAAAATTTCTCTGTCTTCTCCAAGTCTGCTCCACCCTCCCTTCTGCATTTTCCCTCCTTCTCCCCTGTGTCCTTGCTCATCCCCAGCTTTTTCCCCATTCACCAGCGCTCCCTGTCTTCCCATTCTCTGTGTGTCGGGACAATGCTGAGGCCTTGGAACACATCCACCACCCTTGGAACACATCCACCACCCTTGGAACACATCCACCACCTTTGGAACACATCCACCACCCTTGGAACACATCCACCACCTTTGGAACACATCCACCACCCTTGGAACACATCCACCACC
>NW_005054448.1:772282-777921 GCF_000277835.1 Geospiza fortis
CTCCAGGCTGAGCCCCTTCCCAGCTCCCTCAGCCTCTCCTGGGGCTCCAGCCCCTTCCCAGCTCCGTTCCCTGCCCTGCACACGCTCCAGCCCCTCCAGGTCTCTCCTGGCAGGAGGGTCCCAGAGCTGCCCCAGCACTGGAGGTGCCCCAGCAGTGCCAGCTCAGGGCACGGGCACTGCCCTGCTCCTGCTGCCACCCCAGGGCTGACACAGCCCAGCTGTCCTTGGCCTCTGGGCCACCTGGGCACACCTGGGCTCGTGTCCAGCCACTGCCACCAGCACCCCCAGGGCCTTTCCTGCTGGGCACTTCCCAGCCCCTGTGCCCCAGCCTGGAGCCCTTGGGGCTGTTGTGAGCCCAGGGCAGGAGCTGGCACTTGTCCTTGGTGCCCGTCAGTCCCTGGCTCTCAGTCCATGGATCCTGCCCATACCCCTCTGCAAACCCTTCCCCTGCAGCACATCCCTGCCTCCCCTAGCTTGGTGCCAGCTGTGAAGTGGCTGAGGGAGCCCTCAATGCCCTCATCCAGGTCAGCAATGAAGGGATTAAACAGACCTGGCCTCCATCCTGAGCCTTGGTACACCCTTGGGCCTCCATCCTGAGCCTTGATATGCCCTTGGGCCTCCATCCTGAGCCTTGATATGCCCTTGGGCCTCCATCCTGGGCCTTGGCGCACACTTGGGCCTCCATCCTGGGCCTTGGTGCACCCTTGGGCCTCCATCCTGAGCCTTGATATGCCCTTGGGCCTCCATCCTGGGCCTTGGTGCACCCTTGGGCCTTGTCACCAACTCCATCCACCACAGACACACAGCCCTGGACACCTCCATGTCTCGGGTTCCCATTCCATGGGAACACCTTCTGTAGCTCCTCTGGGATGAGGCAGTGGAAGTTCAGCTGGAAGGATCCTGCTCCTGCACAGGCCACACTGAGATGGATGAGGCACAGAGAGATACACAGCTATTAATTTTAAAAAGAGAATTATCCATATCCATTCCTTTTCCTATCATGTTTCTCTCCCACTCCACATTCGTAAACAGAAATGAAGGAACTAATGTGCCTTTAGTAACTGAGTTTGTCTGTTTGCCCAACGTAATTCATGAGCTGCTTCAGCAAACAGGAGAACAAACAGATTTGTTCTGATAAATCAAAATGCCTTGGTGCATTTCTTCATCACATCCCTCCCTTTCTTCTTTTCCACTCCCCTCTTCTCTGTCCTCTTCACTGTTTTCCTTGCAGGGATTTGTTTCTGTGTTCCCATCTCAGGCTGATCCCAGTGTTTGTGACACCACAGGATTGTCAGTGTCACTCCCTGCACTGCATTCACACTGGGGTCATTTCCTGGGGTTTAACAGCTGAAAATGAGCAAAACTTTATAAGGTTTTTATAAATCAAAACCTTCCAGTGTCAGGAACAATGGGGGTTTGTAATGAATTGATGGGAGAAGGAAAGTTCTCCATCTGGGACGTTCAGGCAGGCTAGACAGAGCCCAGCAGTGACTCAAGAGCATCCATGGAATCAGAGAATCCATGGAATTCTTCAGCTTGGGAAGACCCCCAAGACCTTGGAGTCCAACAACTAAAATGGCTTTGCCACATCAGCAGCTGAGCAACCCAAAAAAGCCTCAGAGCAAAGAACCTGGGCTTGTCAACAGAGCAGGCTGGGACAGGGGGGTGACAGGACAGGGGTGTGATGGGGGTGTGACAGGGACAGGGACAGGGGGGGGATGGGGGGGTGACAGGGACAGGGGGGGGATGGGGGGGTGACAGGGACAGGGGGGGGATGGGGGGGTGACAGGGACAGGGGGGGGATGGGGGGGTGACAGGGACAGGGGGGGGATGGGGGGGTGACAGGGACAGGGGGGGGATGGGGGGGTGACAGGGACAGGGGGGGGATGGGGGGGTGACAGGGACAGGGGGGGGATGGGGGGGTGACAGGGACAGGGGGGGGATGGGGGGGTGACAGGGACAGGGGGGGGATGGGGGGGTGACAGGGACAGGGGGTGTGACAGGGACAGGGGTGTGACAGAGGCAGGGATATGGGTGTGACAGGGACAAGGGTGTGACAGGGACAGGGGGGTGACACCCCTCCAGTAATTTTATCAGGATGTGTCCCAGGGGAGGAGCTGGGTCTCCTGTTCCTAGATGCTTCAGGTGTGAGAGGTGGAAGAGCTGGAAAACAACACCTGGGCTGATCAATATTCAACACAGAAAGAGAATTTATTGGGAATTTTATTGGGAATTTCTCTTTGGATAGTGACAGAGGAATTAATTTTCATTTTGGGTGCTCAGGATGGGATTAATTTCTCCTAATTTAACCTAAGGAAGGACATCCACAGCTAAGCCAGTTTGTGGATTGCCTGGAGATCCAGGAGGGAAACAGACATTTTTAGGATCAGCTGTTTCAGATCCCTCCTTTAAGATGGCTCGAAACCCTCCAGCCCCCACTGTGTCTCTTCTGGGCACAGTGACCCCCTCGGGGACACCTGAACCCCACCCTCAGGTCCTGGCAGCTCACAGGAACCAAGAGGGTTTCTAATCAAATTATAGAGATGAGATCTGGGTTCAGAATAGCTGTCCTACATTAATTGCCCCACATTAATTTGCCCTGCATTAATTGCCCCAGGGGTCTGCAGCAGTGTTGTAAGGAAACCCCAGAGGTCACTGGACACCTTTCCTTGCCAAGAATTGCTGTGTCAGACCGTTCCACTGGCATCAGGCAGGTATTTTTTATTAAGCAGGTGTAATTCCAGAAGCTTTTTTTCACTAAGATGAATCTCAGGGAGCAAGGAGAAAATAGAGTCTCCTCCTGCAGCTGGAATTTGCATTGGCTGGAGCTGATCAGTGGTGACAGGAATGAAGTGAATCATTCCAGGAGAGTAAAGAAGCACAGGGAGAAGAGTTATTTCAGTGATTATTTTCTGTCTGCTAAGGCCACGGTCCTGAGCCTGGCTTGTCACAATCCAGCTCTCAAAAGTGATTCTGAGAAGAGTCACTGCAGGGATAGGAATGAAAGATTCCACCCAGAACAGTGATCCCAGGGGGGCAGCTCCTGGAGTAGTGTCTGGAACTGGGCAGATGCTGGGTGCAGGTGTTGGGACACCCACTCCTCTTAGGAACTAAGAGCTATTGCCAAATTCCTAAAACAGAGGATCCCACCAAATCTGTGGGGTTAGGATTCTCTGCAGGATCTCCTGATGTTTGGGTGCAGTTTTGGGATTCACAGCACTGGGGCAGGCACTGATCTCCCTGGGACCCAGGGAATGGCTGGAGCTGGGCCAGGGCAGCTCAGGCTGAGCTCAGGGCAAGGTTCTTCCCCCAGAGGGTGCTGGCACTGCCCAGGCTGCCCAGGGAATGGGCACGGCCCCGAGGCTGCCAGAGCTCCAGGAGCCTTTGGACAGCGCTGCCAGGGATGGACAGGGTGGGGTTGTTGGGGGTCTGGAGCTGGATCAGTGATCCTGGTGGGTCCCTCCCAGCTCAGGATATTCTGTGCACCTCCAAATGTAGTTTAAAAGGTCTCTGGAGGGTTCCTCCCTGCCAGGAACACAGATGTGACATTGTCCTTGTAGCCTCCCAGCTCCTGACCCCCATGAGCATGTGGGAATTAACAGAAAGGAGCCATGGATGGGACATCCCTGAGTGCCAGCTCCTGGGTCAGCCCAGGGGGTTGAGGATCACCTGTCACTGTGACAAAATCCTATACGTGCAGCTGGATATGGAACAATGCAATTAAGTGGCCTTATCATAATGAATTAATATTCACAATGTCTGCCTGGGTCAGTTTTCAAAATCAGGACTAAAGTGGGATGAGGATTTTTCTGCCATGATTAGGTGGGATTTGGTAAAATGACACAAAAAAAGGAACTTTCCTTTTCGGGCTCCAGCTCTTTACACAGAAGGGGCTGTGGGGGTTTGCTCTGGAGGGAAGATCCTGGTTCCCCTGGGATGGGCTCCCTGTGCTCCCCCTCTCCCTCGGGGTGCTGAGGGAGCCAGGCCAGAGCAGGGTGCTGTCCCCAGCCCCAGAGACACTGCTGCAGGTCATTGATGGTTAAAGGAATTGTTTCCATTTTAGCCCCAGGATTTATTTTTGGTGAGAATCCAGAATAACTGGACAGAGAAGAATCTGCCTGGTATGAACAAGACTCTGAAGAGAGGGACCAATTCCTTCCATTATTGATAACAAAATCATCTTCCCCAGAATAGCAGATGAGGCAAGATTGGCATTTTGAGATAAGGCCCTGATTATTGTCGTGGATTCCATTACATCCTATTATTTCTCCCAGATGAAACTTTAAATCATCTTTCCTAACTGCAGACAGTTGGGAGTTATTCCTTCCACAGAACAACCATAAGTTATTCCATTAACTTCTCCATTCTTGTTTATTTTTCTATTTTGTTTTAATTAATACAGTACCGAACGTTCAGGAATTCCAAACTAAATTCCTTGGGTAAGCACTGGTCGACAAAAAGCTGCTGGAAGAATTTAAAATCATGAGTAAATTATTTAATAGCATTAAGCCAATTCATAATTCAGCATTATTGATACCAGTGGCTGCTGGTGAGGAAGGAGGGGAAGAAGATGGTGGAGGGCAGCCAGGTGGGAAAGCAAAGCTGTGGCCAGCAGGATGGAGGAGAAGGGAGTGGATCCAGCAGGAGAACTTTGGGATGACAGCAGCTGCTCTGCTCCTGAAAGTTTTAGAGAAGTTCCACTTTTTTGGGAGAGAAAAAATGCAGGGTAGGTAAAGTTACAGCTGGTGGAAACAGAAATTAGCAGGAGTCAAAGTTTATGGGAAGGAACTGGAATGAAGGGAAAATCCAGGGGAACCTGTAAGACTGAGGAAAGGTGAAATGGGCAAAGAGAAGACACCCTCAGGAGACCTGGCAACTCCAACTTGCAGCAGGAGAGAACATTGGGAAACTGGGATGGTGAGAGCTGAGCTGTGCATAGTGAGGAACTGAGGAGCAGTGGGGAAGGGTTTGGGATTTGAGGCAGGATCGGGTGGAATGTGCAGCAGGGATGGGCCAAATCCAGCTCCTTGTGGTGTTGTGTGAACCATAAATCCTCTGGAACAAAACCTGAGAGGGTGGAGGCAGCAGGGCCCTGGAGGCAGCAGGGACATCCCTGTCCTGCTCTGCTCTTTTGGGACAGCCCCTCCTGGAGAGAAGGATCTAAAACTGCTGGAGAGAGACCAAAGGAGGGACACAGGGATAGGGGAGGGTCTGGAGGGGCTGAGAGCACTTGGGATGTTCAGCTGGAGCAGAGGACACTGAGCTCAGAGCTCACCAGAGGCTGCAGCTCCTCCCGAGGGCAGCTCCCATCTCTGCTCTGGGACAGGGACAGCACCCAGGGCATGGCTGGAGCTGGGCCAGGGCAGCTCAGGCTGAGCTCAGGGCAAGGTTCTTCCCCCAGAGGGTGCTGGCACTGCCCAGGCTGCCCAGGGAATGGGCACGGCCCCGAGGCTGCCAGAGCTCCAGAAGCCTTTGGGCAGCACTGCCAGGGATGGACAGGGTGGGGTTGTTGGGGGTCTGGGCAGGGACAGTGTGATGTTGTGAGGTCCCCAGGATGAGGTGAGAGATGAGAATTTGACTCCAAGTTCTCAAAAGGCTGATTTATTTTTTTAGGATATTGTATTATATTGTATTATATT
>NW_005054448.1:778195-797374 GCF_000277835.1 Geospiza fortis
ATTGTATTATATTATATTCTAAAACTATACTAAAGAAAGAGAAAGGAGACATCAGAAGGCTGGACAAGAATGAATAATAAAAACCTGTGACTGACCAGAGTCCCAACACAGCTGGACTGGGATTGGTCATTAAATTAAAACAATTCACGTGCTGGGTAAACAATTCTCCAAACCACATTCCAAAGCAGCAAAACAGGGAGAAGCTGAGACTTCTCATCTTGCCAGGAGAAGAAATCCTGGTGGAGGGATCTTTCAGAAAATATCATGGTGACAGGGACAGGGGCTGGATCAATGATCCCTGTAGGTTCCTTTCTGCGGAGAATATTCCATAATTCCACGATTCCATCAGTGACAGCAGTCCATCCCCCCAAGTCCCAGCTCCTACTGATGTCACAGCAGAGAGGTTTTCCCACTTTGGGGGGACCTCAGAGCTGGCCTGGATTGGAATGTGCACCATGAACCCCTCAGGCTGCTCAGGTGTCACTTTCATAGTTTGTAAATCCCACGTGGAAGTGGCTGTCCAGGTGGATGCCTCCCACATGGAGTTCTCCACCATATTAATGCCAATATCCCAATGTTCCTGTCCCTCCCACTGGTGGAACAGAGTCCTGGGATCCCTGGTGCCTTTCCTCTCCCTCACATCATTCCCTGACCATCCCTGCTGCAGGAGGTCACTTCCCACACAGAGCTGCTCCTGATGTCCTGCCAGGAGCTCCAAGGGACTCAGTTAATGGTGGTTTATATAAAACTATAAAAAAATCTTTACATTAAGATCTCTCCTCAGCAAGTTTAGCTCAAATTAACTGTTTATTAATAAAGTTTTTCTCAGTGATAAATCCCCTTTTTGCTTAACCAATGAAATTCCATGACCCATTTAGCCCTGAGGGCATTTTTAGTACTTCCTGCAAATAATTAATCCAGTTTGGACTAATGGGATTGTGGATGGTCTGATCCTCACTTGATAACACTTCATTCTTGCTCAGCTCTTCCAATTTTGCCCAGAATTATGAGATCTGGGAGGCAAATCAGGAAAGGCTCCTGGTAAATGCTCCCAGATCATGATTTAGGAGTAGAATTGCTGCTCTTGATGAAGAATTAGGGACAGAGCGAAATTCTTGCCTGAATAGGATGACATTTATTACAAAAAATTGGGCACAGCAAAGGAGCAAATGGTTGGATTTTATGTTCAGAGGCCGAGAAAAAAAAAGAAGATTTAAGGAAAAAGAAGAGAGATGTGAACTTTAAGGAAAGCTTTATTGTCCACATTAGCAAAAGTTATGTTTTGGAACAGCTGAATGGATGTTCCTGAGCCCTGATCCCAAATTTGTGCTTTAACTCAGAACTCCAACTCCTCTTAAATCCTATCTTATTTAATAACATTTGTGGAATTTCCCTCTCCCAGCTCCCAGGGCCTTGGGAACTTGGGCAAACATCCAGAATGGGATGAGTGGAGCCAGAGGAGGCTTTGCTGCTGGAGCTGTGCTTTCTCTCCACCTGCCTGAGTGCTCCCAGTATTCCCAGTGCTGCCCACTGGGGTCACTGGTCTGCCTGGCAGCAATGGGGAGAGCAGAATCCCATGGGGATTCCAGCAGGAAGGGGCAGAGTGGATGGGAATGGACTCACTGGGACTCACTGGACTCCCCAGCTGGGCTCGTTCTGGCTGAGAAACCTGGAGATACTCCTTGAAAGCTTCCCAAAATCTGCACAAGCAGTGGAGAAGGAGAAAATAGGTGAATGAACGCCTTCCTTCCTTCCTTCCTTCCTTCCTTCCTTCCTTCCTTCCTTCCTTCCTTCCTTCCTTCCTTCCTTCCTTCCTTCCTTCCTTCCTTCCCCTTCCCTTCCCTTCCCTTCCCTTCCCTTCCCTTCCCTTCCTCCCTCAACCTGTTTTCCAGGGAATTTCCCATGGCAGTAACTTTGGACCCACAAGAAGCCTCACAACCCCAAAATCCTAAATTCCAAATCAATTTCCAGCACACTTGAACAACCCAACTTCCAAAAACATTCCTTCAGATCCTTGGGAAAGCCCTGCAGTGCTCTGAGGAGTGTTTTGATTCGGGGGCCAGAGGTGGTCAAGCCCTGGAAAGGCTGCCCAGGGCAGTGGTGGACTCCCCATTCCTGAAGAGCCAAAAACCCTGTGGACGTGGAACTTGGGGACAGGGATTGGTTGTTCAGAGCCCTCTGATCACAGAGGGCTTTTTCAACCTGAGGAATTCCATTATTCTAACGGATAACTTATAAAAATCCTGTTTTTTCAAAGCTGCAGCCTGGAGTAGATGGGTACAGAGTGCAGATGTGTCCCTGCATACCTCAGGAGTGTCACTCCAGCAATCTGCTCCTGCTCCAAACCCAGAGTGCCAGGAAATTTTTCAAGGAAATCAAACCCCAAAACCCCTGGAAATGGAATTGATGCACTGGAGTTAAACCTGGAAATTTGATTTTATTTTTCCCTCCTGGAGAATGGAAGCTCAGCTCAGAATCAATTAGAGCAAGCCCCAGGCAAATCCAGAGGAAGAGTAATGAGGGACCAGCTCCATCTGTTTGGTTCATTGGTGTGAATTGGGAATGGCTGGGAAGTTTGTCCAAAGCAGGGGCACAGGAAATGCCCCACCATGGGTTCAACATTGCTTTTTCCAGGCAAATAAAATGGATCCATCCTGGATTTGTTTCTATTCCAGTGGTGAAGTCCCCAAGGTTTGCAAAGGAGAGAGTCTTCCTGCACCAAAAATCCATGTACAGCTCCAGAAACTTGGGAAGAAGTCCCACAATCCTGCGGCTGTTTTCCATTCACACCTGGAGTGGGTGCTGAGATGAGACCCCTCCATCCCTGGTGACAAAAAAAAAAAACATGGAAAACTTGGATGTTCCTGCCGAAACCTTTCCATTGTCCCTTCTTGGTGCTGTTATTGATTGCTTTGCCTCCATCAGTTATTGGGAGTGTTCCATATTGATAAGGCAGGTTCAGGCCAGCCCAGCGCCAAGTGGGATCCGTGTGGGATCCAGGGCATGGATGAGCCAGATGGCACTGCCAGGATGGTGGGAATGGGGCCTGGCAGCTGCCAAATGGATCGTTGTGGGCAGATCCCAGCCTCGGCCTGGCCAAAGAAATCTGGGAGGAAAACTGAAGTTATGGAATTCAGTTAAAACTGAAGTTATGGATGGAGTTATGGAGTTCAGTTAAAACTGAATTTATGGATGTGGAGGAGCCACTGAAGCCCCACAGGCTGATTTGTCCCTTCATGACCCAGCACATTTTATTCCCAGTTTTCCTCTGAGTTCCATAAATCATGCAGGACTTTTGGAGAACCACGTTCCTGGAGCCCGGGGTGAGTTAATTTGTGCTGGCACCAAGACCACACTCCAAACTCAATTAAACTCCACTTCAGCAAAGTTTGGGATCGACTTTGCTATATCCAAGCAAAATGTCCTCATGGCAGGGTCAAATCCCAGCCACTCCTGGGAATTTAAACATTCCAAGGTTTTAGGGGCTGAGTTCCTCAGCCAACCAAACCCCAGTGCCTGGCTGGTGACAAATAATCCCAGCATCACCTACACCACGTTACTCCAAGGCTTTCCCAGATGAGAAATTCCATTTGGACATTCCCTGGCTGCTTTTTGCCATTCCCAGAGAGCTTTGTTCCTATCCAAAGGAGTGGATTTGTCCCTGGATTCTGCTGCAGAGCAGAATGTCACCTTTGCAGATGACTGGTTTGGACTGAAAACCAGAAGGTGGGTGCAGATGTTCAAGAGACAGCTTGATTTTTGCCTTCTGACCAGGAAAAAGCTAAATATTTGTCCCAAGAAAAGCCTGAATGTCATTTTTTATGTTAGGAAAAAACCAGGAAAAATGCAAGGAATAATAAAATAATGTTTTAGAAAAACACTTCCACACCTTAACCCATGCCTATGCCTGGATTCCCAGCTGATTTCCTTACAGCAAAATGTTCCTTTTCCATGTTTTTCCAGTGTAAATAGTTTTGAAGCCAATCTTAAAGCAGAAATAAGGTTCATTTTTTCCATTTGCTTTTCCTTTCTTTTTCCTGTAAAAACTTTCTTCTCTTTTTTTTTTTCATAAGGGGGTTGGGGAATTGAATAAAAATCCCTCGGTTTTCAAGGAAATAATATGCACAGAAAACAGATTTCTGATAAAAATTAATGTTAATTACTTCAGTGAAACAGCAAAAATTTGGACTGATTTGAGTCATCCTTGTGCTTTGTCCTTTTCCTTTCCCAGCTTCCAGGCTTTTGCCAGGGCCTGGCTGCCAGGACCAGTTTTGAGGTTGTGGTGGCAGGGGATGAATCTTTTTCCAGTCCCTTTTCCCTCTCATTCTGCCTCATTTTGTCTGTACTTTAAGATGTTTTTCCATTTTCTGTTTCCTTGGAATCTCCCTTTATTTCCAAGCTCCCTCTCTTATTTTAGGGGCAGTCTTGGATAGGAAAATGGGAATTAGAACCTGTCCCCAACAGGAAACCAGTGTGTGTGATCTGGATGTGTACCAGGGCTTCCCTTCACCTCCTGCACTCCAGGAAAATTAGGGAATCCTTCTCCAGTGACATTTCTGGAAGCTGATCCACCCCACTGCTCACTCCTACACCACAGGAAATGAGGAAACTATGCTTTGGATGGATCAAATCTGAATTGTTTGAATCACTGGATCTGATTTTCCACCTCCCAAAAGAGGAGCAGCTCCTGAATTTTGTGCAGGAGCCACGAGTGGTTCCACAGGGATGGGATAACCTGGATGGGCCATGTTTTATCCCAGTGGGAATGCTCCCATCAAGGTCTCTTTGCACTCCCTGCCTGTCTCTCTCAGCCAGTTCCTGACTGCAGGGCCCTTCCCTTTCCATCAGACATCCCATCCTTATTCCCAGCCCTGCCAATCACCTGTGCCTGCCCCTGGAGGTCCGAGCCAAGAGGTTGGATGGGAATTCCTGGTGGAATCTGTGTCAGGCATCAGCCAGCACTAGATCTGGCAATGTCTGACAGGCTGCAGCTCCTCTGTCCCAGTTTTTTGTCACTCTGAAAAGAAGGAAGAGCTGGGGAGGGACTCCAAGGCTGTTCCTGGCTGGCTCAGAAGGAAAATTTATTTTTCTGTGCCTTTCTTTTATGGAAAGGTGGAAGAAGGAAAGCAGGGAGCCCTTTAGTGCCTCCTTCTCTCAGTCCCTCTGAGCTCCAACAACCTTTGCACCCCAACCCCTGCAGCCATGACCTTGCCTGGCACTCTCCAGATCCATGGAATGCTGCATGGCCATTTCCTTACTCCTGCACACGTCACAGGGAAGTGTTGGAAATCCCACCATTCCTGAAAATGTCCAAGACCCACACAGACCTGGCACCTGGGGGCATGGGTGTCCTTGGCAGTGCTGGGGGAAGGGTTGGACTGCAGGAGCTCAGTGGATATTTCCAACCTTGATTCCATGATTCCATGACTCCATGATTCCATGACTCCATGGTTCCATGATTCCAAGATTCCATGGTTCCATGATTCCATGATTCCATGATTCCACAGTTCCATGATTCCATGATTCCATGACTCCATGATTCCATGATTTCCTGATTCCATGACTCCATGATTCCACGATTCCATGACTCCATGATTCCATGACTCCATGACTCCATGGTTCCATGATTCCATGACTCCATGACTCCATGACTCCATGACTCCATGGTTCCACGGTTCTGTGACTGCTTTTCCACCCACACCCCTGTGCCACCACTGACAGCCCTGGCACTGCTGTGTCCCTGCCCTGCTGTGTCCCAGATTTAACCCACCCTCAGCAGTCCTTGGGCTCCATCCAAGAGCGATGGCTCCTGTAGGTGTGTGACCACGTCACAGAGAATCATGGAATCCTGGATGGGCTTGGGTTGGGAGGGACCTCAAAGCTCTTCTCAGGGACACCTCCCACTGTCCCAGGTGCTTCAAGCCCCAAGAAGCACTGGGGGCATTGCCAGGGATCCAGGGGCAGCCCCAGCTGCTCTGGGCACCCTGTGCCAGGGCCTGCCCACCCTCACAGGGAACAATTCCTTCCCAAAATCCAAACTAAATTTCCCCTTCTTCAGCTCCAAACCATCCCCCTTTTTCATGACTGTGCCTCTGCATCTCCCCTCTCCCACCAGTGACATTTGCACAGTGCAGTGTCCATTTCCCAGTTTGACACTTTATTTATCAAAGCAAGAAGCCAGAAGATAAAGACTTTCCAGAAACAGCCTGGGATTCTTGGATTCTTCCGAGGTTACCTCTGGAGCAAGTTTTCCCTCCCTCCCTCCCTCGTCGCGACACCCAGTCAATATTTGAGTTGATAATAAAAATCTATTTTCTTTTCAGCTTCCCTGCCTCAAGAACAACATGTGCCTTGTCTTCCCTTCGCTTTGCTTATCAGATTCCAGCCAAAATGAATGGGCAGAGCTCTTACAAACAGAGAAATTAAATGAAAACAACACCAGTGCCAAGTTCTCTGCAAACACAGGAGTGAAATGAAAAATGCCACTCGCTGGAGATTCACCCAGCACGTTGAATTATTATCTGTCATGGCCTGTTCCTACATTTGTCCTTTCCCTGGGGTTGATAAATAAGACTTCCCACAAGTTCCAAAGCTGTAGCAGGAGTTGGGGAGCACATTCTGTTCATAAATCTCAGGACTATCTCCCTGACTCTCCTGGCAGCCCCATTGCTCAAAAGTCCTGCACTTCCCATGTCCTGCCTTTTTAATGGATAACTTGGAAATCTTTCTTTCCCTGATGCAGTGGCCAGGTTGATCCAGCTGTGCCCACGAGTCCTGGTTTCCAAGAGCAGACCTTTGATGCACCACAGGTCTTTGGGCAGATTTGGGGCCTTCAGGGGGTTGGGTTCTGGTGCTGGGGCTGTTTTATGGCTGAGCAGCCCCGGGGGCTGGTGCAGCTGGGGAAAAGGGAAATCCTCTGCCCTCAGGTGGGGTCAGTCCTGCCAAAAAAATCCCAAATCCTACCTCTCATGAAGGGCAGACCTTGGTGGCACCTTCTATGAGCAAAGGGAAATCCTCTGTCCCCAAATGGGCTCACTGCTGCCAAAAACCCCCAAATTCCCTCTCTCATGAAGGCCAGGCCTTGGAGGCACCGTCTGTGTCCTTCCCTTTGTGCAGGGAGCAGGGAAAACATCCTCCAGCCAGAGGGGAGGGATGGGGCACAGGGATCACCCTTGGAAAGGGGATTTAGGGGAGGAAATCAGAATTGGGCCACTCATTTATGGACACTTGAGGTGAAATGAAATCACTGGGACAAAAAAAAAACTAGAGAAAGAAAAAAATGCAAAAAACAAAGAAAACCTAATCTAAATGAGGTTTATCAAGATTCATCCTAGGGATTTTTTATTTGGGAGCAGAGCCCTGCAGGACAGGGCTCAGGGCCCAGACCTGGAGGTGAGGAACACCTTTGCTCAGGAGTTTCCAGCCCATGAGCCCCTCCCTTCCCCTGATTTTCTCTCTCTGCCCCATTTCCACAGGAATATGAGGATTCCAGCTGAATCTCCTCAGTTCCTCCTCATGGAGCAGCTGTTCCAGCTGTCTGCTGGGATGAACTGGGACCTATTCCTTTTCCTACCTTTTCCTTCTCTGCTGGGCCCCACCTGCAGAATCCTGGCCTACATTTGGTTTGGAATGTGCCACATCCCTTGTCCCTCATTTCTGGGTGTCCCTGTGTTCCCTGGGAGCACTGGCCACCCTCCTGCTCCAGGGTTTTCCCGTGTTCAGGGATTGTTGGGTGACAGCACCTCAGGGTTTGTGGCTTCCTTGTGGAAAAACTGCTTTATGTGTGAGTTCACCTTTTAAAACTGTGCTTGAAATAATTCATATTTCTCCCACGTGCTGATGTTGTGGGAAGTATCACAGAATCATGGAATGGTTTGGGTAGGAAGGGAGGTTAAAAATCATCCAGCCATGGCAGAGACACCTTCCACTGTCCCAGGCTGCTCCAAGCCCTGTCCAACCTGACCTTGGACAATTCCAGGGATCATGGGGCAGCCACAGCTGCTCTGGGAAACCTTTTCCAGCAAGATCCCAGCTGGTTCTGCATCCCACTCTGTGCTGGAGAGGTCACTGGTGCCACAGCAAAGCTGAGCAGTGCTTTGGGTTGGCAGGTCCTTCAGAAATCTGCCCATGGATGAGCTGGGGAAAATCTTCCCAGGGGAACCCAGATGCCTGAGCTGTTCCTGTGTCATCTGGAAAATCAGCGGCATCAAGCAGAATGGGCATTTGAATTCCTTCTGGAATGTTTGGTGGCCTCAGATGTCTGTGGCCATGTCCTGTGCTGTGACAGCTGTGCCATGGAGGACACTGAGGACAGCCCGGAGAAAATTCCTGTCTTGCCATGGCAGGATCTGCTTCCGAGGGCAGTTTAACTCTCTGTGCAGTCAGGGATATTTGTCTGGAATTAGATTTGCTTCTCCAAACCACTTTTACCTCAGAGGTAAAATTACATGTCCAACAATTTCCTTTAAATAATAGGGGAACTTTTCCACTTCCAGAGCTCCATGTGGCTGCCAGAGTTTTGCCCTCCAATGTAACTATTTATTCCCCTATTCCTGCTTTTTTTTCTGTTTTGAATTGAAAATAGTCTCCATCTCCTGTCTGCTCCTGGCTGGAGCTGCATTGTTCATCAGACATTTATTAGCTTGTCTGGTGCCATGGCTATTATTCCTCCCTGAGATTTCTCACTTCCTCGAGTTTTTGTTCCTTGACAAAATAACAAAAGCCTCCCTTTCCCTGGCTCATTTTTATCCCTTCTCAGCTTCTCCTTATCACACTCTGTTCTTGTTTCCATTACCAACACGCTCGGGCAGGGCCCGCTGCACACCCCGAGTCTGTCTGGCTGCACAGCAGGGCTGGGCTCCTGCCAGCTGGAATTTCATTTTCTTCTCATTTCTCCAAGCTGGTCTTGCTGGACTCTGGTGCCCAAATCCATGAGCTGCTGCTCACTAAGTGGAGGAACAGATTCCATGTTTCAAATAATCTGTGCAATAAATGCTTCTGGAAACAGTGAACAGCCCAGCTCTGGGTAAACTTGAGCCTTAGAGGGATCCCCATTTCCTTCAGCTGCTGTGGTGGTGTTCACAGGGGTCCCAGGATGAGGGAAGAGATGAGAATCTTGACTCCATGTTTCAGAAGGCTGATTTATTATTTTCAGATACATATTAAAAGAAAATTATATATTAAAACTGCACTATAGAATAGAAGAAAGAATTTCATCCGAAGGCTAGCAAGGAATAGAAAAGAATGATAATAAAATCTAGTGACTGCTCACAGCCTCGACACAGCTGGCTGTCATTGGTCATCAAGTAAAAACAATTTCACATGCTGGGTAAATAATTCTCCAAATCACATTCCAAAGCAGCAGAACATGGAGAAGCTGAATCTTCTTAGCTTCTCAGGAGAAAAGATCCTAGCAAAAGGATTTTTCATAAAATATGTCTGTAACAAGTGACATTGTTTTAGAATCATGGAATATCCTGAGCTGGAGGGACCCACAGGGATCATTGATCCAGCTCCTGTCCCTGCCCAGAGCCCCAACAACCCCACCCTGTCCATCCCTGGCAGTGCTGTCCAAAGGCTCCTGGAGCTCTGGCAGCCTCGGGGCCGTGCCCATTCCCTGGGCAGCCTGGGCAGTGCCAGCACCCTCTGGGGACAGAACCTTGCCCTGAGCTCAGCCTGAGCTGCCCTGGCCCAGCTCCAGCCATGCCCTGGGTGCTGTCCCTGTCCCAGAGCAGAGATGGGAGCTGCCCTCAATGAGTCTCCCCTCAGTTTCCTCTTCTCCAGCTGAACATTCCACATGATCTCATCATTCCATGTGATCTCATCATCCTCAGCTTCCCCTGGAGACCCTTCCCCATCCTCCTGCCCCTCCTCTGAACATTCTCCAACAGCTTTAAATCCTTCCTTACCCTGTGGCACCCAAACCTTTCATCACACTGCAGTTGGGTTGCTGCCAGCAGGGACCGGAGCCGAGCTCCACCTTGCAGGTCACCAACCCTGCAGGGACTCCAGGAGAGGACAGGCTGAGCCCTTGGGATGCCTTTCCCAGGGCCAGGCAGACCCTGGGGCTGAGGACTGAACATCTTTGGGCTGAAATGGCCCCAGTTGGCGCCTCGTGTCTGGCTCAATATAGCAATACACGCGTCACATCCACATTTATCCCCAAATGTTCATGTTCCAGGCCTTTTGGGTGGTATTTTTCCTCATTCTAAAATAAAGGAGACAATCACATCTTGCTCTATTTTTTTTAATGGGAAGCATTGCGCAGTTTGGCTCCCAAAATAGCGTGTTCTGAATTCCCACATGCATCACCTGATGGAGAAATCTGGAAGAGTTGGAGATCCCTGTTCTTTCATTAAATGGGCAAATTGATGGGAACTTGGGAATACTTTGAGTGCTGGCAGGTAACTGAGCTCCCCTCATGCTGTTCCTGCTCTCCTGATCTGTCCCAGCTGGTCCTGAAACCACCAGAGCAGGGTGAGGGGGACACATCCAGCCAGGCATGGGGACACTTCTAACACAGGAAGCTCTGGAAGGTCAGAATTCAAATTCTCAATGCCAATATTGCTCTGACAACTCACACTGCCCACACAACATGACATGGTCCAAGGCTGGGGAAAACCACAGGAAATAACCCCAGGTTTGGTCAGGAATTTAACAAGACAGGACCACCCCAAGGGGCTCAGAAAGGGTGACCAAGGGTCTCAATGGCTCATGGAGGGGATGGTTCTGTCCCCATTTGGGCACTAAAATCACAACTCTCTCTACACAAAGCTCACCTGGATCCCTGCACATAAAAACAAAGGAGATTTGTCCCAGTCTCAGCCAGCTCAGACAAGGTCAGGCCTAGAGGAGCCTGGGTTTTCCCTGGATTTTAAACTGAGCCTCAGGGAACTGCTTCAAACCCTCTGCCTGCTCTTAATCCTGTGATGGGCTGGCCAGGATCCACCCAGGATCTTCAGGAATGTCACAGCACAGCAAAGGCTCCTTTGCCTCCTGCCTGGAACATCAGGGACAATCCCTGAGCATCTCCCAATCCCCCCTGCTCTGGTCCCTGTCCAGCTGAGGGGGCAGGAGCCTGGAGACCCCCCTTGTGTGGGGATCCCAGAGGGATCAGGGACAGATCCCAGCTCCCAGTTCATGGCTGGAACAGGAGCCTCTCCCTGGCACCAGGGGCTGAGGAATTGTCACCCCGAGCCAGCCCTGCCACAGCTGTGATTTACCAACCTCTGCAGTCCCCTCCTGTCCCAGAATCACTTCTGGCCTTTCATTCCTTCAGTTCCTCTGGGGAGGGCCCGGGGCTCCCACAGGAGAGCCAAGCAGGAGGAGCTGAGCTCCCAACCTTTGGTGTGGGTGTCACACTGCAGCCCTGCTGAGGGCAAAAGGGAACAGCAGCACAGATGGAGCCAAAAATACCCTGGGACTGTAAGGAATGTTTTGACAGCCTGATAGTGCAAATGATCTGATAATTACAGACCAGCCTCATTAATAGAAGGGTCAGAATCCTTGCAAATAAATCACTGTATATGCAATCCTTGTACATAAACATCCCTATGTGCTGGAGCTGTGATGCTCTGTGCTCCCTGTCCCAGGGTGGCAGAGCTCCAATCCCATCTCTGCTCCACTTCCTGGGGGTAAAGATGGAATGGATATTCCCCAAGGATAGCAGACAGCCTGGGAGTGATTTTTTATCCAGCTGAGCAGCACAGGATGAAAAGGAGTTTATTACCTTTTCTTTGGTAGCACAGGCACTGCAGCAGGTTAATCACAGCTCCAGATCTGTGCCTCGATATCACAACAGGGCAGGATTTGGGTCATTGAAGTGTCTTGTCAACAGATTCATTTTAGCAGGTAGAAACTGGACTTCTCTTTGGAATAAAATGATTGAAACACAGAATCACAGAGTGGTTTGGGTGGAAGGGACATGAAATTCATTCAACGCCACCCCTGCCATGGCAGGGACACCTCCCACTGTCCCAGGCTGCTCCCAGCCCTGTCCAGCCTTGGGCACTGCCAGGGATCCAGGGGCAGCCCCAGCTGCTCTGGGCACCCTGTGCCAGGGCCTGCCCACCCTGCAGGCAGGAATTTCTCCTGAACATCTGCCTAAATTCCCCCACTTGCAGTTTGAATAGAGACAGACATCCACAGAGGAGAAATCAGCTCGGTTTGGAAATGGGAACAATTATCTCTGGGGTAATGAAGGGCAGGAACCAGCCCTGGGCAGCTCCACTGCTCCAGGTGGAGCCACCTCCACCTGCAGCCTCCTCTCCCAGCTGGAGATTCATTTGCCTTCCATCAGCCACGGCTGAGCCTTGCAGGGCTCCTGTGCAAGGCTGGGCTCAGCTTAACCCGTGATGGATGGAGGATATAAAGGTGATGGATTAAGTTGTTAATTATACAATTACAGGGAAAGTGGAACAGGGTGCTGGTTAACAGGAAAATTACTTTGCAAGCTGATACCAGCTCCTGGAGCAGAGGTGGAAAATGCAAAATAGGACAAGACAGAACTCTGTTTGAAGCAGAATCCCTTGAAAACTTATCCAGAGTAATTCCAGAGGATGGAGAACTAGATATTTTAATTTTCTAGCCAGAGCTACACTGTCATTTTTATCCATGGGATGCCTGGGTTAATCCTGCTGAGGGTGGAAGCTCAGACAAGGCAGCTGCTCTCAGCACCTTCTGTGGACGCAGAACTGGAGCTTTGTTTAAACATGGAATCCCGGAATCTCCTGAGTGAAATAAATAGGGCAGGAGATCTTGCTCCTTTTCAATGCCTTTATTATAAATCAGCTCGGGGGGGAAGAACCAATGGGTCACACACACGCCACGGCTGCTCCCAGGAGTGACACAGAGGAGGAAAAGTGCAGCTTTGTCCACTGGTCTCTGGCCAGAGCTGGAGGTTTTGTCCTCACAAGAGCATCAAGACATTCTTGTTTTTTTGCTTTGATATTTAAGGTCCTTTGTTCAGCCGACATCTTTAGGTTAGGGTGAGGGGTAAAAAGGGTCTTAGTGGATACTGGATTCTGTTCCTCACATCTAGACATCACTTCATCTGTCAATTCCGTGTTGGCTCATTGTTTTTAGGGGTTTTTGGCTGGGTTTGGTGAGGGGCTTCTTCATTTGCATGCCAGCTCCGATGTCCCCTCCTCTTCACCGTCTGGGTGCCATCCTCCAGGAAGCAGCAGGGTGCCACTCCACAAAAGGGGGATTCCCCAACCATCAATGACAGGCAATTAATGAAAATGACAGGTGATTACAACAACAAACAGTTAGAACTCCACCCTGGCAGCAACTGGCCCAACCTGTGAACTCTGCGACTTTAAAAAAAAAAAGGCAGCTTTTCTGCTCATAACACTGAGCTGGAAGGACCCACAGCATCATCCAGCCCAGCCCCTGTCCCTGCCCAGAGCCCCAACAACCCCACCCTGTCCATCCCTGGCAGTGCTGTCCAAAGGCTCCTGGAGCTCTGGCAGCCTCCGGGCCGGGCCCCTTCCCTGGGCAGCCTGGGCAGTGCCAGCAGCCTCTGGGGGAAGAACCTTGCCCTGAGCTCAGCCTGAGCTGCCCTGGCCCAGCTCCAGCCATGCCCTGGGTGCTGTCCCTGTCCCAGAGCAGAGATCAGAGCTGCCCCTGGGCAGCCTTTTCCAGCACATTTTTTCACTCAGCAATAACCTTTAAGAGCTCGAGAGCCTGGAAAGGATGGAAATGAGCCGCCCTGGGATGAGGAGTCCCCTCGGGACCATCTCTGCCCATGCTGGTCTCTGTGACATTCAGCTCACGCCCGGAGTTGCTGTCAGGGCTGGGAGTGCCCCTGTTTGTGCAATCAAAAGCCTTCCCGAGATTTGCATCCCGGAGTGCAGACACTGGGAAAGAGCAGATTACATAACAGCCAGTTTAGGCTTGGGAACAAATAGAAAATTGTCCTTCTTTTCCCCAAAACAGTCCGAGGGCAGCACGGAGCACAGGGAGACCTCCCAGCCTCGCTGCAGGTGCTGCTGGGGCAGGTGAGCCGAGCTGGGAGCATCCTGGCCCAGGGGGCTCTCCCAGTCTGTCCGAGATTACCTGGGAATTGCCTGTGAATTATCTGTGAATTACTGGGAATTACCTGTGAATGACTGGGAATTACCTGTGAATTACTGGGAATTATCGTCACCAGAGAGCCCCGCTCAGGGCTCTGCCAGCGAAACAAAATTCACAGCTAATCCAGAGGGCTCATGCAAGGAATACATTTACATTTCTCCACTCCCTTTATCCTCAGGATCCCCCAGAGCGCGGTGTTGTGTTTCCATGTACAAAGCGCTTTTATTCCTGGCTGGATTTCACTCTACAAGGGGAGGGGAAACACAAAAAAAAAAAAAAAATTCTGGGAGAAAGCACAACATGGATGCGGTAGAGCCAAAATGTTTGCGATCCCTGTGTCTGTTCCCTTGAGTGAGTGAGGGAAGTTGAAGCCCATCTCCGGACAATTATCCCTCCTGTTGATCCCTGTGCCAGGGGAAAAGCAGGAAAAGCTCCCTCTGCACTGAGGGGACGCCGGGAGTGTGTGATGGAGACGTCTCCTCTGCTGGGCAATAATTCTGTTTGGAAACAGGATGAGATTTTTGGAGATCCAAAAATTTAGCGTTAAATCCTCCAGGAATGACCATTTGCAAGGAATTCAGGAGAAAGGCAATGACTTATCACAGTCTTGCCAGGACAAGGCATAGAAGAGTTTTGTTATAGATGGATAATGAGATGATGATCTCGCAATTAAGGGATAACTATTGTGTGAATATTAAGAGAAGCTTTAGTGATGTACAGTTATGTTATTGTAGTTTAGGTGTCCTCTGTTCTCCCCATAGTTCCCTTTCCCCCAGGTACAAAGAGGCTGCACAGGTGTCCCTTGCATGGGGCAGGTGGGTATTGAAAAGCTTGGGCGTGCTCAGGGGGTGCAGCGTGGCAACACCTGAGCTCCAATGCAGTTACAAAGCAGTCTGCACTGATAAATGGCAAAGAAGAGCTGAGTGACAGACTCTGGGAGGGGCCGGGGCTGATGCAACCCCCAGGGGTATAAAAGACTGAGCATCCAGCTTGAAGATGAACCAACCACATGGTATCCATGAAGGCAGCTCTCATCACTGCAGCTTTTTCCTTCTGTAGCCCTTTGTTGTGTTTTTGTTAAGGTTTAATAAACCTTTTTAAATTTTCAAAGTGAGCAGTTGTTTCTCACAGTTTTGTCACCATTGTCACATTCTCCTAACTCCCAGGCCACATGGCTGGAGCTGGAAGAGAAAATCCCTGGATTTTCCATGGCTTTGGTGCTTCCTTGCAGTTCTGGAAGAGCAGGGCAGGGATCCACACACCTCGGGATAAGCTCCTGGATGGGGGAGCTGTGCTGTGAGCACATTGAGTGCTTTCTGCTCCCAAAATCCTCTGGATCAAAGCAGGCAAGGCCTGGAATGTGACTTTTATTGGAGCTCAGTGGCTCTGATCGATGTGGGTCGGGAGCTGGGAGGGAAAGGGACATTGACTGGGACTGATGGAAAGCGAGTCCTTTCTGGGGCAGGGAGGGCAGGGAGCTGTGCCCAGGCAGAGGCTGCTGCACCAGGAATTCCCAGAGCCTGCTCAGGTTCAGCCTTTGCCACTTGCTGTTCATTCAGGATTCATTAAACGGAGAGGGAAGGAAGGAGTTGGGTGTGAGGGCATTGTTTCACCAGCAGGGATCTGAGCCAGGGTGGGGAGATCAATCCAGAGCAAATGGACAGGATGAACCTGTTGCTTCCACAGGGGAAATGTGCCCCAGAATCATGGAATCAGGGACCTCAAAGCCCATCCAGTGCCACCCCTGCCATGGCAGGGACACCTCCCACTGTCCCAGGTGCTCCCAGCCCCAGTGTCCAGCCTGGCCTTGGGCACTGCCAGGGATCCAGGGGCAGCCCCAGCTGCTCTGGGCACCCTGTGCCAGGGCCTGCCCACCCTGCCAGGGAACAATTCCTAATTCCCAATATCCCATCCAGCCCTGTCCTCTGGCAGTGGGAGCTGTGGAATTCACATTCTCTGAAAAAATCCCTTCACCCAGGATTTTTCTCCTGGGAAGCTGAGAGGCCTCAGAGAAAAGGAAAACAATTCTTATCTCATTTGCTTCTCCTGAGTTGTGCTGGTGCGGAATGTGTTTGGAGATTGTTTATCCACACATGATTGTTCCATTGGATTCTGCTGTGAGTTGTTTTCACTCTTCAGCCAATCAGGGCCAAGCTGTGTCAGGACTCTGGAAAGAGTCAGGAGTTTTCATTATTATCTTTTTAGCCTTCTGTAAGTATCCTTTCTGTATTCTATAGTATAGTATTCTTCAATTTAATATAGTATAATCAAGTCATAAATTATCCTTCTGAGAACATGGAGTTAGATGCATCATTCCTTCCCTTGTTGGGACATCCTGCAAATACAATAGGAAGCCATTCCCTGTGTCCTGTCCCTCCATCCCTTGTCCCCAGTCCCTCTCCAGTTCTCCTGGAGCCCCTTCAGGCCCTGCAAGGGGCTCTGAGCTCTCCCTGGAGCCTTCTCCTCTCCAGGTGAGCAACCCCAGCTCTCCCAGCCTGGCTCAGAGCAGAGGCTCCAGCCCTTGGAGCACAGGGAATTTGTACCCACATTTTTACATTGCAGTTTTCCATTGGCTCCTGGCTCTGCTCCCTCCCTCTGCCCCATCCATGTCTCCCAGCCCTCCACAAATGTACCTGGGAATTCTCTTTTCAATAACTGATTTTCATCTCTTTTTTTTTTTTTTTTTTTTTTTTTTTTTTTTTTTTTTTTTTAATCTCTGCAACGATCTTCAGCTGACTGGGCACAACCCTGGAAAAGCATGAATTCAGACAGAAAAGCAGGGATGTGGTGCCATCAGAGGCCTCAGGGTTGGGAGGTGTTTGGAGCTGTGATAGTTTAGTTGGTGTTAATCCCTGTTAACCTGGGATTGCCTCTCCTGACTCTCCCTGACCATTTTCCTGCAAGACCCCAACAAAAGGCTTTCCTGGGACACTCTGCACATGCTCAGTCCCAGCAGCAGCTCCAGCCCCAGCTCGGATTTCCTGGTTTTATTGATAACAGCACTTGGCAGAGATAAAAGGAGATGGTATTTTTCCCAAAGAGACTCTTCAAGTGTCGGCACCATCTCAGATTCCGAGAAAAGAATCCCAGAGTCATTGCAAAATTATTATTTTTTTTAATAATCCTTTTAAGTTTCCTTTTCCTTGCCTGTATTTTCTGTACCTTTAAGATATAAAAGGGCCACATTTTCAGATTTTTTCCCAACAAACAACCTTCAAACTCGCTCTCCCAGGAATTCCTCCCTGCTCCTTTCTTTTCCTGCCTTGCTGGAAGTTACAACATGAAACCAAGACCTTGTGGGAAGAGAATAGAAAAAAAAATCCTGTGAATTATGGGAAGAATATGGAAAATGAACCCATCAGGAAGCTATAGCAATAGCAGAGATGACAAGCAAGCAAATAAGCAGCACAAGCATCCCAAATTAATTTCTTGTTTGCTGTCAGCCCCACTGTGCTGCTCCAGCAGGGGGACAGGGCTTCATTTTCCCTGCCACAATTCCCTGGGAGCAACACTCCAGGATTTCATGAGGTTATCTCAGCCCAGGGAATGAAGGGAACAGATCTTTGATTTAAAAATAAAAGAGAGCAAAAAGAATCTTCCATTAGAGAAGATTCCTCAGTCCTGAGTTATTTCCCTGCCCTTCCTGTCTGGATGTGGTGCTGGATCCTTCATCCCCAGGTCTGTCTCCTGTTCCCACGCCATGAGCATTCCCTGGCTGGATTCCCTCCCAGGCTCTGCCCTTGGCAGTGCCACTCCCTCAGCACAAGCACCTCCCTGAGTGGTGGGATTTCAAAATCCAGAGGTGGACATGGGGTAGGCAGAACTTCAGATGTCTGCAGTTCATCTGAGTCATCATTTAGGGAGAGAAGGGATCATCATGGAATCACAGATTTGGATTGGAAGGGGCCTTAAAACCCATCCAGTGCCACCCCTGCCATGGGCAGGGACACCTTCCACTGTCCCAGGCTGCTCCAAGCCCTGTCCAGCCTGGCCTTGGGCACTGCCATGGTATTCAAGAACCATCCTCAGTTCTTCTGGAGATTTAGTCTGTGGTTATTTCTCTCCCTCAGCACTTCAGCATCTGATATTTATTTCCTTCTCCCCCCCCAGCAGCAGCTGGGGGGACTGAGCTCAACTGAGTGAGCACCTGATCCACACCCGAGCTGTGGTCTCTGATGAGAATGGAAAATAATCCAGGACACCTATTAAATCAAGGAAAACCATAAGAATTCTGTTACTCAATGCAACAGCCCCCAGAAAAAACACCAGTTATTGTCCTGCTGTTGAGGATGATCCCAGTGTGGAAATCAGGGAGAAAGGCATTGTAAGAGCTGCTGGAGGGGAAAACCTGAGTATGGCCAAGCAAGGGGGCACAGTGCCCAGAGTTTTGGATTTGAGCATCCACACAGAAGGGGATGCTGGACCTGGTTGGAGAAGGAATTCTGGAGCCCACTCTGTGAGAGGAGCAGGTGCCTACACTGGTGTGGAATAATCATTCCTGCATTGGGTGTGTCCAGTGTGAGCTGCTGCAGAGGCAAAGGCAAAAAAAGGCCTGCAGCAAAATCTGCAAAAAAGAGGCAGAGCTGTCCATCCATCATCTGTCTGTCCATCCATCCATCCATCCATCCATCCATCCATCCATCCATCCATCATCCATCCATCCCTCCATCCATCATACATCCATCCATCATCCCTCATCCCTCATCCATCCATCCATCATCCATCCATCCATCAATCCATCCATCCATCCATCATCCCTCATCCCTCATCCATCCATCCATCATCCATCCATCCATCAATCCATCCATCATCCATCATCCCTCATCCCTCATCCATCCATCCCTCCATCCCTCCATCCATCCATCCATCATCCATCCATCCATCCATCATCCATCCATCCATCATCCATCCATCCATCCATCCATCCATCCATCCCCCATCCATCCATCATCCATCCATCCATCATCCATCATCCCTCATCCATCCATCCATCCATCCCTCCATCCATCCCTCCATTCATCCATCCATCCATCCATCCATCCATCCATCCATCCATCCATCCATCCATCCATCCATCCATCATCCATCCATCATCCATCCATC
>NW_005054448.1:797621-803941 GCF_000277835.1 Geospiza fortis
TTCCCTGAACCTCACCTCCATTTCTGTTGGAAAAAATAACAAAAATGAAATCTGTCTTTAACCCTGTGAGGCAATTGCTCCTGCAAGGAAAACTCCCTAGGGAGAGGCTGCTCTGCTCTCCCGTGAATCCTCCCTTTGGAATTTGCATGGCCTGACTCTGGCCTTAGACTTTCCCTGGAAAGCACAAAGCAATTTCCAGATGATGGAAGCGCAGGGATGTGTGGAGTGGCTGCTGTGCACCTGGAGGTCGGGACAGGCTGTGGGTGGTTCCCCAGGTGCAGCTTTGCTCCCTGTCCCAGTTTGGAGTGACTGAGTCCCACCAGAGCACTCCAAGAGCAATTTTAGTATCAGATCAATTATTCCAGAGCGCTCCTGAACCCATCTGGGCAGGACCTTTCAATGGGATGTTCCAACAGCTGCATTTCAGCCCAGAGCTGTTGGAACCTCGGCCAAGACCTCCTTAAACTGCTCTGACCCCTGAAGGCAGGAATTCCCCTCTCTGTGATTCATGGCCCTGCTCATGGTCCCTTAAACATCCCTCCTGCAGATCCCTCCTTGCAGGGAAGCCCGGTCCGTGCTGATGGATTGCTCCAAGGACAGATCCTGCACCTTCCCCTCGCTTCCAGCCCCAGGGGGCTCTTCAGCCAGCTGTGTTTCCAGCTGTGCAGCTTCCCAGGAGCAGGGACTGAGGCAGAACTCAGCTATTTCTGGACCATCTCCTCCCCAAAAAAACATTCCTGGTCTGTTTTTGTCCCAGGGAGCTCCAGTTTGGAGATTCCTGGAGATTCCAGGCATTGGATCTGCCCCATCCAGCAGCACAGCAGGAAAACTGGGCTGTGTTTTCATCCACCCCAGGCAAACAGAGACCCCAACATCCTGCCTGGCTCTAATCCAGGGCTGCAACTCCTCCCTCTCTCCCATCCCTATGGATAAATGTGGATGCAGGCACTCGCATCACTGCTCCCACTCAGATCATGCAAATATTTCACTGGCTCTTATCACAACCAAGGAATTTCTACCCCTTTCCCCACCCTGAAGAGCCCAGTTTGGCTCCTGCCTCCTTCCCCCACCACAGAATCAGGAATTGTTTAAGCGTCAAAGGGTTCCCCAGCACTGCCAAGGCCACCACAATGTCCCCAAATGCCACATCAGGGCTGTTAAACCCCTCCAGGGGTGGTGATTCAACAAATGGCATCAGCTGCAGAGCCTGGAGCAGTGGCTCAAACTGGAGTGCTGCATTTTCCTCCCTAAATCCCACACCTGACTCTTCCAGCAGTCACTGCCCAATTTCAGCCCTCCTGCCAGCCTGGATTTAAACCCTTCACATGGGACTCATGATTCCCAGAAAACTGCTTCCTTCCAGAGCTTTGGGGCTGATTTCCCAGCTCCTGAAGGGTCCCAATAAATCACATATTCCCCACTCCTTCCCTCCCCAAATGGAGCCAGGCCCACTCCTGCTATCCCTTAAATCTGTCTCTTTTTATGGGAAGAACATTGATCCTGGCCCCGTTCCATGCTGTAAATGGGACAGACTGGATGTAAGTTTTCAGCAGTGGGCTGGGATTTGCTTATGGAATTGCTTGCAGCTATTTAATCAGGGCACAACTGAGCCTGGGAACAGAGGAGCTCCAAGAAAACAGTTTTAAATCTTCCCAGGGATCCAAAGCTAAAGGTGTGGAGGTCGGGGGAGGCAGTGTTCTCACCTGAGCCAGCAGAACAGGCCCAGTGACAGTAACCAGGATCACCCAAAAGCCCAAAACGGCCAAAAAATGCTGCAGTGACATATCCATGAATCCTCTGTGTGGAATTTGCCTGGCCAAGATCCTGGCTCAGCCTCAGGCTTTCCCTGGGAGGCACAAATCCACGGTCAGGGCAGGAATTGAGCAGGACAAGGTCAGGGCAGTGAGCACAGGAGGGCCTGGAGCAGCAACAGTGAGAACAACCCTTGGAGGGCTCCACCAAGGTCCCATCCCACCCTTGGCAATGAGAACAACCCTTGGAAAGCTCTTTGAAGGTCCCATCCCACCCCAACAGTGAGAACAACCCTTGGAGGGCTCCACCAAGGTTCCATCCCACCCTGACAGTGAGGGCAACCCTTGGAGGGCTCCTCCAGGGTCCCATCCCACCTTTGGCAGTGAGGGCAACCCTTGAAGGGCTTCTCCAAGGTTCCATCCCATCCTTGGCAGTGAGGGCAACCTTTCAAGGGCTCCTCCAAGGTCCCCTCCTACCCCAACAGTGAGGGCAACCCATGGAGGGCTCCTCCCAGGTCCCATCACATCCTTGGCAGTGAGAACAACCCTTCAAGGGCTCCACCAAGGTCCCATCCAACTCTGACAGCGACAGCCGAGCTCCAGGGAGGGTTGGAGGCTCTTGGTGCCCTCAGGACCTGCTCAGGTGAAAGGAGCTCAGCTCTCAGCCAGGAGAGCTCCAATCCTCATGGCTCCATCCACTGCCTGTCCAGAGAGGTTATTTTATAAAATTGATTCCTTGCCAACACCAATCCTTGCAGTGTGAGGTGTTCCAGAGCACAAACTCCACCTGGCAGGTGATCCCATGCCCTCTGGGCTGCCCAGGGTGTGGAACCCTGACTGCACTGGCTGAATTTTTATCTTCTCATTTGATCCTCCCATCCCCTCAGGTGTTCCCCGTGTTTGGTCACAGAGCTCTGACTGAGCAGGTTGGCAGTAAAACCGTCACCTAAAAAAATCGACACCTCCTTCAAGGTGCCTGGCACACAAATCACAATTTTTCCAGGACATTCAGCCTTAATTTTTTTACCTTGTTCTCTCCAAGTTGTTAGGTTTCACAGAATAAAAGACCCAAATTTGCTCTAAAACAGGGGGGTTGTCAAAGAAACTTGCCTTGAATATAGAAAAGCAACTCTTCCAAGCACTAATTCCAGGTGTGAGGAGAGTTCATGGTCCACCTGATGAGCTGCAAATGCACCTGCAAATTCTTAATGAGCTCCTTTGCTTTGCTGAGGATTAATTTCCCCAAATGTTGGTTCTGGTCTATCCTTGTGCCCTTCCTAAGCCCTAAAAAGAGCTGAAATATTCAGATGTGGCAACAGGGCAGATCCCAGGGGCTGCTGGATGCAGGAGGGTTCAGTTGTAGCTGTGCTAACAGTTCTTGAGGGGTCCAAGGGAGTTTTGCAGAACTCCTGGGAATGTCACATCCCAGGAAACTCAACCCCAATGCAGGTATTTGGGCATAAGGGAGCAGAGTCCTTAATGCTGAGTGAGGCTGTGCTGCAGCTTGGGAATTTCAGCTGGGATGGAATGATGAGGACACAGAGGAGGTGTATTAAAATACCCAAAATTGGATATCAGAGTCATTCCAAGGAAGGATCCTGCTGCTGTCACAGCATTTGGAGCTGGAAACTCACACAGAGGGATGTTTATATACAATGATTATATATATACACAGTCATTTATATGCAAGGATTCTGACCCTTCTATTAATGAGGCTGGGCTGTAATTATCAGATCATTTGCACTATCAGGCTGTCAAAACATTCCTTACAGTCCCAGGGTATTTTTGGCTCCATCTGTGCTGCTGTTCCCTTTTGCCCTCAGCAGGGCTGCAGTGTGACACCCACACCAAAGGTTGGGAGCTCAGCTCCTCCTGCTTGGCTCTCCTGTGGGAGCCCCGGGCCCTCCCCAGAGGAACTGAAGGAATGAAAGGCCAGAAGTGATTCTGGGGCAGGAGGGGACTGCAGAGGTTGGTAAATCACAGCTGTGGCAGGGCTGGCTCGGGGTGACAATTCCTCAGCCCCTGGTGCCAGGGAGAGGCTCCTGTTCCAGCCATGAACTGGGAGCTGGGATCTGTCCCTGATCCCTCTGGGATCCCCACACAAGGGGGGTCTCCAGGCTCCTGCCCCCTCAGGGTTGTGCCCCTGATCCCTCGGGGATCCCCACACAAGGCGGGTCTGTTCCAGCCATGAACTGGGAGCTGGGATCTGTCCCTGATCCCTCTGGGATCCCCACACAAGGGGGGTCTCCAGGCTCCTGCCCCCTCAGCTGGACAGGGACCAGAGCAGGGGGGATTGGGAGATGCTCAGGGATTGTCCCTGATGTTCCAGGCAGGAGGCAAAGGAGCCTTTGCTGTGCTGTGACATTCCTGAAGATCCTGGGTGGATCCTGGCCAGCCCATCACAGGATTAAGAGCAGGCAGAGGGTTTGAAGCAGTTCCCTGAGGCTCAGTTTAAAATCCAGGGAAAACCCAGGCTCCTCTAGGCCTGACCTTGTCTGAGCTGGCTGAGACTGGGACAAATCTCCTTTGTTTTTATGTGCAGGGATCCAGGTGAGCTTTGTGTAGAGAGAGTTGTGATTTTAGTGCCCAAATGGGGACAGAACCATCCCCTCCATGAGCCATTGAGACCCTTGGTCACCCTTTCTGAGCCCCTTGGGGTGGTCCTGTCTTGTTAAATTCCTGACCAAACCTGGGGTTATTTCCTGTGGTTTTCCCCAGCCTTGGACCATGTCACGTTGTGTGGGCAGTGTGAGCTGTCAGAGCAATATTGGCTTTGAGAATTTGAATTCTGACCTTCCAGAGCTGGGGTGCTGTGCTCCCAGCCTGGAATGAGAGCCCAGAGACCTCACTTACCCCATTCCAGGACAGATCCAACAGCAACTCCCCCCTCCCAGGGAGTGCTTTTCTAGCACATCCCTATTCCAGAGTGACGGATGAAAATGGGATCTTGCAAAAAGTCCATTTACATGCTTCATCAAGCTCCCAGCGCTGCCAAAAGTCCCCAGAGCAGTGATGTACAGCCAGGCCTGCAGACTCCACCACATCTGCTCCGAGAGGAATTAGCAAGACCTCCCCAAGCTGGGGATGATTTTCAGTGCAGCAGACACTCTCCCAGGAAATCCATCATGTTTATGGACAAGTTCTTGAGACACTTCAGAGGAACTTATTACAATAAAAAAGGAAGTTCCCAGCCCCCCAACTGCACGTCTCCCTCTCACTCTCACAATCCATGATGAAAAATGATGGGATCAGGTGGATGTGTATGGCTGGAAACAGTTACAGCCAATTCCAAGGGAAGATTATGCCACAAAATTATTTTTCCCAGACTTTCTTCCTGTGTTTCAAACTAAATCCTCCCCTCTGCCTCCGAGCAAATTTCCTGTAGACCAACAAATATTGAGTGGCCCTGAGTTGGTTGATGCAGTAAATGTAAAATGCAGGAAATCTGTCAAAGATCAAATCCCGAGGCTCCTGAACATTCCAATGCCAAAAGTGTTGGGTTTTATCTTTGGGAGCTGCTCTCCCAAAAGCTCTCAGGCTGAGGTCACCCAGTGCCCACCACGATGAGCTCACACAAACAATCTCCTAAGCCAGGTTAAAGCAATTATTATTGAGAGAGCATTTCTCACAAAATGCCTCCTCCACCCTTGACCTCCCTGTCCCTGTCTTTGGAGGAGACCAAAACCTTCACAAGGAGAATGTGGGAGCTGGAATTTCACAGCTCTGCTGGCGATTGGAAATCAGGGATGCTGTGGGGATGCTGCATTTCCAGCTGGTTCCTGTTGATCCCTTCCTGTAATACAAAAGCCATGGAGTCCTCTCTCCTCTCTCCTCTCTTCCCTGTCCCTGCCTGTCACAGACATCTTTTACGAAAAATCCTTTCCTTAGGATTTTTTCCTCCTGAGAAGCTGAGAGGCCCCAGATACAAAATGTAAACAGTGGTTATCTGCTGCTGTGGAATGCAGCAGGTGGATCTGTGATTGGTCTCATGTGGTTGTTTCTAATTAATGGCCAATCACAGCCCAGCTGGCTCAGACAGAGAGCTGAGCCACAAATCTTTGTGATCATTCTTTCTATTCTATTCTTAGCCAGCCTCCTCGTGAAGTCCTTTCTTCTATTCTTTTAGTATAGTTTTAGTGTAATATATATCATAAAATAATAAATCAAGCCTTCTGAAACACGGAGTCAGATCGTTGTCTCTTCTCTCATCCTAAAACCCCTGTGAACACGGTCACACCTGCCCTGCTCTGCAGACACAAACAGGCTGTGACATTTTCCCTGCACACTCTGCAGGGGTTACCTCCCCTTTCATCTCAGCTCTTCCCAAACCTTCCCCTGCCACAGCTCCCTGTGCTCTTCTCATTCCCCACCTGTGTCTGAGCGCTCACTGCACCCTCATCTCCCGTCCTTGGGGGCAGTTTGAGGCAGAAGAAGGATGTAAAGGCATGAGGGAGCATCCTAGGAGGGACACAAAGGTGGGGAAGGATCTGGAGGGTGAGTGTGACCGTGTTTACAGGGGTCTCAGGTTGAGGGGAGAGACGAGGATCTGACTCCATGTTTCAGAAGGCT
>NW_005054448.1:804308-812320 GCF_000277835.1 Geospiza fortis
GCCAGGGCAGCTCAGGCTGAGCTCAGGGCAAGGTTCTTCCCCCAGAGGGTGCTGGCACTGCCCAGGCTGCCCAGGGAATGGGCACGGCCCCGAGGCTGCCAGAGCTCCAGGAGCCTTTGGACAGCACTGCCAGGGATGGACAGGGTGGGGTTGTTGGGGCTCTGGGCTGGATGATCCCTGTGGGTCCCTCCAGCTCAGGAGATTCCCTCTGCAAGCCCAGCCTTGCTCAACAATTCTGTTCCAAATCCATCATTGAGTCCCTGTTTCTTTTCTCCCCTCTCCAGTCCTTACTGTCATGGTTCTGCTGTCCCCTGCAATCCTTTTACACAACTTCATCAGAATCCTGCCAGAGGGATTCTTTCCTTCCTCTTTGCACCCTAATTTTGTGACCAAGTTGTTCACTCCCTCCCCATTCCTATATAAAATCCTATATAAAAAGCAGGAAAAATGTTGTTGTGTCTTTACACTTTGCTGGCCAAGTACAACCAAATGAACCTGAAAAAATATTTACATTCAGGTTAAAGTGGAACTATTTTTAGGGGGGTTGGTTGGGCTGGCACTGTTTTGTTCTTCCTCCCACAAAGTAAACCCTTTTCTTCTTTTGTTGGTGCCATTTTTCAGGCCAACCATGAAATTTCTTCTTGAACAGAAAGGAAAAAAGGTCAACTTTCAGCTCTTCAGGGTCTCCACTGGACCTCTGGGGATTCTGCTTCCATTTACCCCCAGTTCCTGTCAGAGAGGGAGGATTTTTAGCTGCATTTCTTCCACTCCAGGTCTGTGCTGCAAAATCCTCCCTCAGACACTCTCCCAGGTCTGGCTAATGATATTTATTCCAGCTGAGCAATTCCAGGAGGAGAAAATGATGGACTTAAATTGAGGTCACATTTTGCCCATCTCCATGTCCTAAATTCCCTGTGATGACAGGAATCCATCTGAGCTGGGAGATCATGGGATCATCTTTAACAAAACTTTGGAATGGAAAGGCTGAGTTAGTCCTGAGGAAAACAGCCAGGGACAAGAGCCAGGATCCCTGTCAGGGTTCTGTGAGGAGTGGGAGGAGATGCTGGAAGGGATAATGGGTTGGTCTGGGATGAAGTCACACAAAATCCTGGGATTTGTGCTCTCCTGCAGCACAACCCCAATGTCTTCATCCCTGGTTGGAAGATGAGGCTCCTTTCAGCGGAAAACTGATGTCTGGTGGAATTCTTGTTAAGAATTGTTATTCCAAGGCTGGGAAGAGCAAACCTGAGGCTGTCCCAGGTCCATGAGTGCCTGGCAGAGGGGACATGGTTACAGAACCTGCTGGAACTTTCAGCTCAGTGAGGAGCAGCCACCTGAGAGGACTTTTAGCACCTTCTGGGGTTGGGAAGGGATTGGCAGAGTTGACTTCAACTCCCACAACCACTGAGTTGATTTGAAACCTGGCAGGACCCTGATAAAATGGGATTTTCCATCAATGGCTTTGAATGTGGCAGTGCTGGGAGCAGGAGGCCCAGCCTGTGCCCTGAGTGTGCAGGAGCAGGCAGAAGTTGTTATCTCCTGCTCCATGGAGTGAGTGAAGCACATTCCCAGAGCAGCTCATTTCAGGTGAGTTTTGTCCTCTGCTGGCACCTGATCTCAGATTTGGGAGTGGGAGCTCCACTCTGGCACAGCCACACCTGGGGGACACTTCAGGGACACTGGAATTTGCTCCTTGGCCTGCCCCAGGACCATTTCCAGTTTGATTAAGGTTCTCCTTTGATTCATGGATAGCCCAATGATGGCACTTCTAATGCCCCTGTCCTTTAGGGGTTGGGATAGCTTGGATTTGGACCTGCCCCAAATCCCACATTATTTAAACAAAGAGGCAACAACCTGAGCTGGGCTCCCAGCAGAGCCTCTCCCCTGCCCTCAGCTGTGCCAGCCCAAACCCAACCTCAGAGCTGCTGTGGGACAGCTCTGCCCTTTCCAACAAATCTCCAGCTCTCCTGAACCTTAAAAAGCATCTTGGGAATGATCCCTGAGTCATTCCCACTCCCACCCACGCTGGAGATTGGTTTGGGTGGTGCCAAACACCCAAACCTTCCCAGGGAGCGCCTCACTGTGTGCCCCTGTGGATCTTCCTGGAAGAGCAGGAATATGCAACCAATCCCCCCAAAAGTCATTCACTGGTGTGTTTTTCACAGATTTCTTGGAGGGGGGTTATTATTTATCCCTAAATTTGAGGCTGATCCTTATTTTTAGCAGGCAGAATGGCTCCTGGGGCTCTCAAACCCAAAGCAGAGCCAAAACCCCACTCTAAGCCTTTAAAAGTAAGAAAGGTCTTGTGTGTTCCTACAATGTGGAAATATCCATGAAAAACAGACAACTGCAAGCAGCCTGTCCCTGGAACTCATCCTGGACTTCTGCTTTGTAGGAAGAGCAGATTCCAGGTAGAAAACCACATTCAATGGATGATAGGAATTAACCTCTTTTGGAGAGGAAGAGCCGCCCCATGTCACGCGTGACGTCAGGTCGTGCTCAAGTTGTGATTCCAAACATTGAAGTGTGGCAGGAATTTGCATAAACATGAGATGTTAATATTTAAATACATCAAGGGGGGACCCAGTCCCAGCTTTTCAGCCTGCTCCAGCCCAGCAGGGCAGGTCTGTGGGCACAGTTCTCCCAACCCCATGTCCAACGTCCCTAATTATCCCAACCCCATGTCCAACATTCCTAACGACCCATTTGCAAAGACAGTGAGTCCATTTGCATGGCTATGAATATTAAACAGCCACTTTGCACCCGGCTCTGCACATTTGGGGCCGGATTTTTAGCCCTCAGCCACCAAGTTGGAGTCTCCTGTTTTGTTGCCCATTTTTGTTGGGAAAATGGATCGGTTTGGGGAAACTGCTATGGAGTGACCTCTTCTCCCTGTTTTTCCCCACTGCACTGCAGGAGAAGCTGTGGCAGGTCCATGGCAGATGTCACCAGATGGCACTCTTACATTGATTCTTCCCCATGCTTAATTTTTGTTGTTGTTGTTGTTTATTTGGGTTTTATGGATGAGCAAATGTTCAGGATGGAAGAGCCACACTCCGGAGTGGGATTCAGCCAGCAGCGTTGGTTCACAGGGATTTGTTCTGGGTGGTGGAAAATGTGGGAAATTTGGATGTTCTCCAGGAGCTGGCCATGGTTTTGGGGTGGAACTCCTGGGAGAAGTGGCCCTACAAGCCCCAGAATTTCAGAGTGTGGGTTTCTCTGCTTACTGGTGGCACTCAGTATGCAAAAATAAAATTGCATTTACGATCTCTCCCTGAAATTTGGTGTCACTCTGGGGACAGGACACAGGCGACAAAAAAAGCCAATTATATTAGAAAGGGATATAAAATTGTCCCTAAACCTCACCCAGTGTTACAAAAAAAAAAAACAACAAAGCAGCCAACCAAAAAAAAAACCTGGAAGTGCAATTTTCCATCCTACTATATAAAAATAAGAATTTTGGGTCATAATGAAGGTTTTTCTCCTTAGTGGGACAATGAATAAATACTAAATATCAAATTCTTCACCCAAGAAAGCCTGGTTTGATTTTTCATGTCTCAGAGGAGAAGAGCTGGACAGGGATGTGATTCATCCCAGGAATATGCCAGGAGAACCTCCAAAATATAAAAAAAAGAGATTGTTCTGAAGTAAAATAACGGGTGAAACAATAGATCAAAAACCATTAGTGATAACACTCAATAGAAGATTCCCAACATGGTGCGAGGAGTTAAAAATGAATCCCCACAGGAGAAGGTAAGTCCCTCTGTTTGTTTTCTCTTATTGCTCCAAGCAAGAAAAATCCATACTCTGGGATAGTGATTCCATAAAATATGGGACCCCTCAGCGTGGAGGAACACCTGAAATTGAGAAAAAACAACAATATTGTGTTAGTGAGACATCATTTATGATGTTAAAATTCCAATGTGGTTTCCACAGGAGGAAAAGCTCTGGGGCTTCTCAGACTGTAGGGAAGAAACCCTCTTGTCATGGAAAAATTAATTTATTTTCCTTTCCAGACCTTTTACTATTGTTTGTTCCTTACAATAGGGCTGGAGTCCCATCTGGCTCTGAGCACCAAACACTGGGACCTGCTTATTCCTGAATGTCAAAATATTCCTCAGCGGACATTCTTATTTAGCTTCACATTTCCTATTGAAATCCAGGAGCTCAAAATGCCCCAAAATTCCAATTATGCAGCTCGTTAGTGCCATTATTGTTAATTTATTATGTTCTTGTTGCCACACAAGTGTCCCAACAGCTCCTGTGCATCTCCCCTTCCCCAGGGAGAGCTGGGGCCTCACAGATCCAGCCCTGACCTTCCAAAAGGCTGGAAAATGCCAGGGAAGGTTGGAGGAAACGCAGTGATCTAAATCCAGAGGAAAATGCCTTGCCCAGAGTGATTCCAGAGCTGAGCCTGCCTCATCAGGAGCAGGACAGAGCTGCTGTGACTGCAGCAGGCAGACGACCTTGGGTGGTTTTCCCACGCCCTAAGGAAAGGCTTTGCCCAGGAGTGGTTTGGGAGCAGCCCAGCATTTAGCAGGGGCTGTAAAGGAGCAGCTGCTGCAGTAAAGCTGCAGCTTTACAGCTCCAGGCAGGCAGGGAATGGCACTGAGATCTGCTCAGGAGGGGCAAGGAGAGGTTTGGTGATCCCGGTGGGAGGCGGGTCCCACCGTAAGGAATGCCCCAAGGATCCAGGGAAATGGTGCTGTGCCCACAGTCCTGGGCCCTCAGGGGGTTTGGGTTCAGCTCCTCAGGAGCAGAATTCCTCCTGTCCATCCCCACCCCGGGGCCTTCTGAGCCCTGCCAGGATCACAGGGGCAGAGGTGTGAGCTGGGGAATCCCAGTGTGGGAACTGGGAGAGAGCCTGGCGTCAAACCATTCCTCTTCCTCTTCCTCTTCCTCCTCCTCTTCCTCCTTCTCCCCGTCCTCCTTGTCGTCCTCGTCCTCGTCCTTGTCCTCATCCTCATCCTCGTCCTCGTCCTCCTCCTCCTCTTCCTCCTCCTCCTCCTCCTCGTCCTCCTCCTCCTCCTCCTCATCCTCCTTGTCCTCCTCCTCTTCCTCGTCCTCGTCCTCCTCATCCTTATTCTCCTCGTCCTCATCCTCCTCCTCCTCATCCTTATCCTCCTCGTCCTCATCCTCATCCTCATCCTCATCCTCATCCTCCTCATCCTCGTCCTCCTCCTCCTCCTCCTCCTCCTCCCCCTCCCCCTCCCAGCCCCAGAAGAGCCTGGTGCAGCCCAGTGACCCTCCCAGTTTGGAATCCGGGAGCTGCAGGATGCACCTGGCTGCTCCTGGATCCCCAGACTGTTCAGGTTGGAAAAACCCTCCAAAATCATCAAACCGCAAAGTGCCCAGGCTGCCACTGCCCCATGCCCCAAGTGCCGCATCCCCATGGCTTTGGTGACTCCACCAGTGCCCTGAGCAGCTGCGCCAGTGCCTGACCACCCTTTCCATGGATCCACCCTAAAAAATCTGATATCCAATATCCATTTTCCCTCTTTTTGGCTGCGTTTCGTGCATTTTCCTTGACTAAAGCACCCCAAACATTGAGCTCTTGCTCTCCTGTCAGGCTGGACGAGTGCTTGGAAGAAAAGCCTTCCCAGCTTATTATGGATTCAGACATCTCTTCATCTGGAGTTGCCTGAGGTCCTGGAAATAATCGTGTCTTTCAGGAAGAACATCATTCTGAGGTGAATAAAAATCACTCAGCACTTTAATGAGACCATTACATTTCACTGTGCCTTTCCCTCTTCCACAAGGTCTTCCAGGAGGAGAAACAGCTCGGATCCACCTGCTCATGGAAACATGTCCATGAGTCAGGGATTTATCTCAGGGAATTCTCCCCCAGCTCCCCAAATTCTGCCCTGGTTCCCCTGAGTGAGCTTTGAGCCTCTCCTTTTCCTGGGACAGCCCTTTCTGATGAAGTTTTGGGCCCTGAAAACTGAGGAGCAGGGATCCAAACAAATCTCACTCTCCCTGAGAAAATTAAATCATTAAAATTCTGGGAAAAAATAAATTCCTATAAAAAAAGATTAATTTACACTACACTTCCAAAGAGGGAGGCTGGAGCAGCTCCTCCCAGGGAATGCCCCGCAGAAGGAGCTGCTGGAAGTGCCCCAGCCAGGAATGTGCCTGGAGGGAGGAGGAGGATGGAGCATGGAAGCCAAAATTAACCCTTTGGAGACCACAGTTCATTTCCAAATAATTCCTGATAATCAGATTATTTTCCATGCAAAATTTTAATCCTATTACTTCTAATTATGCCCCAATGTGCAAAGCTAAACAAATCCCATCTTTTTGTTCTCCATGCCCTCCAAGAAAGTGATTATATTCCATCTCGAGTCGTTATCCATAAGTATCTCTTCTAATCATTTCTGCATTCAGCCCCTGCAGACCTCAATTATTTCTGCTCCCTCTTCATGTCTTGCAATGATTTTGCTGCTACAAACTCCTACAACTCCTTCTCTGGGTCTTACAGACACTAAAGAGATACCCAGGGGTCATGAAATATTTTTCAGGTACAGTTTACAAAAAATATTTTAATTTTTTCATGTGTCCAAACAGCAATTTCTTTGGAAAAGTGGAAGATTTTAATAAGAAGCAGAGAAGCTCAATGTGATAATTATTGGCAGAATTATTTTTGTTGTTCTTATCAGCATTTTGTCTCTGCAATTTGCATAATTGCTGGGTCTTGATTAGAAAAGTCCCATTTTTCTGCTAAAGGCTTTGTTGGGAGCCAATCATTTCAGGGTTCCTCACAGAACACAGCTCCTCAGGGAACAGAGAAGGGAAGGGAAGGAGCAGTCCCGAGCCATTTTTCCTTGGGAGGGTGATGGAAATGATTCCCTGGTGTAGGACACAGGAGCTGCCCTTTAGCTGAAGATTTCAGCTCTGCTCTTACAGAGATGGGGAAATTCTGCTGAGCTGGGAGGCACTAAATCATGGCATCATAAAATTCCTCGTTTGGGCTGGAAGGGACCTTAAATCCCATCTCATTCCACAGGCAGGGACACCTTCCACTGCCCCAGGTTGCTCCAAGCCCTGTCCTGGGCATTCCCAGGGATGGAGAGTCCCCTCCCAGGGCTCTAGAAGTGCTGCCACTCTCTGGGTGCCACTCTCTGTGTCCAGCCCCCTCAAGGGGACAATTCTGGAGCAGAATGGTGACAGGAGCACTCCCAAAGCCCCTAAAGCTGGGAGTGAGTGAGGAGTACACAGAAGACACCCACGAGGCTGCAGGGAAGAGATGTTTGCCCAATTTTTGGTGAGAATTCCCAGAATTTCACATTTCAGAACAGGGAACCTTTTTTTTTTTTTTTTAAAAAACAAATTGTCTCCAGGAGCTCTTTGAGTCCCTGCACACCAGTGTCTGTGTCACCCCTAAAGGACACACATTATGTGTGGGTGTCCCTGCCACCTTTGTCACCTGCCAGGTGTGGCATCACTGCCACAATGGCACCAGGAGTAGCTGGAGGTCATTTTCAATGGCATTTCCCAGTGATGTGACACATCAAGGTCAGCACCTGTGGAAACCCAGGGCACTGGGAATATTTTTGAATATTTCTCTGTCTGTTCTGGGGTGCCCTGATCCCCAGGGGAGCACTGACTTTGATCCTCATTCGTGGAGAAAGTTTCCTAAACTCCAGAATAGACTGGAATCCACAAAAGTGTGAAGTAGATTGTAGAGAGTAGTGTAGGTGGATCACCTGGTGAGAAATTGAGGTTTTGGGATTTTTACTGTGTTGTGGATGGAAGCAAGATGGAGGGCACAGGGTGTTGTCCTGGGTTTCTTCTTCATGCTTCTTCCTCCTCCTTCTCCATGGGTTTGGGGGGCATTTTGTAATTGGGTGGAAAAGTCTGCATTGGGGGCTCTTTGGGATCAGTTATTGGGTGTCTTGGTTTGGAAAGACAGGAGTCTGCTAAGGAAGGCAGGAGCCTCCCCTGAAATGGAGAATGTAAACCCTCCCCACCCCTCCCAATTGCTATAATTTTAAATTAAGGGGCTCTCAGGCAAA
>NW_005054448.1:812559-819081 GCF_000277835.1 Geospiza fortis
CCCTCTGGGCTCACATCTCCCAGTGGGATGCTGTAGTTCTTATCAGCCATGCAGGGACATTCAATAGTCTGTTATCAGCAATGTCCCCTCCCAGGGAGGCGTGAATGTGGTCACTCAATGAGAGAGATAAAGCAAACTGCCCACTTGACAAAGGTAATCAGCCATACAGATGGTAATGGAAAACATCTTGCATTGCAATCTTCAACATTGGGTTAAAAGGGAAAATAATCTAGGTGTCAGCTCTTAATTGGATAGTTTAGCTCTAAAAGACCTTGTAACCAGAGAGTGTTGGCCATTTTTGTGGTGCTTTTCCAGCGCACTGAGCCTGGTGTGGACAGCGTGCAAAACTCTAGATAAGGTAACAATAAATCAGAACCTGAATGCTGAAAAAGCCAGTGCATCTCTTTCCTGACACAAAACCACTCCAGGAGGGTCTCCCCCAACAGGGGAGCCCCAGAAGTCGTGGAATCAGCAACAGGTACCCCAGCAAGCACCTGCCCAGGGTGAGAGCAGGAGCAGGGCACAGTCTGAGGGACTCGGCTGCTCCAGGTGTGCTCAGCAGACAAAACTCTGGAGAAATACCTGGGAGTCCCCAGGAATGCACAGCACCTTCCTCTCTTCCCAGAGACAGCACCTGGTGTCAGGGAGTTATCCCAGTAAAGCAAAAGGAGGGGAAATCCCTCCTGATTGGATCTCCGTGCTTGGATCTGCCATTCCAGAGGGAACTGAGTCTGTTGCAGGGGAGGGCTGAGGGTCAGAGCAGCTTCTGCCCTCATCACCTCCACAGCCTCTGGGATTCTCCTGAGCTCCACCTCTCCGTGCCAGGAACCCTTTGGCATCACCTCCACAGCCTCTGGGATTCTCCTGAGCTGTTCTTCCCAGTGCCAGGAACCCTTTGGCTTCACCTGCACAGCCCAAATGTGGGATTTATGGGTGGAATTTGCAAGGAATTCACTTGCACAGGGTTGGAGCAGGCTGTACCCTGGAGCTGTATTTGCTGCCCAACAGAAGCACCTGAATTCCAGGATGATTTTTCACTGGAAAACATGGCACTGCTGTATTTCCTTAGCAAAGGCCTTTCCCTAGCCAAGAGCCAAAATTCCTCTTGGATTGGCCTCCTGGTTTTCCACACCCAGGGCCGATGGATCCTCCTGGGCCTCCTGGACAGGAAGATTCCTACACAGAACATTGTCTCCCTCATTTTATCTGAGCTCTCCCAGACTGTCCCTGCCCATGATGGGACAGATGTGGAAGCATGGCAAAGTTGCTTGGAAAGGACCATTGGTGCCTCCATTCCAGCTTCTCAGTCTAAAGCTCCTCCTTGCCCAAATCCCCGATCATCCCTACCCTATTTCCAACCAGCAGGTCAAGAGCTGAGGTGCTTCCACCTGCTGGGACACTCACCCAGGTAAAGGTTTTCCTAAAATCCAATCTAAAATTCCCATTCTGGGGATGTTAATTCACCACTGCTGGGTTTAGAGCCATGGAATCATTAAAGTTGGAAAAGACCTTTAAGGACATCAGGTCCAATTATCAGCCATGGGCTTTATGTACTTTCAGTGACAACAATGCAAGGTAAACCAGAAGCATTTTGGATTTCTCCCCAGCATTGCTGGAATGGAAAGTGGAGACAGAAATTCCTGGTCTTCCTCATTCATTTTGGGTAAAAAAATAGTGATTCCTAAATCAGAACATGTCATTCAGACATTTCCACAGCGTCCATCAGCACAGACTTAAGCTGTGGATTGTCACATCCCCAAGGTCTCATCCCCCCAACGTGGCCCAATCCACTGCCAAAATTATTCCTTTCCCTGGGAATCCCTTGGTGCTCCAAGATTTCTCTTGATGCTGCATTTCTTCAGAAAAAGAAAAAAAGAAAAAAAAAGAAAAAGAAAAAAAAAGCTTTAAAGTCTTGTCCCGAGTTCTTGGAATTGAAATTAGGCTAGATTTGTTTTGAGCTGGGCTCAGTGAAAGAGTCCATTACAAAATTAGGAGCAAAAGGAAACATCCGAATTGCAATTCCAGCATGAAAGAAGTTCTTGATGGAAAGGACAATGCTGAGCTCCATTGTCACATGCAGAGGATTGAGCTGTGTCCCTACAGAGCCAAGAGAAACTTTGGAAAGGGGGGGATTTTTGGAGCAAATTATTGTCCTTTTTGGAAAAACGGCTTGGACAGGAATTTGATCTTCCATAAGAAATAAGAAAAGCTTTGGAATGCCATCCAAACCCTCTCCAAAAAAGGAGATTTCAGACAATTCCTTTCTCTGGAGTTTTTTTTTCCCCTATTTCTTGCTGAGTAGAAAGGCAGAATTTGGATTTTTTAGGAATAATCGGTGTATTTCATGAAAAAAAAATCCCAATCATACTTGTTGGTACTGCTACAGCAACAGAGTGATGGATGAAATGTTTCCCTGGAATAATTCTGCCATTGTTCCATGGCTTGAGTTTATTCACATAGCTGGAAAGAATTTTAACAATTCCAGGTAATATTGAGGTAATGGCTACCAAAAACCCAGGTGTGGTGGCCACCCCTGACAGCACAAAGAGTTAATCATCCATTCCCAAATCAGCCCCGCCAAAACCACACCTGCCCAAATCAGCCCTTCCCAAACCTTCTTTTTCCAAAACCTTCCTATCCAAACCATCCCTCCCAGATCATCCCCACTCAAATCATCTCTTCCCAAACCCTTCCTACCTAAACATCCCCTTCCCAAGCCTTCCTTTCCCAAATGATTTCTTCCCAGATCATCCCTACCCAAACCACATCATCCCCTCCAAAATCAGCTCAACTCAAATCAATCATTCCTAAATTGTCCCCTCCCAAATCTTCCCTTCCTAAATCATCCCCACCCAGACCACACCTGCCCAAATTAGCCCTTCCCAAAGCAGACCCTCCCAAATCCTCCCTATCCAAACCATCCCCACCCAAAACTTCCCTTCCCAAATCATCCCCACCAAAACCACCCCCACCCAAATCAGCCTTTCCCAAACCTTCTTTTTCCAAAACCTTCCTACCCAAACCATCCCTTCTCAGATCATCCCCACCCAAATCATCCCTTCCCAAAGCAGACCCTCCCAAATTCTCCCTATCCAAACCATCCCTTCCCAGATCATCCCTTTCCAGATCATTCCCACCCAGGTGATCCCCACCCAAAACTTCCCCACCCAAATCATCCCCACCCAAACCACACCTGCCCAAATCAGGCTGTGGAGAGAGGAATGAACCAGAGCAAAGCCAAGGAAAATATTGGAAACTAAGGACCCCAGAAGGGTGATGGGCAGGGAAGAGCTGCTGGGAAGTTGAGAATGGGGAAGTGCACGTCCTGCACCTGGGGAGGAACAACCAGCCTGGGCTGGGGGGACCTGCTGGAGCAGCTCTGGGGACAGCGAGGTGTCCCTGAGCCAGGAGAGTGACCTGGGCCCGGTGGGATCCTGGGGGCATCAGGAAGAGCATTGCCAGCAGGTCAGGGGTGACCCTGCCCCTGTGCCCACCCTGGGGGCACCTCTGGCTGCTCTGTCCAGCTCTGGATCCTCAGCACAGCAGGGCCAGGAGCCCCTGGAGCTGAGCAAGGGCTGGAGCAGCTCGGGGCCAGGAGAGGCTGAGGGAGCTGGGGCTGCTCAGCCTGGAGAGGAGCCCAGGGAGAGAGAGGGGCTGAGCCCTGGGGGGCCTGGGTGTCCCTATGTGTCTGTCTGTTCCTGTCTGTCCAACTTGAGCCGTGAAACAATTGGCAGAATTATTCCAGGGAAACATTTAATCAACTACTCTGTTGCTCTAGCAGTTGTCCCCCAGTCTGTCCCTGTCTGTCTATCCCTGGCTGTCCCTGTGTGTTCCTGGGTGTTTCTGTCTGCCTCTGGGTATCCCTCTGTCTGTCCCTGTGTCCCCCAGTCTGTCCCTGTCTGTGTGTCCCTGTGTCCCCCAGTCTGTCCTTGTCTGTCCGTGTGTCCCCCAGTCTGTCCCTGTCTGTCTGTCCCTGGCTGTCCCTGTGTGTTCCTGGGTGTTTCTGTCTGCCTCTGGGTATCCCTCTGTCTGTCCCTGTGTCCCCCAGTCTGTCCCTGTGTGCAGGCTCAGGGCAGCCCCAGGCTCTGCTCCAGGCCCAGCCATGGCCCCAGAGCGAGGGGGAGGACCTGAGCCAAGGAGCTGCCCCTGCCCAGGAGGCAGAGCTGCTGCCCTGGGCAGTGCCAGCCCTGAGCAGAGCCCAGAGAGGCTCTGGGGGCTCCTCGCTGGGGCCATGGCAGAGCTGTGAGCACAGCCTGCTGTGCCCTGAGCTCTGCGAGGGCCCTGCTGGAGCACGAGGGGACTCCAGGGACCCTCTGGGCTCCCTCCAGCCTCACCCACCCTGGGGGGATCCCTCTTCCCATTGCAGGAGCGCAGCAGAGCCTGTGCTGACCCTGCAGCCATCCCTCACCTCCTGCAAGGAGAGAACAGCTGTGTTTTCTTGCCATCTCTTGGGGCTCTTCCATAGCTCACCAAATATCGTTGCAGAGAGACACATTACTGTGTTTACAGCGCTCTGTTTACAGGAGATGCTCTCGATTTAGGGGTTTTATTATGATATTTTATTTTTATGGCTCTCCGCATGATCTGTTTGTTTGCATTAACTTCAGCTGAAGGTTTCATAATCTGATTATGGGGAGCAGGGCTCGGGAAGAAGTTATAAAACACTCAGAGTGCAGCGATGCACCTGCACTCCTGAGCACCAGCTGGGTTTGCTCCTTGATCCTCAACTTCTTCCTTTTCCAGGGCTTTCTCTGGCGATGAGGGATTCTGATGGATCTGTGGCCAGCAAAAGGGATGGAAAGGTAACACCAGAAGGACTTTGAGGACTTTTCCTTCACTTTCAAGGTGCTTGCTGGCCATGCCCAGTGACCCAGGACCTGCCTGTCCATGGGTTTAATAGGGCCATGGGTTTGTCCAGCCCAGATTTGGATGGTCATGGATGACAGGACCATGGGTTTGTCCAGGCCTGGACAGTCATGGATAACAGGGCCGTGGGTTTGTCCAGCCCAGGCCTGGACGGTCATGGATAACAGGGCCATGGGTTTGTCCAGCTCTGGACGGTCATGGATAACAGGACCATGGGGTTGTCCAGGCCTGGATGGTCATGGATAACAGGGTTGGTGGGGGTGGGAAATGGCTCTGCCTGACTGTGAGGGACAGACATGTCCCTGTGTGTTTCTGAGCCCCTGTCCCATAGTCCTGTCTTTGTCTTGGACATAACATTAAGGTAACAGGTTTCTTTCTTTTCAATGGATCCATGGAATGGATTAATGTCACCTCTGTTTGCTTGAAAGAGGAGAATTCAATGTCTAAAACAGCTTATGGTCCAGAAAGTGCAGCTCCTGGTTCAGTTTTGGGTTCCACAATATGAGATAGATCTAAAGCTATTGGAAAGCACCCAAAGGAGGCTGTGAGGATGGTGGATGGTCTTGAGGGGAAGCTGAGGCTGAGGGCACTTGGAATGTTCATCTGGAGCAGAGGACACTGAGCTCAGGGCTCACCAGGGGCTGCAGCTCCTCCCGAGGGCAGCTCCAATCTCTGCTCTGGGACAGGGACAGCACCCAGGGCATGGCTGGGGCTGGGCCAGGGCAGCTCAGGCTGAGCTCAGGGCAAGGTTCTTCCCCCAGAGGGTGCTGGCACTGCCCAGGCTGCCCAGGGAATGGGCACGGCCCCGAGGCTGCCAGAGCTCCAGGAGCCTTTGGACAGCGCTGCCAGGGATGGACAGGGTGGGATTCTGAGGTGTCTGTGCAGGGACAGGGGTGGCACTGGATGATCCCTTCAGTCCCTTCCAGCTCAGGGTATTATATGGTTCAATGATTCTAACAAGAGCTCTATTTATATGCAGACTAGGATAAGGATCTTAAATTTCATAGGATTCCTGAAACTGGGGTAATGATAAGAGATTTAAATCTCCAGACCCTTGCTGCATCTACATGACCTGATTTCTGAGGGAGTTTTGATAACAAAGATGGACAAATCAGGGAGAAGCTGGTCCCACACCCGAGTTCCCCTGGTTGGAGGGGGTTGGTGTGGTGTATATTGCACCCTTTGCACACTCCACTGGAGACAGAAACTGTGGATATCTTGAAAAAAATGTGATATTCATCTGATCTCAGTATTTAAAGACTTTTGTGGTGAGCAGGAGCTCGCTGCTCTCCAAGAATGAGTAAGTTATGTACCAAAGTCCCTTCACCATTCTGGAAATCCCCAAAGAAAAACCAAAACCTGCTTTCCTGGTGTTAGTCATGTCAACCTGGTGTTTTAGTGAGGGCACAGGCACTGCAGAGATGTGGAGATATGGCTTGGGATGGGCAGAAACCCTTCTGGCCCTTATCCAGCTGTGGTGATAACAAGAGTCTGGTAACACAATCAGCACCACGAGCCCACTCACACTCCTGTGGCTGCAGGAAGGGGGAGATTATTTACAGAAACTCAGTGGCATTTAAGGGGTTTACCCTCCAAAAGCTGAAAATCCCCTGCTGCAGCAGCAGCCCTTGGAGGCTGCAGCCCTGTGAGCTGTGC
>NW_005054448.1:821566-831085 GCF_000277835.1 Geospiza fortis
AGGTTCTTCCCCCAGAGGGTGCTGGCACTGCCCAGGCTGCCCAGGGAATGGGCACGGCCCCAAGGCTGCCAGAGCTCCAGGAGCCTTTGGGCAGCACTGCCAGGGATGGACAGGGTGGGGTTGTGGGGGTTCTGGGCAGGGACAGGGGCTGGATCAATGATCCCTGTGGGTCCCAGCTCAGGAGATTCCATCATTCTGTGACCCCATGCCATCCCCAGCTGCTGATGGAGGTATCCCAGGTGAGTATGATCCCCACTCATCCTTCTTTAGTCCCCCCAAGTGTTTGTGAAAGAAGGTTCTGGAGTGGGTGACCTCAGGCCAGGCTGTGTCCCCATCACCTCAGTGCCACCCCCTGCCCTGAGCTGTGGCAGGAAGGACCTGGCAGAGAGCAAACATTTGCATCTTTCCTGAGTGCATCACAATTACCTCCAGCAACTTTTCTTTGACTAATTGGATCCAAGCAGAGAGAGAGCTCAATAATTCTCTTTTTCCCTCATGCCAGCAAGTGGCAAATTGCAGGAAAGATGAGCCTGGAGCCAGATGTTGGCCACGAAATAAATTTGCCCTTGAGCAAAGGGACTTCCAGCCATTATGTTCCACTCTGAACATGCATCAGAACAATGCAGGCATTAAAGTCAGGAGGGCTTTTTCTGGCAATTTCTTAAAAAAAAAAAAAATCAAGGGAGGGGTTGACTGAGATCTCAGATATCCCAGGGCTTTTTATTCCAAATCACAAGACTTGCAAATTTCCACATGAATGTTGGGAATGAGTTGTCCCGGGGCCAACTGATTCAGGGCTTCAGCCTCCATCTGCTGGGGAATTTCAAAGGAAAGGAGATGCCTAAAAAAGCAGATCTAGGATGGGGTTTCCATAAGCTCATAAGCCTCTGTAACCCAGAAAAGTGCCTGGCAGAGTTTGATGGGAACAGAACTTCCTGAGGGATGGAAGAGGAAGTTTTTTACCATTTTCAGAGCTACAGGATCTCGTGGTGGAGCAGCTGTTCTGCACCCCAGGAAATGTTTGTCTCCCAGACATCACACTTTTCTCTCCAAGAAGACCCAAAGTGGAAGCTGTGATTCTTTTGGGTAAATAGAGCTCTCCAAAGGCACCCAGTTCCACTGGGCAAGGGAGGGGATTGTCCTGCTCTGCTCTGGGCTGGGGCGGCCTCACCTCCAGTGCTGGGGGCAGTTTTGGGTGCCCCAAGATCAGGAAGATCTAAAGGTGTGGGAAAGCATCCAAAGGAGGGACACAGGGATGGGCAAGAGTTTGGGAGGAGCAGCTGAGGGCACTTGGGATGTTCATCTGGCGCAGAGGACACTGAGCTCAGGGCTCACCAGGGGCTGCAGCTCCTCCCGAGGGCAGCTCCAATCTCTGCTCTGGGACAGGGACAGCACCCAGGGCATGGCTGGAGCTGGGCCAGGGCAGCTCAGGCTGAGCTCAGGGCAAGGTTCTTCCCCCAGAGGGTGCTGGCACTGCCCAGGCTGCCCAGGGAATGGGCACGGCCCCGAGGCTGCCAGAGCTCCAGGAGCCTTTGGGCAGCGCTGCCAGGGATGGACAGGGTGGGGTTGTTGGGGGTCTGGGCAGGGCAAAGCTGGACTGGAAGATCCTGGGGGGACCCTTCCAGCTCAGGATATTCCATCATTCCATGATTCCAGGGTGAAGGGTACAGCTCTGTGCTCTGCCCAGGTCATTCCATCCCTGCCTTCCTGCAGCTGACTCCCAGCTTGGACTGGGGACAGTGCAGGGAATCTGCTGAGCACAGGAACATCTTGGATTGTCCCTCTTCAGTGTGCCCCTTGTCCTCAGACTTGCTGACTTGGTTATGCCATGAGGGAATCTGCATCTCCTGCAAAACGGAGGGAAACTGGGGATGGAGAGGTTCAACACCATAAAACAGAGGAACTCTGCGAATCTCCATCCTTGGAATGTGACAACATCAACTGGGCAAGACCCTGAGCAAGCCCAAGTGACTCTGAAAATGACCCTGCCCTGAGTGAGGGTCAGGCCAGGAAATCTCCAGAGGTCCCTTCCCACAGGAAGGAGTTCTCCTCTTTTATGGAAAGCACCAAGCAGAATCCAGCCAGGTGTCCTGCTCCAGCAGCAGAGGCAGAAATCTTGCTGCAATTTTCATAGGAATATCAACCTGCTCGTGTGGAACTGGGGAAAAGGACCCTCAACAGCACCAGGAAAAGGGAGCAGCAGTACAAAAATGCTGCCAGAGCACGAAGGAGCTGATCAAGGCAGGAAAATCAGCCTTTCCCTGTTCCCCACAGCGCAGATCCCTGTACTTAACCCTGCACATCCCTCTGAACCTCCATGCTGCAAGTGCTGCCTCCACCCTCATTTTCCTTTTAATTGTTTCAATCCCTGCTAATTGCAGGGCCAGCTGCTCCCAGCCGAGGATGAACAGGCAGGTTCCAAGGCAGCCTGCCTGGTGCCAGCAGCAGCTGCTGGACAAACAGCAGATCCCACCTTCATCCCCTGCCTGTTTCCATTGGAGAAATGTCATTCCCTGCTCACCAGGCACTGGGGGCTCTTGCCAAATCAGTTGTTTGATCCTGGGTCAATGTCACCCTGGTTTTTTAAGATTTTCTAAGCCTTCTGATGTTGACATTCTTGTAGTGAACTTTCTCACACACTTTCTGTAAATAACTCATTGTTTTGCATTCCTTTATGGAGGAGGAGAGAGTTGATGGACTGTTGGTTTGTCCAGTGTGATTGGAGAGGTGGCATGGTCACCTTCCAATCCGCTGTCACTTTTGGAAAACTATAAATGCTGGAGTCAGAAAAGAAACTTCCCTTTTTTCCTTCACCTTGAGAACAGCGGTGTGAGTTTGTGTTCTTTCATGTCCTATAGTGACAGGTCAAGCTTAAATATGAACTTCTCCAACAGCTCAAAAAGCCTTTGCCACCTGAATTATCACATCCCTTTCTCGCTTAGAACAGGGGAACTCAGTCAAGGCTTGAGCATCCTGTCCACAAATATGAACAGAGGCAGGGCCAACCCCCAGATTTCCCTTTTTTCATTATCAGAGACTAGTAAGGCATGAAAAAAAAGCTTTTCATTAAAAAAAAAAAGAATCTGAAAAATATTTTTGAGGGAAAACATGCTCCAAACGTGTATTTTTAAAACATCTTTTTTTATCCCACCTTGCTGTCTCATACCAAACCCTCAATTTTTGCCTACACACACCTTCTTTTAAGCAGAAAAGAGGATTTTTGCCCATTTTGTGCAGAACTGGTGGTGAGATTGATGCAGAACTCCAGTGGCAGGTGTGATGAGCACAGCAATGAGCTCTGGTTTGAGAGCTGCAGAATGGGAACAGAGTCAGCATTCCACAGGCCTTGGCTGGAATTTATCAGGAAGTGAGAGCAGGTGGATCCACGGCAGCCTGTGCATCCCATGGAATGCTGGGGATGGAATAATTCTGCTGATTTTGGGGTTCCTCTCCTTGGGGTGTGCACTGCCATGAGCTGTGGGAGCTTCTGGGGGTGTTGGGGTGGGCTCAGGGTCCAGCCTTGGGGATTTTGGGCTTCTCCAGGGCAGAACCAATAGCTGGGAGGGATCCATAAGAACATTACCAGTAAAATCAGGAAATTTTTAATAAATGCTTGCAGGAAGCCACCTGAAACTCCAGAGGGTCTGATGGAATGGCTTCAAGCAACCCTCAGGCTGCTGCCAGTCCCATTTCTGTCACTTTCACACATCCAGGGATGGGGACTCCAACCCTGCCCTGTTCCAGGGCCTCAGCACCCTCCCCATGCAGAAATTACCCCAATATCCGCCCTGTCTCTGCCCTGGCCCAGCCTGAGGCCGTTCCCTCTGCTCCTGTCCCTGTTCCCTGGAGCACAGCCCGACCCCCCCGGCTGTCCCCTCCTGGCAGGAGCTGTGCAGAGCCACAAGGGCCCCCTGAGCCTCCTTTGCTCCAGGCTGAGCCCCTTCCCAGCTCCCTCAGCCTCTCCTGGGGCTCCAGCCCCTTCCCAGCTCCGTTCCCTGCCCTGCACACGCTCCAGCCCCTCCCTGTGGCTCTTGGGGACTTGGGTTAGTGGTGGACCCGGCAGTGCTGGGGACTGAATGACCTTAAAAGTGTTCCCAGCCTTGAGGGCTCTGTGATTCCCTGATCCAGAGCTCCAGCAGTGGCTCTGGACAAGCTGCAGAAGGAGCTGTCCCCATGTCACCACACCAATGGTCCCAGGTGGTTACTGGGCCTCAAAATGGGCCTCAACCTTCAAAATCCCTTTCCACTCCCTTACGGATCCTGATTTTCCTGCGTTTCCTTGTCTGAGACATCCCCCATGCTACAGGTGGGGGTCTCTGCTCTGGGTGGGGGGCAGTAGAAGGAGCTCTGTCCTGTTTTTCCTGAGGATTTGGCCAAAACTGGCCCCCCTGGTTGTGCTTTGGGATGATGGGATCCTGTGACCGTGTTCACAGGGGTCCAAGGATGAGGGAAGAAACGAGGATCTGACTCCATGTTTCAGAAGGCTTGACTTATTATTTTATGATATATATTGTATTAAAACTATACTAAAAGAGTAGAAGAAACAATTTCATAAAAAAACTAGCTAAGAATAGAATAGGAAAGAATGATCACAAAGGTTTGTGGCTCAGACAGAGAGTCCGAGCCAGTTGGGCTGTGATTGGCCATTAATTAGAAACAACCACATGAGACCAATCACAGATGCACCTGTTGCATTCCACAGCAGCAGATAATCAATGTTTACATTTTGTTCCTGAGGCCTCTCAGCTTCTCAGGAGGAAAAAATCCTAAGGAAAGGATTTTCCATAAAAGATGTGTGTGACAGGATCCCATGGGATGGATGTGCAGCTGGAAATGCCCTGCTGCTGCTGCTCGCTGGATCCTGCAAGAGGCCAGGACTGGGGTTTGCAGCCCTCCTGCTCTGGGATTGCTGCTGAGTCTTCCTCATACCTGGGACATGAGGGAGAGGTCAAAGTGCTCAGGATGGGAAATAACCAAGCCTTGGCATCAAAATGTGGCTTCCTGTGCAGTTGTGCTATTTGGAACCACCGTTCCTTGGTTTTTGTGGCCTTTTTAAGCGGGGAAAGGAGGAGGAGGAGGAGGAGGAAGAGGCTGAGCAATATAGGAAAGCTTTTTAATCCAGAGCCACAACTGGCACCAGTCCTAGGCCCTGATGAGACAGTTCTGGCCAGTTCCTCAGGGCAGAAGTGCCTTTGACCAGCTCTGCATCTTGTCATGTCACTGACATATTTTATGAAAAATCCCTTTGCCAGGATTTTTCTCCTGAGAAGCCTCAGAAAAGAAATGTAAACAATAATTATCTGATTGCTTGGAATGTGGTCTGGAGGTTGCTTTACCAACAGGTGCATCTTTGATTGGTTCCATGTGAATTGTTTTTAATTAATGACCAATCCCAGTCCAGCTGTGTCAGGAGTCTGGTCAGTCATGGGTTTTTATTATTCATTCCTTTCTAGCCTTCTGATGTCTCCTTTCTCTTCCTTTAGTATGGTTTTAGTATAGCAATAGAATAGAATAGAATAGAATAGAATAGAATAGAATAGAATAGAATAGAATAGATCAGCGTTCTGAGAACTTGGGGTCAATTCTCATCTCTCACCTTGTCCTGGGACCCACAACAACACCTCAACAATTAATGACCACACTGTCACACCCAAATCATACATTTTCACTGTTAAACGTGAGGATTTCTGGCCTTATCTCCAGCAGTTCTCTTGAATCTTGCTGAAAACCCTCCCCTAACTTAAAAAAACCCAACCCAAACTAAACAAAATCGAAACAAGCCAAATTAAAATTAAAGGGTTTATTAACTTCCCTTCCTAACAACAGGGGAGATCCTTTGGGATTGTCTCAGTCTGGTTATGGTGCTTCATTTACTTAAATCAGGTTTAAGGTAGAACAACTGCCTTCATTCACTTAAACCTGGCCTAAGACAGAGCTTTGCAAACCCTTAAGAAATAGAACAGACCTGGCTCTGCACAGATCAGAGAGTATCAGGCTGATTTTAATTTAAAAATAATCAAAATATTCCAGCCAGTAAAAAGGAAAGCCCCCAGTCCTCTCCTGGAGCTCCTCCCAGTTCTGAGAACACAGAAATAAACCACACCCAGCAGGGATTATAATTAGAAAGGAGCTTTACAAGAAAAAGAGGGGAAATTGCTCTGTCAGCCTCAGGTCTGTTTTGGCTGAGTCTGTTCTCTCCAGAATGTGCTTTGTCAGGAATGCTGCACTGGGATGCTGATGGCTGTGGAGACTAATTCTGGAACACTTTCACAGAATCCTGCTAATGAGGGATTTCAGTGTTGTCTGTAAGAGGAAAAGGAGCTTCCATTGCCTGGGAATTGTCCTGCAGTGGGGAAACCTGGAGACCCTCGACTGGATTTTCTGGATGAGGCAGGAACACTCCTCCTCTGGGGGCTCATCCAACAGGAACTTTCCCAAAGTTCCAGCTGCACACAACAAAATCCCCACTCCCCATCTCCTCCTCTGACAGGAGAGTGAAAAACCTTCCTTGTTTTCTGCCTGGCCTGGAGCATTTCCCAGGGAAGCTCTGGATGCCTGAGCCACCAGATGTGTTCCAAAGAGGCATTGGGGGGGCAGAGGTGGATATTCCGTGCTGCAACATGTTTAAATAATGCCAATTCCCATGGCATTCCCATGGATGTCATTCCAACCCGGGCTCCAGAATCCATGATGGACACCAGGCACTACAGACATTCTCTGGCCAGATGTTTTTTCCCACTTTGCAGATGTTTTGTGGCTGGAATTTTCCTTTTCAATGTCTCAGATGTGGTATTTTCGGGGTCCCCTGTCATGGGGAGAAAAGATGAATCAGATTCCATGTTATTAGGAGGCTAATTTATTTTATGATATATTATATTATATTATATTATATTATATTATATTATATTATATTATATTATATTATATTATATTACATTACATTACATTACATTACATTACATTACATTACTATACTAAAGAATAGAGAAAGGATACAGACAGAAGGCTAAAAGATAATAATGAAAACCTCATGACTCTTTCCAGAACCTTGACCCAGCCTGACCATGACTGGCCATTAAGTTAAAACAATTCACATGAAACCAATCAGACAATGACCAGTTGGTAAACAATGTCCAGACCACATTCCAAAAGCAGCCAAACACAGGAGAAGCAATCAGATAATTATTGTTTTCCTTTTTCTCTGAGGCTTCTCAGCTTCCCAGGAGAAGAAATCCTGGCGAAGGGATTTTTCAGAAAATATGACAGTGACATCTCAGATATCTGGGAGAATTCCCTGCAGATGCTGCAGTGGCCACTGAACCCTGGCAGCAACGCTTTGAGCACTTGTCTGGACACTTTACTGAGTTATGCCTGGATTTTTTTATCCCAAATATCTCTCTTTGCTGCTGCTGCCATGGCTCTCTGTGTTTACAGTGTTTTGTTCCCTCTGTTCATTAATATTTCACTTAATGAAGACAATCCCTGTCTTTACACCTCGCTGTATCTCCAGGGCTGTGCTGGGAGGCTGTGATTGCCTTCCCAACCCGCCGGGAGTGTCTGTGTTAGTTTATGGATTAAATATCTGGGTGTGTTTCTCCACATTTTCATTCCTGTGCCTATTCCATTCTTGGAGCTCAGCTCCTTCCTCCAGCTCTCCAAGAACATTTTTAATTCCCAAGGGTGGTGCTTAATGAAAGACTTCACAGCTTAATTTAGTGACAACAGTATTTGTCTTAAGGTTTGGGAGGGAGTGAGATCAAATCCAGGAGGAGTTCCCCTTTTATTAAAAAATAACTCTGGGTTCTTATTCTCTGCATGTCAAAGGGATCCCAACAGGAGCACTTCATTATCTTTATCTACTCCTCCACTATTCTTAGCATTATTTAAACAGCTCCTGTTTGAGAGGCAAAACTTCAGCTGCAGCAGGTGCTTGAGCTCCCAGCCCTGATTTTTAGATGTTGAAAGCTGCATCCCTGCAATCAGCAGCCCTGGAGTTTTTCTGCCAGTGGGTTTCACTTTCTCTGACTGTAATCAGCTCCCCATGGGTGCACTGAGAGCTGTGGGTCCTGCTCTTCACTGAGGATACACACAGGAGTATCCCAGGAGGAAAATGTTCAGCTACCAAAAGCTTTGGGTTTCTCTGGGAGGGAATACAGGAGTGCTGGGAGAGGATCCTTTCTGTCCCACCAGTCCTGGACTGGACATTCCCTGTCACTGTGATATTTATTTTTAAAAAAAATCCTTCACCAAGATTTCTTCTCCTGACAAGCTGGGAAGCTCCAGCTTCTCCATGTTTTACTCCTCTGGAATGTGATTTGGAGAACTGTTTACCCAGCATGTGAATTGTTTATAATTAATGGCCAATCACAGCCAGCTGTGTCAACTCTCTGAGTCTGTCACGGGTTTTTATTATTCATTCTGATGTATCCTTTCTCTTTCTTTAGTATAGTTTTAGTATATAATTTTCATTCATATCATATCATATCATATCACATCATATCATATCATATCATATCATATCATATCATATCATATCATATCATATCATATCATATCATATCATGATATAATAAATCAACCTTCTAAGAACTTAAGAGTGAATTCTCATCTCTCACCTCATCCTAAGCCCCACAACACCACAACAATTAATAACCACAATTCCCAAGTCCAAGCAGGGAGGTTTTTCACCTCCTGCTGCTGTGGGAGAGGGATTTTCCAGCCAGTCCTATGTTTTGCCTCCTTCCCAGGTTCTCCTTGTGCAGTTCCAGGCTTGTAAACCCTCCAGAGGAGGATAACACAGACCACAGGGGCTCACTGATGGGGCACTATTGAGTTACAAACACATTTGGCTGTGCTGGGAATGAATTATGGATGAGGAATGTGGTGTCATTGTCACCAAAACATGGAAAACCAGAAATTCTCCAACAAAATCTTCTCAAGTGTTCAGAGAATTAGGCATTACTTTATTTTGGCCAGGATGTGCAATGGAAATTATTCCATCCACACGTGCCTGGGTTTTGCAGTGAAAATCCTCCTGTCACACCTGGTACTTTACCAGATTTTCATGGATTTACACAGACAAAATACAAATAAATTGTTGTTCATTGGTCCAAAATGGCACAGTTTTTAATAGTCAATCTCCTGTTGGTTATTGATCCCTCTTCCTTTGGTGCTAATTTTGTCCTCATTCCGTGGGTCTCTTACTGATCTTTTCCCAGCCCAGGTGTCTGACCACCCCAGGGGTGATGTTTGTTAAGGTTTTTTACCTCCTCTGCATCTTCTGGCTCTGGGAATTTTCTTTTTGTTGATTGAAGCCCGTCAGGCCTCACCCAGCAAAACTCAACCCTCGGTAAAAGAGTCTTTTAAAGAGAAAATTTCACTTCCCTTCCCCCGGGCAGAGGCAAACAAAGCCCTGACTAAAGCTGGTTAAAAAAGTTTAAAAAGTTGCATCACTTCCAGCTTGATGAGGGAGAGGGGAGATGTCCTTGAGGCTCCCACACCGGCATTCCCACATTCCTG
>NW_005054448.1:831588-848738 GCF_000277835.1 Geospiza fortis
CCCCACTTCCTCGCGTCCCTCCCCACCTCCCTGCCACTCCAGCACATCCAAGGGCTGCTCCAGGAGCTGCTCCCACCCCGTGCCAGTGTTTGTGCCACACCTGCAGAGCAAGGATGAGAATTAATTACCATTAACTACACAATCCCCAATCCCCGGGGCAGCCAGGGGGGATGAGCTCCACCTCTGGAGTGCTCTGAGCTCAACCTCTCGGGGTCTGCCACAAATCCCTGCATTTTTCCAGTGAAAACAGGAATTTTTGTGAAATGTCCATCACCAGCTGTGGGAAATTCAGGATTCTTGGACAACTAACTAATATGATTAGGTAGAAGCTGTTTATTATTTATGTTATGTACTTATTTATACATTTTAACTCTACCGCACACGCTGATCACCCATTTTTTATTGGTGCTTTTGTTTTGTTTATGCATTTTGCATGCACTTCTCAGAATATGTGATTGGTCATAGTTCAGGTGGCTCCCAGCTCTGTTATCTCCTTCTTGTGGTCCTGGAATTCAGTTTCTCAGCTTCTTATTTTAACACAGTTTATGTCTTAGTAACCTTGATGAATTCCAAATTCTGGTCAGAAGAAATGGCTGGTGCACCCTGCAGTCTGAGCTGTTCATACATTGCTACAAGCAGTGCTGGTGGTGGGAAAGGAACTTTGCCTCCCCACACAGTGAGGAATTGGTTTGAAAGGATTTTTGAGCCAGAGGAAGCAGGGGTGGGCTGGGAGGGACCCGGGAAATCAAGAGCCACGAAGGATTTCAGAGCCAGCAGATGAGTCTGGGCTGGCTCCAGCACCCCGGAGTGAGGAGAATTCCTCTTCTGAACGCGTTCCTGGATATTTCCAGAGCAAACCTGGACTGAAATACAGCGGAGAGAGGGGTGAACACATTGATTTATTGGAATTACTTATCCAAGCCCACAGGACTGGGACAGAGCGAGGGTTGAAGAATAATTTATTGATGAAATAATTTTTTTTTTTGCATGATTTTCAGCCCCAACTCAGCTTTTTCTCCTGTCTTGACTTTAAGGTGCATAAATTCCCCAGTTGTTTCTGGGGGTTCAGACTTTCTGTGGCTTTGCAGGAATATTTTGTGATCCATCCCCCCTCAGTCCCTTCCCAGCAGAGCTCCTGTAGCTCCCTGCAAGGTAGGGCAGAACAACTGTTTTGCACCAACTGTTTCCAGCTCATGACTCTGTCCAAACGTCAAGAAACAGAAAGATTTTTCTCCTGACACCTACAGAAAGACTTAAAAACTGAAGTGTTCTCATTGCAGCAAGAAGAAGCTTTTGGATCCCTGAAACGCTGTCACTTACCATCTTCCCAAAGCCAAGAAAGAACAGGAAAAAATTTGCCTCCTAATTAAAATCCAGTCACAATTTTTGTAGCTCGTTTCTGTAAGAAAGATCCAGTTAAAATTGTCCCCTTCAGTTATTTTTTCCTGTCGCCTCCCTTCCACTGATGACAACTTCCTTTACTCAAACAGCCTTGATGCCTTGGGAAGCTTTTGCAGTGGAGCTGGAGGGTTAATTCCCCCTAAATTTAAATCTGTTCTGATATAAAATGTAATCTCCTGCCATCAGCAGCTCCCAGAAATGCTGCTTTGCTAAACTGCCCCGTTTCCAAGCTGTGCTTTGATTTACAGTTTATCCATTCACCGCTCCTTTCGCATTGCTAGTAAAGGCTTTTATTAAGGATGACAGGAATGTTTTATCCACCATCATAAACAGGGCTTTATTAAAAAGAAAAAAAAAACCCAGAAAGAGTTGGAATGATAAAAATGCAGGTTCCCAGTCCTCTTTTCATAACTTATTGGGGGAGACTTTCCAGCTGAATCAGCTGCTGAGTTGTCATGTTTTTCTCTGGGAGGATGCAAATTTAAGGGATTCGGGGTTGTAACTGTGATACTTTCAGGCTCTGGGGTACCCACAATTACTGCCTGAGAGCTCAGGATTTCGGGATAGAAACAGGGAGTTTGTGGCATTCATCCTGCTGGGAATGCGGGAGTGCTGGCTGGCACCCCAGCCTTCTTTGGGATATACCACTTTTATCCTTTCCTGTTGCTCTCTCTCTCAAAAAAATGGATATTTCATATTTTTAATCTCTCCTGTGAATTTGCTCTTTCAGGACTGACATTAATGAAGTGAGGTCTTGCAGCAAAGAGGTCCTGGGATTTTCCAGAAGCCCTTCAAGAAGCCAAAGGACAGAGAATTATGACACATTTCAGGACCAATCCCTACCAGTGACATTCCCACATCCTGCTGAGCTTTTTCCAGTATTGCCTGCATGAGTCAGAGAATTTCAGGGTGGTTTAAGTGGGAAGGGACCTTAAAACTCATCCAGTGCCACCCCCTGCCATGGCAGGGACACCTTTCACTGTCCCAGGCTGCTCCAAGTCCCATCCAGCCTGGCCTTGGGCACTGCCAGGGATGGAGTCTCCACATTCCTCTGCTCCAACACCTTCATAGCAAAGAATTTCTTCCTAAAATCTAAATCTGCCTTCCTTCAGTTTAGGACCATGGTCCTAAACTGGTGCAGACATTTCTCAGGAGTCTTCCGGATGTGCCACAGGGAATATTTGGATGTGCCTCCAAAGAACTGTGCTCAGACTGGCTCCTCACTGGATGAGATCGCTGCTGTTCTTTAAACTTTACATTTTAACGCTTTAAAACATAATGCTTTTAAAATTCCCTGCTGCCCCTCAGTGTCCTTGGCTGGCTCATTGAAATCTGCTGCAATTCCAAAAAATGCTCAGGAGACTCTGAGGGAGCTGTCCACCATGGAATCAGCAAGGTGGAGAAAGACCTTGAAGATCAGGGAGCCCAACTGTCCCAATATCCACCACTGACCCCTGTCCCCACACCCACAGGTTTATGGGACACTTCCAGGGATGGGGATCCAGCACTGCCCTGGGCAGCTGTGCCAGTGCTGGACAGCCATTTCCATGAAGGAATTATCCCAAAATCCACCCTGCCCCTGCCCTGGCCCAGCCTGAGGCCGTTCCCTCTCCTCCTGTCCCTGTTCCCTGGAGCACAGCCCGACTTCCCCGGCTGTCCCCTCCTGGCAGGAGCTGTGCAGAGCCACAAGGGCCCCCTGAGCCTCCTTTGCTCCAGGCTGAGCCCCTTCCCAGCTCCCTCAGCCTCTCCTGGGGCTCCAGCCCCTTCCCAGCTCCGTTCCCTGCCCTGGACACGCCAGCCCCTCCAGGTCTCTCCTGGCAGGAGGGTCCCAGAGCTGCCCCAGCACTGGAGGTGCCCCAGCAGTGCCAGCTCAGGGCACGGGCACTGCCCTGCTCCTGCTGCCACCCCAGGGCTGACACAGCCCAGCTGTCCTTGGCCTCTGGCACACCTGGGCACCCCGGGGGCGTCGCCCAGCCACTGCCACCAGCACCCCCAGGGCCTTTCCTGCTGGGCACTTCCTGCCCTTCTGCCCCATCACTCCTGGTGGTGTTCACACAACATCTCAACACCCCAAGAGCCTCCCCAAATCCATCCTGTGCAATGACACCACCAACCGGCCCTCAGGAGAGAGCAATTCCCAAAACAACCCTTCCCTGGAGCCTCTTCCCTTTGGAAGGGAGGGATCAAGGAGGAGTTTGTGACGCCAGGGGCTCAGACTGGAACCCACCAGAGGCTTCAGCACATCCAACCCATCTGTCCAAACATCACTTTGGGAATCTTCCCATTGTGCTGTCCTTTGCACATGGATCCAGGCCAGAAAAGCCCTGGATGCTCTGAGGACATCCCTGTGTGCTTCCCAGGCCATTCCCAGGCTCCTGCAGACCCTGCAAGGCTCCAGGGAAGAGAAACAAAACCATGCTTGGAGATGGATTTGTCAGCACGAGAGGACGTGATGTTTATTGACATCAATGGAATAAATAAACAAGGCAATAAATTTGGAATTGCTGCTGGAATTACTCGCTAGTGCTGGATATTGAATTTTACCTGGTTTTATTGTTTGTGCAATGGGCTGCTGGTTTATGCATCATCATCTTTTTTGATATACTGATTCTGGATGATTTGATTGTATATCCTGGGAAAGAAAGAGGGGGAAAAATATCCCTGCCAAGCCTGAAATGTGCAGATGAACCAAACCAAGGTCCCAGAGATAAAAATGGAATTATTCCATCCCCGTGCGACAAAGTGACCTGGCTCATGCTGGGAAACAATGTAAGAGGAAATGTTCCAGGAGCTTCCAAGGCACAACATTCCTCCCAGATTTCTGAGCACACAAAGCAAGAACTGGGAAATAAAATGGTTCTAAATCCTGTGGGCTTTTGCTCCCTGACAGGCCCCTTGTGTGATGAGAGGAGTGGTCCAGGACAGTCCAACCTGGAGATTCCTCCCAATAGATTTGATTTTGCAGAACCACTACTTGCTCAATTCCTGCCTAGAGATCTTCACCTGGGCACACCTGGGCTCGTGTCCAGCCACTGCCACCAGCACCCCCAGGGCCTTTCCCGCTGGGCACTTCCTGGCCTTCTGCCCCGTCACTCCTGGTGGTGTTCACACAACATCTCAACACCCCAAGAGCCTCCCCAAATCCATCCTGTGCAATGACACCACCAACCGGCCCTCAGGAGAGAGCAATTCCCAAAACAACCCTTCCCTGGAGCCTCTTCCCTTTGGAAGGGAGGGATCAAGGAGGAGTTTGTGACGCCAGGGGCTCAGACTGGAACCCACCAGAGGCTTCAGCACATCCAACCCATCTGTCCAAACATCACTTTGGGAATCTTCCCATTGTGCTGTCCTTTGCACATGGATCCAGGCCAGAAAAGCCCTGGATGCTCTGAGGACATCCCTGTGTGCTTCCCAGGCCATTCCCAGGCTCCTGCAGACCCTGCAAGGCTCCAGGGAAGAGAAACAAAACCATGCTTGGAGATGGATTTGTCAGCACGAGAGGACGTGATGTTTATTGACATCAATGGAATAAATAAACAAGGCAATAAATTTGGAATTGCTGCTGGAATTACTCGCTAGTGCTGGATATTGAATTTTACCTGGTTTTATTGTTTGTGCAATGGGCTGCTGGTTTATGCATCATCATCTTTTTTGATATACTGATTCTGGATGATTTGATTGTATATCCTGGGAAAGAAAGAGGGGGAAAAATATCCCTGCCAAGCCTGAAATGTGCAGATGAACCAAACCAAGGTCCCAGAGATAAAAATGGAATTATTCCATCCCCGTGCGACAAAGTGACCTGGCTCATGCTGGGAAACAATGTAAGAGGAAATGTTCCAGGAGCTTCCAAGGCACAACTTTCCTCCCAGATTTCTGAGCACACAAAGCTAAGAACTGGGAAATAAAATGGTTCTAAATCCTGTGGGCTTTTGCTCCCTGACAGGCCCCTTGTGTGATGAGAGGAGTGGTCCAGGACAGTCCAACCTGGAGATTCCTCCCAATAGATTTGATTTTGCAGAACCACTACTTGCTCAATTCCTGCCTAGAGATCTTGTTTTTTCCTGGAAATTTTGAAAGATTCTTTAGTTTTACCCCATTTTGATTTTTCCCTGCCTTAAAATCCCCGGGATTTTGCAGCTGTTTTGCCTGAGCTCTTAGGGAATTAACTTGCTTTGGCTTAGTGTCCATTTTCCCTTGTATCCGAGGAGTTTATGGGAAGAATTGGGACTGTTTGTTGCTGGGTACCTCTTCAATGGTCAGCCACCAGCTGGACCCTGAGGTTTGCCTTAAATCACCTCCTGGTTCTTCCTGCTTTTCCTAAATACAGTTTTGCCCTCAAATAAACTTCTGCTTCTTCCTGACTTTCCCAAATGCAGGATTCCCAGCACAAGAGCAGATCCCACAAGGCTGTGATAGCCCTGGAGTCTCCTTGGAGAGCTCCATGGCTCCTGTGTCTATGTTCCACCCCTTGTGGGGAAATATATCCAGATATTTAATATTATTTGGAAAGCTGGTCCCCAGGATGTATTTCCTCCCCACCACTGCAGTGACCTTGGCATTCCCGAGCACAGGAATTCCCTGCCAAGGGCTGTCCCACTGCTCCAGCAGGTTTGAAACTCTTCAGCTTTATGGTTTCCTTTTTATTTATTTCTCCCTGAATCTCCCCTCCTTCTTCCCTGGCAATCCAAAGAAGGTGGAGAGCTTCAGTTCCCAGAGGAGCCTCCAGAGCTGGAGCAGCTTCTCCCTGTCCCAAGTGTCAGTCAGGAGCTGGATGGGAGCTGGATCCCCCAGCCAGGGCTGGGAGCTGATTTCCCAATTTTTCAGTGTGGTTCATGTTCAAGCCCCTCAATTAAAACCCTGCCTTGCCCAGTGGATCTGAGCATCCTCTATTTCCAAAGTGACCTCAGTTTGTGTTTGAATAAAAGCATTTAAAAGGAGCTTTCTTGGTGTTTTTGGTCTTCTGGCTTGAAGGAGAATTTAGGGAGTTTCCATTTCAAGGCTTTGGAAGAGTGAAAGTCCCAGCAAGCCCAGATATTATTGACAAAAGCTGAGAAATAACATCCTCCAAAGGCCACAAATCTCCCTGTGAGGAGAGAGAATGAGCACAACCATTAATCCTACCTGGCTATGGTTGTGCTGATCGTGGCTGTAAGAATTCATTTAGAAGAGAAATTAATTAATGGAGAGAAATTAATGAATCCAGGTGTCCAGGACTATTTAGCAGTGACTATTTCTGGTGGCCAGGTGAGTGTCCCTGCCAGCACGGGCTCCCTGTCCCTGCACACTTTGGGGTTATTAACCCTCGTTGGGTAATTGGCTGCTGCTGGGTGGTTGAATGCAAGCAGCTGGCACTCCATCTTTTAAAGAAAGGAGATGTTAATGAGCTTAATTGTCTCCCTGCACCCACAGAGTGATTATCCTGCTCCGAGATAGGGGAGGGGAGGACTCAGCACTTCTGAGAGTTCCCCAACCTCATCAAAAGCCTGAGCTGGGTTTTTTAATGAGGTTCTGAGGTTTGCACTGATCCCTCCCGTGCGGGGTTTGCAGGGCTGACAGCAGGACAGCCAGACATTCTCTGTGTGTCAGGCTGTTCAATAATAATCACAGTGCTCACCCACTTAAAACCAAATCCCTCCAAATGAAAATGTCCTGCCTGACACGCTGGATACAGCCCCGTGTGCACGGAAAGAAAACACGTTCCCAGTCTGAAAAATCTGCTTTGTATTAGCCTGATGTTTAAGTCATTTGTCTTAGGCTGTAAAAAGACACAGTTGGAAGAAGCATAATGTGATGGGGGAAATATTGAAGCCTGTAAAGATCAATTTTAGGAGCAATTATTCTCTTTTCAACATCAAAATTCAGTGCGGCTGGTCTTTGTATGGAGCCAACGAGAAAGCTCCTCACCCCCCTGCAGTAAAATTCCAAATGCTGCTTCCTCCAGCTGCTGTCCCACACCCCAGTGCTGATCCAGCAGATGTTTGGGCAGGAAAAGGTGGTGATGAACAGAAATCAGGGCTAATATTAAAATGAGCTGTTTTCATTTCAGCCTCCTACGAGCCCCAGGAACAAAATCAATCCCTGTTTGCCATCTGAAGGGCAAATTTCCAAAGAGAAAGAAGCGCTCATTTTCAGGTCCTGCCAATTTTCTGGGAAAGCAGAGAAGGAAAGAAACGTGATCCCAGTGCTTGTTACAGATTGCTTAAGCCAGTGCCTGTTGGGATGGCTCTGGAATGGTTTTCCATGGTGGATGTAAAGGATGTGGCTTTGCAAGGGGTTGGGCTCAGACACGAGGATTTTATGGCCTCACATTTGCCATACAAAGATGGAGAAGGGTCTGGAGGGTCCACAGGAGGAGCAGCTGAGGGCACTTGGGATGTTCAGCTGGAGCAGAGGACACTGAGCTCAGAGCTCACCAGGGGCTGCGGCTCCTCCCGTGGGCAGCTCCAATCTCTGCTCTGGTGTCAGAACTCAGCACATCCTTCTGGGTGTCCAGAGTTGCCAAGGACCCCGTCAGGGGGCTTGCAGACCCTGGCATGCTGCCCAGAACACCTGGGGATTTGATTTTGACCCTTGGAGCAAGTTGCCAGCTTTGTATGAGGACGTGAAAGTCACACAGGTTTGAGTAGTGTAATAACAAGATGATCATAGGGTGACAATGTAGACTTTAGGATTTTTGGTATGGGGGTTATGGGGACAAGATGGAGGAATCTGGGTGCGTCTAGTCCTTCTTCTTTCTTCTTCTTGTTCTCCATTTTCTGCTGTGATGTTGGCACTTTGGGATTGGTTTAGAGTAGAAGTGCACTGTCTAACACAGGTGATAGGTATTGGGAATTAAGTGTAAATATGTTATATGTAGTTTGCAGTATAAAAGGACAACACCACCTCATGAGTGGTCAGAGTGCCTGTGGCTGCCCTGCTGAGCAGATCTCAGCTGGGCAGAAAGAAAATTGTATAGATAAGAATTAATAAACAACCTCAAGACTGAAAAGTGAAGAGTCCAGACTCGTTCTTCAGCCGCGTGGGCCGAAACAGAGACATCCTGCACATCTGGGGGCAGCAATTATCAAACAGCAACCCGAGACTCTGGGACAGAGACAGCACCCAGGGCATGGCTGGAGCTGGGCCAGGGCAGCTCAGGCTGAGCTCAGGGCAAGGTTCTTCCCCCAGAGGGTGCTGGCACTGCCCAGGCTGCCCAGGGAATGGGCACGGCCCCGAGGCTGCCAGAGCTCCAGGAGCCTTTGGACAGCACTGCCAGGGATGGACAGGGTGGGGTTGGTGGGGGTCTGGGCTGGATGATCCTGTGGGTCCCTCCAGCTCAGGATATTCCATCATTCTATGATTTATTTCAATCCTTTCCCACTGCAGTTCCCAATGGGGAATGACTCCTGGATGAGTTCTGATGAGCAGCCTGTTCTGGGGGCAGTGCAGATCTCCTCCTCACAGAGCCCACCTAGATCCTCCCCAGGGACCTTCCCCAAGGGCTCCAAAGGACAGAGCTCAGTGCTGGGAGTTCAGCTGGAACCAGCCTGGAAAAGCACCCAGATGGAGCAGCTGGGACATGAACCACTTTGGTCCCCTCTGTGGTCACCTCCCTGCTCAGGGACAGAAAGGCACAGCGAGGAGTCAGCAGGGAGAAAGGGAGATCGGAGGGGATCCAGGAGATGGAAATGGATTCCCTGCTGGATCTGGGCTGGGCTTCAGCAGATATGGGGAGAAAACAGGGCTGGGCACAAAGTCCCATTTAGTACCTCTGGGGAGTTCCAGGCTTAGACTTTGTCACTGCACTGTCACTGCTCTGTATCACTGCTCTGTGTCACTGCTCTGTGTCAGGTGCAGAGTTGTCTTAGGTTGGAAGATTTAGCTGGGCTGTGTGTTCTGTCCCCATCTGTGAGAGCTGGGCAGCTCTCTGCTGTCCATGGGGCAGTTTTTTCTTTATCTCTCCCACAGCCAACCCTCCCTCCAGGAGATCTCTGCTGTCCGGGGCCACTGAGTGTCCCTGCAGGGCTGATCCAATTCCAGCATCCCATGGGGAGATGCTGCGCCCAGGGGAGGAGCCAAGCATTCCTACCTGGATCCAATCTGAGCCTGGAGCAGCACAGCAGCCTTTGCCCACTGCATTGCCAGAGGAGCAGCTTTCTGCTGCCCTGCATTGCCAGAGGGAGCCCAGGCCCATCTGCAGCAGCCCTGGAGCTGCAGAGGAAAACTCCCCCCTTGTGCAGGATCCCTGCTCCAGCAGCAGCACAGCTGGCACTGCAGGAGGGCTGAGCCCCCATGGGATGGGGCTGTGCCACCCCCTGACACACAGGGGGCAGGGCACGGTCTGACTCTGGCAGTGGTTTGCTTTGTTTGTACTATTGCATTTGTGTTTTTAATTTTCCTAGTAAAGAACTGTTATTCCTACTCCCATATCTTTGCCTGAGAGCCATTTAATTTCAAAATAATAATAATCCAGAGGGAAGAGGTTTGCATTTCCATTTCAGGGGAGGCTCCTGCCTTCATTAGCAGACACCTGTCTGTTCAAACCAAGACAGAGGTGGACATTCCAAAGCCTTGCAGGAAGTGAAAGGGTTCCAGTTTCACAGCAGCGAATAGCAGAATGTTTGTTCTGAGGTGAGATTTGGTGTTTCTGGGTGCTGGCGGATTGCTCAGTGTGCCTTGGGCCTGCTGGGTTGGGGATGTCTGGAGGTGGAGTGTGGTGGATGCTGGAGCAGCTCCAGCTGTGCCCAGCAAAGCCCTCAGTGCCAGCACCCCCTGGGCCCAGGGCTGTGTCCCTCAGCCAGGGGTTTGGGGCTGTGAAGGTGCCTGAGTCTGTCTCTGCTTAATCCCACAGAGGCCCGAGGGTGTGGATTTATTGCCCCTGTGGTTTGGATTTATTGCCTAGTTAGATCAGACAACCCTGTGCAACAGGAAAACAAAGGACTATTCCTAGTTCTAGTCCTAGTCCTGGTCCTAACACAGCTAAACCTCGCCATATTTCCACAAACAGGATAAATGAGGGCTCATTTTGAACAAAACCACTACAACCAGCACAGTTCAATGGCTGGAGCTGAGATTTCAGTGGCCCAGAAGAAGCCTGGACAACGTTTGAAGTCCAGGGAGAAACTTCCTGAGTAGATTTTTGTCTTCCTGCCTCTAGGAATAGAATTTTGCAGCCAGTTTTCCAAAGGTGTTGGCCCATCCTTTCCAGAGTGGGATTTGAAGCAGCACAAGAGGAACTTGCACAAGAACAGAAAAATAAGCAACAGGAGCAGGGCCTGACCCTGAGGTTTTGGTGTCCTCAGGGAGGAGGTGACACCAGGGAAGGGCAGGAGTTTTGCTGGTAGGAATGTGTGCCCAGCCATGCCAGCAGGCAGGACAGGGCTGCTGTGGCTTGGCACTGTGTGTGTGACAGTGACACAATTTTGTCACCCAGCCCATTCCCTCTGGTCCCTGACAGCCACAAAAACACAGAGGCCATGGAAGGATTTTGCTTTCTGTTCCCAAGAGGAAAAGGGAGAAACTTTGGATGGAGATCTGGGTAACCTGAGATACCTGTTCCTTGCAGGACTAGGGATTAAATGGCCTTTAAAGCTTCCTTCCAACCCAAATATTCTGTAATTCCATGATTTTGTGCCCTCTCCGCCTGCTCTTGTCCTTTCCTGACACATTTATTGCTTTGGCCATTGCTGCTTCAATTTTTGGAGGTTTCTGATCTTTGTAATCTTCTGATCTTTGGTCTTTTAGACAGCAGCATTTTGTCATCACAGTGTAGGCAATAATCATTCCATAACTGCTTCTGTCTTACAGCAAAGGAAAATAATTCTGACCTGGACTTAAAGGAAATGTCACACACCTCAGGCCAACGGGAGAAAATTGATCCTTGTGCTGACAATTGAACAGCCATGGAGATGTTCTTTTGCCACTTGGAAAGGTCATCTTCCCTCTCCCTCATGTCCTCCCTGACACTGTCTGGCACGTGCCATGGACTGCATCCCCTTCTTGGTGACATCCCCAAATCCATTCTCCAGTTAATTGCCATGGAATATTGTTCCAGATTGCAAGGCAAGATGTTTTCCATTACCATCTGTATGGCAGATTACCCGTGTCAAGTGGGCAGTTTGCCTTATCTCGCTCTCTGAGTGACCACATTCACACCTCCCTCGGGAGGGGACATTGCTGATAACAGCTATTGAATGTCACTGCATGACTGATAAGAACTACAGCATCCCATTGGGAGATGTGAGCCCAGAGGGAGGAGCCAAGCATTGCTACCCAGATATAATCCAGAGGTTTTGAGACACCAGCACGGCTTTCTCCACAGGATTCCCCAGAGGAACAGCAGCTGCCTCTTCCACTGGATCTTCAGAGGAAGACTACATCCTTCTCTACAGGATCCCTGTTCCAGCAGAACCACCCCTGACACTGCAGGAGGGCTGAGCCACAATTCCAATGGCACTGCTGCCAGCACCCTGACCCACAGGGTGTCAGGTTGGGTTCTGACTCTGGCAGTGTTGTTCTAGTGGACTGCATTGTTTATTTTATCCTTTTGGTTTTTTTCCTTCCCTATTAAAGAACTGTTATTTCCTGCTCCCATATTTTTGCCTGAGAGCCCCTTAATTTCAAATTCATAGCAATTGGGAGGGGTGGGGAAGGTTTACATTCTCCATCTCAGGGGAGGCTCCTGCCTTCCTTAGCAGACTCCTGTCTTTCCAAACCAAGACAAATATCCACCAGAATCACAGAATATCCTGAGCAGGAGGGACCCCCAGGATCACCCAGTCCCACCCCTGTCCCTGCCCAGACCCCCAACAACCCCACCCTGTCCATCCCTGGCAGTGCTGTCCAAAGGCTCCTGGAGCTCTGGCAGCCTCGGGGCCGTGCCCATTCCCTGGGCAGCCTGGGCAGTGCCAGCACCCTCTGGGGGAAGAATCTTGCCCTAAAATCCCTACTAGGACCCTGTCATCTCCAGCTGGTGATACCTCTAAGCCTCATTCAGGAGATCCTGAGCTCCTGCCTCAGCTTTTCCGAGCTGCAATATAAAAGCTTGGGATGCTCTTCACCATCTGCCTGATGCACAGCTCCGTGTTCCTGTGGCTGTCCCTTCAGTCACGCTGTTGCCAGGCTGCAGCAGAGCTGCCAGCACAGAAACTCTTGCAGGGAAGCAGATGTTTTCCCTCTAATCCTGCCCAGGTGTGTCCCAGGGAGAGGCTGTTGCTCCACCTGACAGTGCCCTGCAGAGCAGCCCCGTTCCCACTTCAGCAGCGAAGCGTTTTAATTAATTGTCAACAGTTTTTTAATATATAGATTTAGCAGCTCTGTCTGAGTAAATGCTGTTTGAGAGATTAAATTCTGTTTGGATTAATGGCCTCTGACAGCTTTTCCTACTTTGCAAACAAAGTGGGTTTGAAGTGTAATAAAACAGAGCGTGGGATGCATTGAACACGGGGAGCTGCTGGAGCTGGGAGCTGAGGGAAACCTCAGCAGCCTCCATCAGAGGGGCCCTCAGGGTGGACAAACACAACTTCCAGCCACAAAGGGTTTGTCTGATGTGGTTTGTGCTCTCCCATTGCCTGGTGTCCTGTTTTTCCACCTCCATCCCCTCTCCAGGCACACCTTGGGCTGTTCCTTCTCCTTGGGCCATGGTGGAGAGGAGAATGAAGCACCTAAATGGGAGCTCTCCTTCCCAGGAAAGCCCAGAGAAGACAGGATGTGGATGCCAGGATCTGGTGTGGGTTTCCCCTGGTTTTACAGCCAGTCCCAGCTGGATCAGCCTTTTAGATGGAGCATGACAATGATGAGGGAAGCCTTTCCAACAGGGCACAGCTTCTGCTCCATGCACAGCTCCCATTCCATGTTCCTGGGACTGAGGTGCAGTTTAGAGTCCCACACCTTGGAGAGAGGGGAATGAAGAAACAATCGCCAGGAAGCTGCAGCCAAGCACTGCTGCATGGGCTGAGCCAGTCCTCCAGGAGGGCGGCAGCCAGCTGGGAATCTGTCTCCAAACCTTAGGAGAATGCCCTGGTAGCTTCTTTTCCATGGTATAACGCAGAATTCCTCCTCCCTATGATATAACACAGATTTCCTCCTTCCCATGGTAAAACACAGATTTCCTCCTTTCTGTGGTATAACACAGATTTCCTCTTTCCCATGGTATAACACAGATTTCCTCCTTTGCAGGATATAACATATATTTCCTCCTTCCCATGATATAAGACAGATTTCCTCTTTTCCCTGATATAACACAGATCTCCTCCTTCCCATGATATAACACAGATTTCCTCCTTTGCAGGATATAACATATATTTCCTCCTTTCCATAGTATAACACAGATTTCCTCCTTTCCCTGATATAACACATATTTCCTCCTTCCCATGATATAACACAGATTTCCTCCTTCCCCACACACAGGTGTCCTCTGGCTGGGAAGAGCAGGAAGGACCTTGGGGACAATGCCCACGTGTCTGGGGGCAGGATTGAGGCACCTGCTGCTTTATGCCCTAGGTTAATAAATAAATATATTTTTATATAAATATAAAAAAATCTTCCCCCAAGACAGAGATGAGGTTCAGGAACCAGGAGCTCTGGAAAGGATGTTCCACCCAAAACAACTCTGCCATCTGCATGGAAACCTGACACATCCTGTCCCCAAGGCACCTTCACAAACCCTGAGGCGCCTTCACTGCACATTTCACAGGAATATTTCAGTGGATGATGAAGTTCTGGTTCCTCATTCCCAGGAAACTCAGATTGAGTTTGTGTAGCTTTGGTTTGGATCTCACCAGGGGGTTGGTTCTGAGCCCACCTACCCTGATCTGTCATCATTCAGAGTTTTAGGACAGCTTGAGCTTCCTGCTCACAGAATTTGGGAGCTGGGATGCACAAAACCATGGTGACAAAACCCAGGAGAAGGAGGAGCAGCAAACTCCCTTCAGCTGAGCAGGTGCCCAGCTCCTCCTTTCAGCGAACTTGTTGAATTTCTGAGTGTTTCAAAGTAGAGGCTGGAGAACAGTTAAATGTGGATATGTTTTATTCATGGCAGTGGGACCTAAAGCCATTAAAGCACACGGGGTGTATGACAGCTTTATGAACTTGAAATGAACGATCGGAACGAAGGACTCCAAACGTATTAGGAAGTAATTATCAAATAACTTGTTAATGGTATCCAGGAGCTCTGTAATGTGACAGAGCACTGCTCTGAACTCTAAACCTCAATGTGGTTATTTTGGGGCTGGGAAGGAGCAAACCTCAGCTTCAAAGGCAATGAAAATGTTCATTATAAATAACATTCAATAACTAACAATAATCAGGATTAATGGCACTGTCAATGCTGATGCAGCCAGAAGGAATTTTTTGAAGTTAAAAGTGTACCCAAAAATCATTTGAAGCAGAAGTTGTTTTCCCAAATCATATTATTTCATAGCAAAATCATTTCCTTGGACACACAGAGACCTTCTCAGTGTGGCTGAACATGGATTGCCTTTCATCCAGCACGGAGGGGGAGGCTAAGGGGGGGAATGATTAGAGATAAGGGGTGTTATCACCAGTAATTCACTGGAGCATGTGCTGGATCAATGGGAGTCTTTAAAGTGAAATTGTGGTGTCTCCTTCCTAAAGCTCTGCTTTAAATCAGACCCACGTGGAGGCACAGAACCCACAGTGCAAACTCCACTGGTGTCAAACTGGAATTGCCACCTCCTGGGAGCATCCATGACCCCAAAATGATATTTTACCCTAAGATGATTCACAAAGCAGGTTAGAAAAATCCCCTAAATATTTGATTTTGGCACTGCAAATATTTTGGTTTGGCTGCATTTTAACACTTTATATCAGCTCTTTCCAGCTTCCAGCCTGGAGCATTCCATGGGGCTGTTGTGACCCAGGTGCAGGATCTGACACTTGGCCTTGCTGACTCTCCCCCCCTGTCCTTGGCCCATGGATCCAGCCTGTCCAGATCCCTCTGCAGACCCTTCCCACCCTCCAGCACACCCACATCCCCCCCAAACTGGGGTCATCATGAATTTGCTAAGCCATGAGGTATTGAAGAAGAACCAGGGCTGGCCCCAATCCTGAGCCCTGGGGACACCAGAGAGGAGCTTTCCCAGGCCCCAGAGGAAGAAGCAGTGGCTGGTGTTTCTGACCCATGTCCCTTGTCCCTGGGAAGGGTGACTGGGCCACATTTGGAGCACCCCAAACCTCCAGACACGGTGGTTAAGGCAATCAGAGCCTCAGGCTGTGGGGAACATCCAAATTCAGTGATGTGATCCTGCAGGAGGGTCCCATAAGCCCTGAAATACTGCCCCAAACCCTCAGAGTGCTGCTGTCATCCTGGCATTCAGTTATCCAAGGTGTCCTGATTCCTCAGAGAATGGAGAGCTGCATGAGTCCAGCAGCTGGTTTTGTTCAGCCAGATAAAAAGGGCCACAAATAATAAATCAATGACTCAGGCCAGAATAAATAATCCTTTTTCCCCTGTGCTCTTGGCAAACGGGCTCAGGATCACAGCAGAGCCCAGAGGAAATGCCCACGGCTGGGAAGGATTTAGGAATTCAGGAGCCTTTTGTGGCTCAGGCAATTACCAGAATAGAAGGACCAGGTCTAATTATTGGTTTGTTTTTCTGGGAGTGCCAAGCAACCTCTCCTGCTGTAATGAAGGCACTCAAGCAAGGGCACTCCTCTGAACCTGAAGGTGTTTAATCCCCAAAGCTCCAGCTGGGGCCTTAATCTGCCTTTATTTGGAGCCAGGAGCAGAGGAAAATGGAAACTTTCTGGAAAGATGGATGTGTCCCACTTGCTGCTGCTGCAGAAGACACTTCACTGCCACTCCTGAAATATCCCTTAATTCTTTCACCCATAGAAGCAGTTCTGTTGTCACAGAGCCACATCCGGTTATTCTGGCCCAGTTTACCAGTGGCAGCCTTTGATCTGTGTTAATTCCATTTGCCATTCGTTGAACTGCCTTTGATATTTTTCATTCAGCCTTTATTGTAGAGATTTGAAGGTCCCAGTTGGGAGCCAGAGACACTCATTTTGGGGTTTTGGATAGAGGTGCTGCACTTGTTATTCTGCAGTCACCCCAAACCTGAGCAATCTGCTGGATGAATTTGCAGCAGGTGTGGCTTGGCTCTCTGTCATTCCAAATTCTGCATGGAGGTTCTGGAATCCCCTTCCTGAGTTCATCCTCCCAGCTTCTCTCACTGTAATTGTGACTTTTTCTCCCAGCCAGGACTTTGCTCCCTTTGGCAATTCCTGCCCCATTCCAGCACCAAGGACGGGTTTCATTCCAAACGCTGCCTGAGCCTCCCTTAATCTCCTCCCAACCCCTCCATTGTCACACCTTCTGTTCCAGACTGCAAGGCAAGATGTATTCTGTTACCATCTGTATGGCAGTTGTCTTTTGTCTAGTGGGCAAATTCCTCATCTTTTCCACAATCACTCCTCTCTGGGAGGGGACCTCTGCTGATAACAGCTATTGAATGTCACTGCATGGCTGATAAGAACTACAGCATCCCATTGGGAGATGTGAGCCCAGAGGGAGGAGCCAAGCATTGCTACCTGGATATAATCTGGACATTCTGGAACACCAGCACAGCTTCTGCACTGGATTTCCCAGAGGAACAGCAGCTGCCTCTGCCACTGGATCTCCAGAGGCAGAGACTGCACCTTTCTCCAGGATCCCTGCTCCAGCAGAACCACCCCTGACACTGCAGGAGGGCTGAGCCACAATTCCAATGGGACTGCTGCCAGCACCCTGACCCACAGGGTGTCAG
>NW_005054448.1:848787-858642 GCF_000277835.1 Geospiza fortis
TTTAATTTTCTCCATTTCAGGGGAGGCTCCTGCCTTCCTTAGCAGGCACCTGTCTTTCCAAACCAAGACACCTTCCTTGCCCTCATTTAAATGGAATGACAGGAAAAGCTCCACCTCTCTGCCCTCAGTGCCTTTTAAAGTCCAACCCCGACACTTGACACTCAGTGTTTTTCATTGTATTTCTGCCTTCCCCAGTGTCAGGAAATTATTCCCCATTCCTCAAGCTCCAATTCAATGCACTAAACTTTGCTGAACTATTAATTACTTATTAATTGGATGGTGCAAACAATAAACATGCCAGAGTGTCTCACGATCTAAGATTTAGCTCTTTAATAAGCACATCCAGGAGCTGAAAATCTGCTGGTATTAAACCTTTGGAGAAAGAGCAAATTATAACTTCAGCTTTCTTTCTCAAACATGTTCTTAATGCTGGAAATTTTAAACAGAGGGGAAAAACACACCCACATAAAAGCAATTGTGAACAAATTGGTCCCGAACATGAACAGTTCAGCAAACAAAAAGTTCTTAGCTAGGAGAGCAATGGCAGATTTCCAAACACTGGGCTGAGGGACTGTGAATCCCTTCCTATCCCTTTAATCTCTAAAGAAACTTGATCTCAGCAAGATGATACGAAGAACTTCACCCAGGAAACACCATCACACTCCCAGGCAGCTGGGAAGGCCTGAGGTCAAGGCATGACCTGGCCAAAGCCCTCAGGGGGTTCCTGGGGGTGTCAGGGTCTGTCCTGGTTTGTTTGCCCGAGTTCAGCTGGGGGCAAGGCCATGGGATTGGAGATTAAAGGCTGTGGGGTAGTGAGGGGTGGTGCTCTGGCTGGGCTCAGAGGAGCCTGTGAAGTGCAAAAGATCTTAAATCTGTCCCATCAGCTTCCCCTCAGCACCACAGCGAGCAGCAGGGGGAGGAAAGAGTCCCGAGCCTGGGTTAAAACTCCATGGCCCCTGCTCAGGGATGGATGTGAAATCCTCTGATTCCAGGAGAGCTGCAGCCCTGCACATCCCAGGATAGTCAGTGGAGCAAGATAAAGGAAAGTCAAGGTTAGGCTTGTTGGAAATGACACAAAGTTTTATTTTATTTATTTTTTTAAGAATAAAATAATTTTGTTTTGTTCGCCTTTGCCCATGGGGAAGGGAACTGAAGTTCCTTTTCAAAGGAATGTTCCACCAGTCCAGGCCTGATGAGCTGAACTTCTCAGCAGACTGGGAGTAGCACCAAGATACACAAAAGATAATGACCATTAACAAACATCAGCTCCAAACATCACCCCTGGCATGGGAGACACCTGGGCTGGGAAAAGAGAGATAACAATGAGAACCTAATTAGCATTGGAGGGGAAGGGATCAATAACCAATAGGAAACCAAATACCAAGAACTGTGTAACATGGGACCAATGAACACTGAACCAGTGAATTTCTCCGGGTTTTGACTGTATAAATATGTGAAAAACTGAGTAAAATAATGTGTGATGGGATGATTTTGTCTGCATAACCCAGGCAATGTGTGGATGAAATGATTTCTCTTGCTCTTGATATAGATAAGTAATGTAAGAGGTGGCTATCACAATTAAGAGATAGATATTAAATAGATGTACAATAATGTTATTTCAATATGTCATCCCATAGTCCTCTTTCCCCTCCCCCTTGTAATAGCAATAGCTTTGGTAGTCAGAGCATTTAGAGAAAGCCAGCTTGTTACCAGGAAATGTGGCATAACAACACCCGACCTCCAATCAAGGTGTAAAAAGTAATCTCCAAATCAAAGTGTAAAAAGTAATCTCCACCAATGGACGGCAGAGAAGGAGTTGACTGACAAAACTTTCAGAAGAGCTAAAGATATAAAAGGCAGAGAATCCATTTTGTAGAGGAGCCACGTGGCTGGTAGTCACAGGGGGAGCTCCCAGTGCTGAGATTTTTCCTTGTTCAGTCACAGTAACAATCCCACCCTCCCAAATGTCCCAAACCCAGGGCACCCCTGATAACAACACAAGGAGGGTAAAACACAACTACAAATCTATAAAACTTCTCGTAACATATATACATTTTATTTGCCTTTTAATTGTGAGAGTCAACCATCACATTACTCATCTGTCCCATTTGGGTGGAAGGGATCTTAAAAATCATCCCATCCCATCCCATCCCCCCCCATCCCACCCCATCCCCCCCCTGCCATGGCAGGGACACCTCCCACTGTCCCAGGCTGCTCCAGCCCCAGTGTCCAGCCTGGCCTTGGGCACTGCCAGGGATCCAGGGGCAGCCCCAGCTGCTCTGGGCACCCTGTGCCAGGGCCTGCCCACCCTGCCAGGGAACAATTCCTAATTCCCAATATCCCATCCAGCCCTGCCCTCCTTCAGCCTAAGGCCAGCACTGACCTCTGTGTGCATCCAGGGCATCTCCCAGCACCTTCCCAGCAGGAACAGCTCCAACCCCTCTGCATTCCCCAGCAGGGAAGCCCCCAAGCCCCAGGATTCTCCTCCCTCCAGACAGATCCAGGTGGGATTTCAGCCTCCTCAGCACAGCCCAGACCCATTTCTCAGGGAGCTGCTCAAGTGCTCTCAGGCTGAGAGACCCAAATTGCTGTTACCTGGTAGTGCATGGCTGCTTCCCTCAGATAATGGGGTTTATCTGCAGCAGATTTGGTGGGTTGTTATAAAATAATGTTAAGCACAATGAAATAATCAGCTGCCACTGTGAGTTCTTGTTTAAAAAAAAAAGCACCATTAAAGTTGTAAACATCACAACAGCTATTGAAAGGAATGGGTAATAAAGCAGTGATTTTTTTCCAATAAGTATTTTGGAGGTGATGTATTTGGGATGTATCAATTATTTATCTCTCACCACGGTTGAAATGTGCAGTTTAATAAAATGTAGAAAGGTTTTTAATTTTTCTGAACAATAAATGCGATTGATTTTGTGCCTAGCATGAAGAATAGATTGACTCTAATGTCTCTTCTTGTAGTATTTTGTGTTGTTTTATGTGGAAATCTGGAGTTTAATAGATTTTTTAAAAAATCCTCCACTAAAATGGCCAGAAAGAAGGATAAATCTCATTAACTCCACACTCCTCATTTTCCATATGCAAATATGGAAGGATTCCCATTATCTTTTCTTTCATCTGCATCACTGTGTTTGTCATGTTGATTTGTCCTGTATTTCCACAAACATTTAGGATTATTAATAATTTAGAAAAGAGGTTTAATTTTGATGTAATGAATTCATGCAGGCAAAATAAACAGGCAGGAGAAGCAGTCAGGGTGTCAGGGGCATTAAGCACATTTTGCTGTCTGCTCTTATCCCATGATCCTGGTTTAAACTTGGAGCAGTTTCTCTGTGCAACACCTGAGTGCAAATCCAGGGAGCTGCTGGAGCCAGGGGAGTTAACTCTGATTTATGGCTGGGCTTTGATTCCAGCAGCTTTTATTCCATCAGTTTTTATTCCAGCAGCAGGCACAGCTCTGGAGCACCGAAATTGCTCCTGATTCCCAGCGCTCAGGGCTGGGAGTGATGGGAGCTCAGCTCCTGCAGGGGCTTCAGGAGCAGGGCAGGCGATTCCCCAGGGAAAAGCCTTTGTCCAGGAGGAATTCCCACTGCTTCTTGGCTTTTCTCCCAAGAGTTTTTGGTGGAAGCTTCAGCTTTGCTGAGGTGGTCTCATCCTGACCCACAGAACAGTGCAGGTGACTCTGCTTCAGCCAAAGCTCAGGTCCATGGAATTTAGGTCAGTCCTATGCCTGACATTCCCAGCTGATGTTCCAAAAGGCTCCACACAGGAATGACAGAATTAGTTAATGATTTAAATTGGAGCCCTGGAATTGCCAGCTCTGCATATTTATAATTTAACTTGAAATTTTCCTTGTCACTATTGATGGCAAATGACAGCTTGGCCTGAAACCCTGGTTCAGAATTCCCTATTTTTTCTTTGCGTCTAAATTCAATATCAGAGCTCCAGGATTCAGTCTCCTCTTGTCCCAGCAGTGCCTGAACACCTGTGGCAGTGGGTGACAGCTTTTCCTGGGGTGGTTTCAAGTTCTTTGCTTTACTATTGAAGTCAAATTCCCTGCTCCTCTTCCACATTTCTGGGTGCAGAGAATCCATGATGGGAACCAGCAGAATTCGTCCAGCATTTCCAGTTGTGCTGCTCCCAGCCTGCCTGCACATTCCTGGAGAAGTTCAGTGCTTGGGCTGGGGCTGAGGCAGCCTCTCCTCAGCCCAATTCCCTGATTTTCTCCAGCTAGAACGAGGTGTTCAGGCACTGAGGTGGGATGTCAGCTCTCCTTCCCTGCAATGATCCAGTCCTGCCCCTCTGGAGCTCCATCCAAGCTGCTTTTAGAGCTCAAGCCCTGCGGGATTTCCCAAAAAGCACTTGAATCAACCAGAGATTTCCTGGGTAATTACTGAATCTGCTTTATTGAGCCTGGTTTATTGAGCCTGAATGAAGAGTTTGTCCCATTCAAAATTTCACAGTTAACTACAACTCTCTATTGACTTAAAATTTCTTCATAATCTCTCATTTCATTGCTTTCTTCTCTAAAATCTGCTCTGGGTACACGAACCCCTTCTCCTTCCCAAGCTCTTGGACTGCTCATCTCCAGGAATGTCCTTTCAAAATGCCCCAAGATAAAATCATTCTGAGTCTGAAATCTGCTTAACCAAGCACCCAAGGCAACAACCTAAATTGATTAAAGTGTGCTTTCCTTATCAAGACTCACAAGGTCCTGGACTGTGTTTTTTAGTGAACAAAGGATTTTTTTGTGGTTTTCTGCAAGCAAACCTGCAATAATCACGGGATGCACAATTCCAGGCTGTCACCTCGTGGCCCTGAGGCAGAGCACAGGTCACAGCCAGCACAGGGGGATCATCTCAACCTTGGGATGGGATGAACCCCACTCCAGGAGGTGCCTGTTCCAGTCACTGAGAGTTGTGGGGCACCCCCAGACACCTGAGATTCCCAGAACCTCAATCCATGGTGTGGGGACATGTCCCACCCTTCGTGCCTAGGGCATTTCCCTCCAGCAGCAGGAGCTGAGATGGGAACACAGAGCATGGTCCAGAAGACTTCTCGGGGGAATGATTCACACCCAGCATTTTCTGTCCTGGCTGGCCAGGGTGTCTTGGTTTGAACAATTAATTAATTAAATAAAATAAAATAAACAATGCAGTAATACAAAACAACAGTGTCAGAGCCAGAACAGGCCCTGTCCCCCTGTGTGTCAGGGGGTGGCACAGCCCCATCCCATGGGGGCTCAGCCCTCCTGCAGTGCCAGCTGTGCTGCTGCTGGAGCAGGGATCCTGCACAAGGGGGGAGTTTTCCTCTGCAGCTCCAGGGCTGCTGCAGATGGGCCTGGGCTCCCTCTGGCAATGCAGGGCAGCAGAAAGCTGCTCCTCTGGCAATGCAGTGGGCAAAGGCTGTTCTGGTATCCCAAAATCTCAGATTGGATCCAGGTAGGAATGCTTGGCTCCTCCCCTGGGCGCAGCATCTCCCCATGGGATGCTGGAATTGGATCAGCCCTGCAGGGACACTCAGTGGCCATGGACAGCAGAGATCTCCTGGAGGGAGGATTGGCTGTGGGAGAGAGAAAGAAAAAACTGCCCCATGGACAGCAGAGAACTGCCCCAGCTCTGACAGGTGGGGACAGAACACACAGCCCCATTTCTGGCCTTAGACACCAGGTTTGGAGGGGGAGGTGTGGGTAAGGTTGTGCTTCAGAGATTTTGGGCATTTCAAGGGTGCCTGCTGGGAGGAGAGAGCTGCCAGCACCCTGAGGGGGGTCACAGCCTTGTCCTTACCCCAGCCCCTGGGAAGGCACCACCTGAAGAACCAGGTGATGTCTCCCTGTGCCAGAGCAGGGAATGGCTGTTCATGAATGTTGGGATATTGGGACATGAGACAGATGATGGACTTTGGATCTGATTAGCATAAGAGATTTGATAACAGGATGCCTTGTCATCCTGGAATTTTGAGGATTGCAAGAAGATTCAAGCAGACTGGTTTACCAGAAAAAGAAAATGTCATTAAACTCTTCAAGCAAGAAATGTTGTAATATGCATAAGTTTGTGTATGTGATTTTAACCTAATCCTTGTAGTAAACATTACTAGTCTTCCTAAAACAGTATCTAAGCATTGGCCGTCCACAATAAATTCAGATTCTGATCCCCAAATCAGTCTTCCCTGTCTCTCTTCATCCCTGACACATGAAGAGCCACAAGCCAGCAGCTGCAGAGAGCAGGGACACCGTGGCTGTCCCTTGGAGGGTTTGCTCCAGTTCTGCTCAGTCCTTGCACTGGGGCAGAGGCAAAGAACAGCAGAGCTTGACAAACCTCACCTATTTCAACACATGCCCTTAGTAGAGAAATTGGATTTTGTATAGAAGGAGGAAGATACACAGGGGTGCTGTTCTCCCCACTTTCATGTTGTTCATTGCTTGTCACTATGATATTTTCTGAAAAATCCCTTTGCCAAGATTTCTTCTCCTGGGAAGATGAGAAGCCTCAGCTCCTCCATGTTCTGCTTCTCTGGAATGTGGTCTGGAAATTGTTTATCCAAACATGTGAATTGTTTTTAATTAATGGCCAATCATGGCCCGGCAACTGAAGAAGGAGTCAGGATTCTTCTGTTCTGGTTTTCAAGGTTGTTTATTTTCTTTTATCTGTAACATTCTTTCCCTGGCCTGCTGAGGTCTGTTCAACAGGTCAGACAGAGGCACACTGACGGCCCCAGAGGTGATGTTACCTTTTATACTAAAACCTACGTGTACATTATTTACAATAATTTTCCAATACCTATCACCTATGTTAGACAGTCTGTCTCTACTCTAAACCAATCCAAAAGTGCCACCATCCCAGCAGAAGATGGAGGACAAGAAGAAGAAGAAGAAGAGGAGGAGGAGGAGGAGGAGGAGGAGGACAGGACACGCTCAGATTCCTCCATCTTGCGTCCTGAACCCCCATTCTAAAACCCCCAAAATTTTACTTTTTCACTCTGTGACAAATTCACTATCATTCTACTCAAGGCCTTGTGGCTTGTAACTCCTTGCACAAAGCTGGTAATCGTTTCCATGGGTCAAAATCAAAGGCACAGGGGTGTTGGGCTCTGTGCCAAGGTCTCTGAGCCCCCTGGCAGGGTCTCGAGTCCTCCAGGGCAGCCAGAGGGATGTCCTGGGTTCTGACACACCCAGAGCACAGTGGTGACAGTCACATCTCTGCATCCCCTGCTGCTGCCCCCTCAGCATTGCTGTCACCAGCTGCTCCTGAAAAGGCACTGCTGACTCAGCAAAGGAAGCTCTGGAAATCCTCACCAATTCTCTGCCTCAGAACTGTGCCCAAACTGTGCCCAGCTGCAGCATCAGGGTGTCACGGTCCGTCCTAGTGAACGGATGTTGTGATGGTTCATAGGGGTGATCTCAGGGTGCAAAAGAACCAACACGGTACAAGGGGGTTTGCTGTAATAATCAAAACAAATATACCTTTATTGAATGACCACAGCAAAATGCGATAGAGGGATTAAGGGAGAGAAAAAGATAGAGAAAGAGAGAGAAAAGAGAGAGAGAAAGAGGGGGTAGAGCTACCACACATAGAGACAAAGTCCTTTGGTCCAGTCCAGTCGAGGATCCGCCTGTTATGTCGGGGAGATCTCAAAATCTCTCGCTAACTCAGAGGTTTTATTATGATAATTCTATCGAAAATTGTGAGGGGGGGGAACAGATACAATAAGGAATAGATGTAACAGGCAGTCCATGCTCTCAGCAGTAAACGAGAGCCATTGTCTTCTTGGTCCAGCGGTCACAGCTGCAGGCAAACATCTCGCTTTGGTCAGCTTGCCTCCCACACACACCTGCCCCGGGTTGGGGGTGTCAGTCCCAGTCCTTGGAAGGAGCAGAGGGGCCTTTTCACATGGGGGTTCCATGTCTCAGTCCTTGATGGAGAGGCTCCTTCCATCTCAGTCTGTCTGTCACGGTGGCTGTAAAACAGGTGAGGGTCTTCTGTGGGAGACCACCCGAAACTCAGGAGAAGTCCAGCCAGGCCGAGAGGTGGGACAGCTCCCGAGGCTGTTGTTGCAAAAAGGGCACAGTGCCCCTTCTTAGCATACAGCAAACCACACCTGTGAAAACAATAACTTAACACTGTGCTTTCAGGTCTCAGGGCCTTTGGCGTGTGTAACTTTCTCCTACAAAGCCAGATAGAGGGGGTCTTCTCTTCAGTGGTCCCCCAATGACAATCGTGAGGCAGATGAGGGAAAATTCGGACAGACTCTCACACAGGGCCAGGCTGCTCCTGCATGGGGGTGTCCAGAGCTGAGCTGAGCTCTGTCCTGCTTTGGGCAGCAGCCACTTCCTGATGTCTCAGGCCAGCCAGGGGCTGCCTGCTCTTCAGTGACATTGATCCCACTCCCAGTGTCTCCCCCTTTTCCAAAACCCATCCTTGCTTTGCTGCAGAAGCGCTTTGGAAAGAGCTAATTTGGGGAAGAGAGAGGAGCAGCTTAATTGATCGAAATGTCATCTACTTATACACTTGTTTAGCTTCTAGAAATGAAGATGAATATTGTGTGTGTTTCATGCTGAAACAGACCATTTAATCCCAAATCAGTGAGGGCTGAGGACTCAGTGCCCAGCCTGGGGTATCCATGAGTGGTATTGAGCAGAAGATTGAATGGAATAACAAACTTGGAATCAATATTGAGGAGGTGTCCCTTCGACTGGAGCTATTTAACTGCAGCCAGATAGCATCAGGCTGGAGAAAGAAATGGCACTGAAGCAAGGAAAAGACACCAGGACATGAATTTTAAGGCCCCTTCATTAGCACAGGTGGAACTTCATCCAGTGGCTGAAGGAATGACTCCCAGCTGGAGCTGTGCCTGGGCTCTGGGGAGGGCAGTGGTGCTCCATTCCTGCCCCAGGTGGGGCTGAGGAGGGGGAAGGGGCACTGCCAGCACCCCAAGGGTGCAGCCTGACCTGTGTGTGCCCCTTGTCCCTGTGCTGGGGCAGCCAGGAGCCAGAGCTGCCTCTTCCTGGGCAGACAGACTGTCCAGGTGTCCCTGCAGACATCCCCCAGCTGAGGAGCTGCACCAGCCTGGGGTGCCAGCACTGCCAGGAGACACAGGGACACAGGGATGTGCCACAGGCTCAGGAGTGTTTGTGCCCATGGGTGCTGTATTTGCTGGGAAATGTCCCAATGAAGGCAGGAGTGATGCTTATGACTCCATGTTCTCAGAAGGTTAATCTATTACTTTATAACTCTGTATTACAGTAAAGTATACTATAATATGCTACAGAATACAGAAAAGATATTTACTGAATGCTAGAAAGATAATAATGAAAACTCCTGACTCTTTCCAGAGCCCTGACACAGCTTGGCCCTGATAGGCTGAAGACTGAAAACAACTCACAGCAGAATCCAATGGAACAATCACCTGTGGGTAAACAATCTCCAAACACATTCCACATGAGCACAACACAGGAGAAGCAAATGAGATAAGAATTGTTTTCCTTTTCCCTGAGGCCTCTCAGCTTCCCAGGAGAAAAATCCTGGGTGAAGGGATTTTTTCAGAGAATGTGAATGCCACACATGAGTTACAACCTCTGGGTGAGCTGAGCTGACCCACAGCACACCCCACCCTTCATCCCAGCAGCTCTGCCACCATTCCCATCACACAGGATCAGCTCATGAGCCCTTCACCGAGCCCAGCCTGTGTAGGAGCACCAGGGGGTGGGATGGTGGGGACAGACAGAGAGCAGAGATCTCTGAGGCCAGGTCAGGAGCTTGGGGTTCATTGCCAAGGGCCTGGGTGCAGGGCCCTGCTGGGAGCTGCCAGCCACAGCTGGAGCAGGCCTGAGAGAAGAGAGGGGCAGAG
>NW_005054448.1:858761-865796 GCF_000277835.1 Geospiza fortis
CTGTCTGCAAGCAGAGGGTGTTGTTCCATCAAAAGGGGATCACCTTCAGCCAGCCACACCATTGTTTTCCAGCTATTCAGTAACTGAGGGATCTCAAAGCTTGCTTTCATTTCAATCTCACTTATAGTTTCTATATTCTCAAAATCTTTTGCCAGGCAATCATATTTATAAGGCTTTTCTGTTTCATCTTCCCCAACAAGCCTGGAGTTCCTCTGCTCTAACTTGGAGCTGAGGGACAGATTTGCAGTCCAGTTTCAGTGCAGCAGAGGAGTCCAAGGACAGACTGAGCAGTGCCAGGAATTCCTTCAGTCCTTAATGTTTCCTGCACTGGCACTCATGACAGGAGGGAATGTATTAAATCAGGCATCATTTTCCCCTTGAATTTTGGCTGAGAGCAGCTCCTGCTCCTTGCAGTACCTGGCTCTGGCATCTCCCTCTGTTCCCATTAGAGAGGTTTCACTGGGCTGGGCTGGCAAGCTCTGTTCTCCCAGATTTTCTGGACGGGATTGAAATATCCTTCTCTCAGGGTCATCTTGCTGCCTACTCTGCTGTTGGAATCTGAAGTGCAAGGAACCCTCAGAACTTTGGGCCTGTAAGCCAAAGCTTGGAATTAAACCCAGGATTTGATCTGAGACCTTGGAGAAGGCTCCCAGACTGAGGTGCTGGAAGTGAGAATGTGAATTTATGGTTTAAAGCAGAGACATACTAAGCTAAGTGGAGGAAAGTTTAGAGTTTTAGAGTTTAAGATATAGAAAGCAGTTACAGAGGTAAACAAGGAGTTTAGAATGCAGCACTGTAGGTTTGTGTGTCATAACATGACTAACTAAGAAAGCTCACACTGTAGCATGAGTTCATAAGACAAAATATTTAAGGATTGGGTCAAAAACATAAATATCCTTGTTGGCAGTGTTTTATTGGTCAATAAATCCTTAAAAAGTCTTATAACTGAGGGTCTTGTGACCTTCTGAGCCATGCTGTAACTATGTGAGCCGAGCTCACCCTTCCTGCCTGTGTAGAAGATAAGAAAAATAAACCACATTAAAAAAAATCAAAACCAACTCAGAGGTCCATCTGTAACTCATTCAAAACTCCCCACAGGTGATGATCACTCTGCAGCCCCTGGATTTGGAGAGGCAGGAGGTGACAGCTTAGGGAGTGTCTGGCAGAAGTCCCAGTGCTGTTCCCAAGGTTTGTGCTGTGCAGGATGTGCTCTAGGAAGGGGAGTTTTAGTGGATCCTCCACTGTTCAACCTTACTGGGGACACAGACAGATGGATCAGACACCAGATACTCTGTCCTGACTGTTTGGGAGGTCAGAACTTGGTCATTTATCCATAAACTCACTACAGGGAGATTAAACAGATTTTCTTCTTCCTCCTGAAAAACCCTCTTCAGCAGAAAAAGGACCCAGAACACAAAACAAATAGAAAACACAAACAAGGCTTAAATTTTAAATGCAAAGTTGATCATTACCTCACTTGGAAGGTGCCATTTGGGATGGAAAAGTGGCTGTGGCACCTACCAGAGCTTCCACTGAAAGTACATCCAGCTTTCAACTGCCTCCAGTTCCCAGCTCTTGGATCTTTTGGAGAAGTGACCTGGGGACAAAGGTGGCTGTGCCTCAAGAGGCTCAGAAATGCACAGGGGCTGCTGCTTGAGCTGCTTTTAGTTGGATAAACAGCTGGAGACACTGAAAATGGACATTTCTGGGTTTGAAGCCTGGTTACCACAGGGACAGGAAGCACACAATCCCAGGTCCATTCCTCAGGGATGCCAGGGTTATTCCCACTGAATTCACATCTGCTCTTCAGTGTCACAGAGGAATTCCCTTTAAGGTGCCTCTTGTCCTGTCACCTGTCTGGCCTGTGGATCCATTCTCCACATTCTTCCTGTTGGTCAGGAAAGACCACATCAGTTCCAAAGCAGGGGATTTGGGAATTTTGGAGAGCACTCAGAAGCTTCCCTGTGCAGGGCACCCCCAAAGCTGCAGGCACAGGGCAGGAAGGAGCTCTGCTCTCCCCCAGTCCCAGGGGAAGGGGAGTTCTGCTCCCTGGAACTGGAGAGAATCTCCCCATGGAACCCATGTCCATGGAATGTGCAGCTGTGGCACTGGGAACAGGTGCAGCCCATGCCACAGGGAGATAAAGAAAGGGATATAATCACTGATTCTGTGGAGACATTTCTCGGGTTTCTGTGGCTGAGATGACCCTGAGGTGTTAGAAAGACTCTTTTTTTCCCAGCCCCATGAGCAAAGAAGAAGTTGAGATTTGTTGGTTCTGCTTTTCAAGGTTGTTTATTTTCTCTTATCTGTTACATTCCTTCTCTGACCTGCTGAAATCTGTCCAGCAGGTCGGGTTCAGGCACACTGACTGTCCTTGGCGTGGTGTTAGCTTTTTATACTATCAACTACATGTACTTTATTTACAATAATTTTCCAATACCTATCACCTATGTTAGACAGTCTGTCTCTACTCTAAACCAATCCAGAAATGTCACCATCACAGCAGAAGATGGAGGACAAGAAGAAGAAGGAGAAGGACAGGACACACCCAGATTCCTCCATCTTGCCTCTTGAACCCCCATTCTAAATCCCCAAAATTCTACTTTTTCACCCTGTGACAAATTCACTATCATTCTACTCAAACTCTTGTGGCTTGTAACTCCTCACACAAAGTTGGTAATTGTTTCCATGGACTAAAATGGAAGGCACAGGTGTTTTTGGTGTTTCTGACTCCGTGCCAAGGTCTCTGTGCCCCTGCCAGGGTCTCAAATCACCCAGGGCAGCCAGAGGAATGTCCTGGGTTCTGACAACATTAAGGTTGGGAAAGACCTCCAAGGTCACCCAGTCCACGTTCTGCCTGAATGCACCATGCCCACTAAACCTGTACTCCTGCTTATTTTGTGAACCCTTCCAGGGATTCTGACTCCACCCATTCCAATGCTTAGCCACTCTTCAGTGAAGCCATTTTTCCTGATATCCCACCAGAACCTCCCCTGTGCTGAGCTGGAGCTCACCAGGATAACTGTCCCCCACAAAGGCAGGTGTGGATAATCCAGGCTCTGGCTGGTTCACGGAAAGAGAGTCTGAGATCACATTCCATCCATGGGAATGTCCTCCAAGGGACAGACTCAAGGGATCCATTCCTCCCAGCTGACCACATCAGCAGCTACACTGCCTTCATCTTCTTGTGAGCATCACAAGTTTAAAAAGCACCTGGAAAGGGGTGATGAGAATTCTGAATGAATCCCAGGAGTGCTCAGGTTGGAGCAAAGGGAGCCTGTGTGGGTTTACAGAGAATCCTGATGCAGGACCTTCAGAAAGGAGACTGAGGGAGAAAAAAGGACTTATAAAGGGGTTATAAAAAACTTCATGGGAGGGGATGGGAAACATCCTTCCAAAAAAACCCCATAGGATGAGGTGGGAATGAATCCCTTGGCCATCACAACGGGATGCTGGAGCTCAGGGATCCTTCACTGCAGAGGAATATCCCATCACTGCCTCTGGAGAGATGTCTGAGCTGCCTGCAGTGGGGTGGGGCTGCCTGGGGGTGACTCCAAAATCACAGGAGGGAGTTTGGATGAGTGCTTCCCTCTCTTCCTGGTGCTTCCCAGAGCAGGAGCTGGAGTGGGAGTGAGGGAGCAGCTCCAGGAGAGAAGGAGCCATGCTGGCACCAGTCCTTGAGTGCTTTCAGAGGTTCCATCCACAGGCAAAGTGGGAATGCAGCACATTGTTCCCATCAAGGAATTCAATTCCTGCCCCTTGCCTTCCTACCCCCGCTCTCCCTCTCCTTCCAATGGAACCCTGTGGATGGGGAGCTCTGGTTTAGTCCTGGCTGGCTCTGGGGATTCCACACAGCACCCCCAGCGTTCCATTGTGTTCCTCAGTGGAATATTCACAGCTCACATACATCCCCCAAAATGGAACACCCCCAGTGTTCCATTGTGTGGAACATTCCCAGTTCATATAAATCCCCCAAAAACAGAACACCCCCAGTGTTCCATTGTGTTCCCCAGTGGAACATTCACAGCTCACATACATTCCCCAAAAACAGAACACCCCCAGTGTTCCATTATGTTCCTCAGTGGAACATTCCCAGTTCACATAAATCCCCCCAAAATGGACCACCCCCAGTGTTCCATTGTGTGGAACATTCCCAGTTCACATAAATCCCCCAAAATAAAAGATCCACATCCATAAAGAGCCCCAAACCTGCCAACACCTGCTTAGCCAGCAGCTCACCTGGGCCAGGTGCTCTGCAAATTCCATTAACCCAGCTTGCTGGTTAGGAGTTTGGGTTCAGGAGCTGGGTTCAGGAGCTTGCTGATTTTCCAATGCCCCTTTTATTTGGGAGTGTGGTGAGGGAGCAGAATAAATCCCCCTGGGCTGTCACTGTGTGGATCCATACTGCACCAGGCCCCGTTGCTGCAGCCCTGTGCCAAGTGGCAGCCGTGCCAGCCAGAGACAACAATGTTTAATTTATGAAGGGCTGAGTTTTAATCAGTTTTTTATTGTTTGTGCCAGCAATAGATCAGTTTGATGGCAGTCCCAAAAATGCACCGCCAGCAAATCTCCCCCATGCCATTCTCCTCCCGAGTCTGACATCAGTGCCTGCTGGGGAACAGGCAACCTGTGAAAGGCAGGGTTTAAATAAAGGGAGCAGGCTGCGGCTCTCGTGGTGTGCTGGTGGGTTGGTGGCACTGCTGCAAGAAGGGCAGGTCTGGAGATAAATCTGTGCTCAGCCTCTTCTCACACTGAATCATGAGCTGCCTTTTTATAACCGAGGCAGCAGACACCGAGCGTGCACCTCCCTCGGCTGCTGGGACTTGTCTTCAGCATTAACTGAGCCCAGCTTTGCTGAAATGGACCTTATTGACACACCTGGCCGCTCATTGTCTGGTTTTTCATGTGTTAAACTCCAAATCTCTCTCCAAACTCCCCAAATTGCCACCGTGCCCAGTGTAACCCTGGCCTGGCCACCCCCATGTGCTGTGGGGAAGAGAGGGGGACCCTGGCTCAGGTAATTTATTTTGCAGCCAAAGGAAAATACAGTCCTCACATTTGCTGCTCAATTTCCAGGCAGTTAAAGAGGGAAAAGATTTGGACCTGAATCCAGCCTGAAAGTGAAGGGTTTGGTCCAGTCTAGGTCTGGTTTTTGGGAGGTGCTTTCTGAAAATAAGGAATTAGTTCAGTTGGATCTCATGTGGCACCACAGAAAATCCAGGAGAAGTGGTTAAATATTGTTATTGCTATTGCCATGCACAGATAACTGAGAGTCCTCATTGCTTTGGTCACTTCTCTCCCACAATCCCTGATTTATTCATTTTTTGTGTCCTTGGCCCTCAGGGAGTGACTGGAGTGACTTTTCCACTCAAAAGGATATCAGATGCCCAAGCAGTGCCAAGATAAATGCAGAATGAGTACAAAGGGGGTCTGAAGATAAAAGAAAATCAAATATGTTTTTACAGTGAGGACAACATTTCCCATCAGATTTTTGTTGTGGAAAATGAAGGGCCTTTCTAGACTAAAGGGCATCAAAAGTGTCACCTCTAAAGAACCCAGCTTTTTATGAGCACCCATTTTGCTTTCAGAAGGGACTTAATATCCAGTTATTAAAGGTACTGAGATCTCTGGATTTGCAGTTGGTGCATAAACATTTCTAAAAAAACCCAAACGAAACCTGCATGACAGAGCCAGAGAAAACAGGGTTGGACAAATCCAAAGGAATCACCTGTTCCACCCCCTGACCCAAGGAAAGCTCTGGGGCCTTCAGCAAAAGGTTTGGAGAAATGTTCCTGCTCCTGGAAGCCTCCTGTGAGAAACTCCACAGCAAAGCCTGGAAAAATGGATGGCAGAGTTTGACTCTGCTCACACTGGAAAGACTTTTATTAATGATGAATCTGAATTTCCCTGGGTGTGATTTAATTACCTCCTCTCCTAAGCAGAATGAACAGGCAGAACAAATTATCCCCTTCATGGCAACCATTTCTGGATCTGCAGCCTGCGAGGTTTCTTCCCTTCCCTTCCCTTCCCTTCCCTTCCCTTCCCTTCCCTTCCCTTCCCTTCCCTTCCCTTCCCTTCCCGTGTGATTTAATTACCTCCTCTCCTAAGCAGAATGAACAGGCAGAACAAATTATCCCCTTCATGGCAACCATTTCTGGATCTGCAGCCTGTGACTTCCCTTCCCTTCCCTTCCCTTCCCTTCCCTTCCCTTCCCTTCCCTTATCCCAGCCTTCCTTTGCAGGTTACCTCCAATAATTCTCCTTCTCACTGCCCAATGTTTTCATCCAGTCTTGAATTGTGTGATGGATTTTCCAGGTAATTTCTGATTCCCCAGGGTCCTCCAGAGCCCCAGCCCTGCCCTCCCAGGTGCTCTTGGCTGCTCCTTGGGTGAGGTGAGAGCAGGGCTGGTACCCAGGGTCTCTTGGCTGTCTCTGGTGATGTCCCAGACCTCTGTGAGGAGAAATTTGTCACCCTGGGGACAGTCAGGCATGGCAGGGGCTGTGTCTCCATCCTGGAGCTTTTCAACACCAGGAGAAAATCCTGAGAAACCTCAGGTTTAGGTCTGACCTCAGAGTTGATCCTGCTCTGAGTAGATCAGCCTTTGGTGTAGGTGACTTCCAGTGATTCTCTTCTAATTATTCCCTTCTAATAATTCCCTCGAGTTGTTCTCTGAGCCTTTATCATCCCTTTATTCCACTCCCTCTCCCCTAAAAAAGTAAATTTTGATTGGAAAGATGCTCATGCTCCTGCCCAGAGCGGGGCCCTGGGACAGCTCATTGATGGAGAAACCCCAGAGAGTCCTGGATCACCCTGCCATGGCCACTGGGTCATTCCCAGCGCCTGGAACCACATGGAATCACAGAATCATTCACTTTGGGAAGTCCCTCCCAGCCCATCGAGTCCAGCCTGTGCCCAATGCCCACCTTGTCCCCACCCAGAGCCCTGAGTGCCACCTCCAGTCCTTCCCTTGGGCACCTCCAGGGATGGGCACTCCAAACCTCCCTGGGCAGCCCCTGAGCACCTTTCCATGGAGAA
>NW_005054448.1:865806-869432 GCF_000277835.1 Geospiza fortis
GGCCCCACCACAAACCTGGGGAGCCACAGCAGCACAGGTAAACACAGAGCAGGAACTGAGAGCATTTCTTATTTTGGAAAGGATTTTTTTTCAATCTTTGTTAAAAAAGAAAAATGTTTTCCCAATACCTATGACTCACAGGAATTTAAAAACAAGCAAACAACCAACCAAACAAACAATTTGTCCAAAGTCCACTTTGGAAGCAGAAATTTTAAGCAAGGAGTAGTGAGAAATTGGAACCCTGGTTGCCAAAGGCTGCAGGGGTAAGAAGGCATTTCCAGGAGTCCAATAAAATGCTCAAAACTTCCCAGATTTTTTTTTCTGCAATAATGAATTCCAAGAACAGAATAATTGGGGAAGAAACTCAAGCATTTCTCGGTTTTTGACATTTTAGGAAAGAGCTGAAGACAACATTTTTCTACATCCACCACATCCTTTGTCGTGATGGAAAGAGGAGCTTTAATTCCAGAATAGCAGCAGGAAAGGGCAGGGAAAGGGAAGATCTCGGGGATCTCATTTCTAAATGCAGCAATGCTTTGGTGATGACAAAAAAAAAGGCTCTGACTTGCTAATTAGCTTTGCATAATGATGACTAAACCTGATTCCAGCATGAACCAGTCAAATATCTTTGGGAGCTCCAATTAAAAGGGTTTGGTTTGGGTTTGGCTCCCAAGGTGCTTCCTGGAGACCAAACAAGCCCCCAAAGGGTGCTCTGAGCTTTGTTGTCTCAGCTGGCTGCAGCAGCAAAGGAACTTCTGAGGAGGAATTTGGTAACATCTATTTTATCCCTCCTCCAAGAGCATGTCCCTGATGCTCTGCCACCTCTTGCTCATTTTTTCCCCTCCTAAACAGCCAAACAAATGGAGAACAAAGTTTCAGTATCTCTCCATCAGTTGCCAGCCACTGCACAAGTCCTCTCCCCGCTATTTTTCTCTGTTAAGGAGAGCTGAGAGAAAATCTGCCCACAAAACTGAATTTGTGTGTGTGGAGAGGGGGGACACTTGGAGAGGGGGGCACCTTCCTGAAATGCCACTCACTGTTCCCTCAGGGGAAGGTCACAGAGGCTCTTGCAGGGTCTCCCCATCCCTGTGGCCTCCTGGATGCTCATGGACAGAAATCCCAGTCCCTGTGAACCTTGTTCCCATGCAGAGCCCCAGCTGATTCCCCAGACCAGGATTCCCCAGATTGGATCTTCTGGGATGCCAGCAGAGCCCCAGCAGCAGTTCCTGGGTTTCTGTGCCCCACTTTTGTTGCTCACCCAGCTGCAGAGGGCACCAGGACCCCCCAGCACAGCCAAATCCAGGTTTGGATCTCTCCATGATCCCCAGATCCTGTTGGAACTCAGCTCTGCCTGGCCCTGGGAGCCAGTGTGGGGTTGGGGACAGGTGGGGAGAGATCCAGTGATTCAGCCAAGCCTGAGTCCTTCCCGGGGGCTGTGCCAACTCCCACAGTCCTTCCTGTAACTTGGAAACAACACTGAGGAAGGGAGAAAACTTTCCTTCCCTGCAGAATTCCCGTGAGGGAGGGATGCACTGAGCTCCTCTCGGTGAACTCCACTTCAGGGTTTGTCCATCTCTGACTGGCAGCTCCTCTGCCTGGAGGATTTTTCCAGGGACACTCACCTTTAGCAGGAGTGCCTTGTCCTGCTGCCAGTGAGGCAAATCCTGGCTTTTCCAACTCCTTCGGGAATTGGACTGGGATTTCTTTCCACGGGCATCCAGGAGGCCACAGGGATGGGGAGACCCTGCAAAAGCTTCTGTGACCTTCACCTGAGGGGACAGTGAGAGTGTTCACAGGGATCCGAGGATGAGGGAAGAGATAAGGCTCTGACTCCATGTTTCAGAAGGCTTGATTTATTATTTTATGATATATATTATATTAAAACTATACTAAAAGAATAGAAGAAAGGATTTCATGAGAAGGCTAGCTAAGAATAGAATAGGAAAGAATGATAACAAAAGCTTCTGTCTCGGACTCTCTGTCTGAGCCAGCTGACCATGATTGGCCATTAATTAGAAACAAATCAATGAGACCAATCACAGATGCACCTGTTGCATTCCACAGCAGCAGATAACCATTGTTGACATTTTGTTCCTGAGGCCTCTCAGCTTCTCAGGAGGAAAAATCCCAGATGTCTGTGACAGGGGACGGTGAGTGGCATTTCAGCAGGTGTCACCCCCTGCAAGTGTCCCCCCCTCCACACATACAAATTCATTTTTGTGGGCAGATTTTTGTGCCACAGCTCAGCTCCTTCCCGGTGTTCCCGTGTCTGAGCAGGGAGGGTCAGCTGGGGTGGAATGGCTGGGCTGGGGGCTGCAATCCAAGCTGGGAAGCAACAATTCCTGTGGGCCCGGCGTCAGCAGAGCTGGGGGTGCTGGGAGCAGATGCTGTTTGTTCACACCGCCCGCCGTGCCCAAACCAAACCGACTGCGGCGCGGCGGACGCGGCTCCAGCCCACAGCGGCAACGGGAGCGGGAAAGGCCAGCCCGAGAGGCTCTGCAGCTCCTCCTGAGCCTCCCAGCGGCTCCCAGTCTAGCACTGCTTTCCTGTGAGAAAATCCCAGGCTCCCAGTGTAGGAGTGCCGGGGGTAGGGCGGTGGGGACGGACAGAGACCAGAGATCTCTGAGGCCAGGTCAGGAACTTGGGGTTCATTGCCAAGGGCCTGGGTGCAGGGCCCTGCTGGGAGCTGCCAGCCACAGCTGGAGCAGGCCTGAGAGAAGAGAGGGGCAGAGAGGATGAGAGGGTGAGAGAGTAAAAGGGTAAGAGAGCGAGGTTCCCGTTCCAATACAATAAATCTTCTTCTGTGTTGAATATTCTGATTCTCACTAACCAATCTAGTACAAGATACAAATCCTATAGCATTTCCATACAGCCTATAAGAATCATTACATTACCATACTGTGCTACATTTTAAACCCTAAAAACTCCTCTTTGGGCCCCTTCTGCCAAGCTGTAGGGTCTGCTCTGACCCTTGGGCCTGTCTGCAAGCAGAGGGTGTTGTTCCATCAAAAGGGGATCACCTTCAGCCAGCCACACCATTGTTTTCCAGTTGTTCAGTAACTGAGGGATCTCAAAGCTTGCTTTCATTTCAATCTCACTTATAGTTTCTATATTCTCAAAATCTTTTGCCAGGCAATCATATTTATAAGGCTTTCCTGTTTCATCTTCCCCAACACCCCAGTTCCCCCCATTCCCTGTTGGACAAATTCATAATCTGTAGCAGAAATAGTCCAATGCTTTATCCTTTAATTTTTTAACAGAAAAGGGGGAGGTGTTGTATTGCACTAAATAGTTATTTAGTTGTTTGCACTGGGTGTTTTGGTAATTTGCACTGTTCACATGATTTGTATCCTATTACCTCATGGTCTTCCCCTTTTTCCTCCTCCCTGAGTGTTACCCTGGTGGTCCATTCCTGGTCAGTCCCTTCCCTCGCCCCTCCTCACTGGCATCCCATTGGTTGTAGTCCTCCTCCTCTGCCCCCCATTCCCCTGGGTATAAAAGGCTTCTGCCATCAGGCCACGGCCTCTTTCTCACCTGGGGAGTCACCAGAGCCTGAGGTGTCTCCTAGCAAGTCAATAAACAGAGGACGGGGAGAAGAGCGCTTCTCGTCTTTTGCTTTTGTCTAT
>NW_005054448.1:869442-873046 GCF_000277835.1 Geospiza fortis
CTGGGCTGTGATTGGCCATTAATTACAAACAACCAACATGGGCCAATCAAAGATCCACCTGTTGCATTCCACAGCAGCAGACAATCATTGTTTACAGTTTGTTCCTGAGGCCTCTCAGCTTCTCAGGAGGAAAAATACTAAGGAAAGGATTTTTAATAAAAGATGTCTGTGACAGACGTCCATCCCCATGTGGAGAAGAGCTTTTCCAATCTTTTGCTCTCGTCCATGTAAGATGGTGTGGGCTGGGGTCCAGAGCTGGCCAGGTTGGACCCAAACAGCCCATGCGAGCCACAGTCTTACAATTCCCAACAGAGGGACGCACAAAATGAGTTCAGGCTCCAAAAACGTGTCCTGGCACTTGTGGCTTCCCCACAGCTTGGAAGCCGTGGATGAGGCTGTTCCCAAAGAACAGGGGAGTTTCCCATGACCCACGGGTCACCCTGGGGAGCTGTGGCAAGAGGAAGAGCTGGGGAATGATGGACCCTGAGCTGCTCAAGAACACTGGAGCAAATTATGAACCAATCAATTTATCAGCAGTGCAAGGAGAGAAGGGAGTGGGAACCGCCAGCGTGGACTTGTCAAGAACAAATCATGTCAGAGTAATTTAATCTCTGCCTTTAATGGGGTCGTTGGCCTATGGACACAGGGAAGTGATAGATTTGATAGACCTCGACTTTCATGAGGCTTTTGACCCAACCTGACAGGAGAGGCTCCTCCAAGCAGGGAAATGGGATTGAAAGCAAATCATCCAGCGTGGGCACAATTTAAGAAACATCAGACTTTGAATTTCATATCAGAAATCTGTTCAAGAAAGGGATTTAAGTCTGTCAGGCTTCTGTCCTGGGCCCAGCTCATTGAAAAAATTTTTAATCAACAAAGCCAGACCAACACCCACACAGACAATAGACGAGATCTTTGTGGAATTTATGCTAATGCTGTTTTACAAATATAAAATATGCAAACCCTCCTATCAATAAAGAATCACACATTCTTTGGCACCTACAAACACATCTTTATACATGATATTTTAGTTTTGATGAATAATAAAATTACTCATTGACATTGCAAGAATGGGGCTACAAATTTATTGTCTGGTAAATGCCTGTTGTCACTGTAGGTAAAGAACAGATTTCCTGATGCTCCTCAGTCTTTTGGTTCTTTCCTGGCTCTCTGACCCCACAGAAAATTATTCCAGCTGGACAATTTAGCCCATTTTATAGTGCCACATTTCCAGGGGGATTGAAGAGCCAGCTATTTGTATCCATCTTTTTATCACCAGCTTAGCTGATGGAAGGGATCAGACAGAGCTGAAAGCCTAAATGGGGACATCTGTTCCAGTTTGGAGAGCCCGGGGTGTCCCAGCTGGGCTCCAGCTGCTGGTTTGGCAGGGGGGTTGCTCTCCTGGGATATTGGAAGCACCAGCTCCTCTTGAGACCCCATGCAGCACCACACAATGATGCTGAGGCAACAAAAAAACTCCTTTCAGCTCTGTGGGTAAATTTGGATGAGCGCTGATGGTGACAACTCATGATTCAATTAGAAAATTCTTGTAAAACCAACAAGGTGAAGTGCAGCAAAGGCAGGTGAGAAGTGAGGACAAGGAGAGATGAAATGCCCGGGGTGAGGTGTGGTTTGACAAGGGGCAGCACCACTTCAGAGGCTGATCTGGGCTTTCCAGTGTGTCCTACAAACGGGGAGGACAAAGTTACCCCTGAGCCTCACTTAGCAGCCAGAGCTGAGGGTCCTCAGGGGCTTGGCAAGGATGTGATCCCCACATGGGAATGCACTGTGAAAAAGAGAGGAAAAAAGAGAGGTGGACTGAAGATAGAATGATCAGAGGCTGGAAATTACATGGGGAAAGATTGGAGTAATTCAGCCAGGGTGTTTTTCCCAGAGAAGAGTAAACCTGCCATGGGAGGATGGTGTTAAACAGGTACTGAGTTGTTCTGAAGCAACATCTGGGCTTTGAGTAATTAGAAACACATAATGGAATGGATTGGAAGGGACCTTAAAGCTCATCCCGTCCCCCCCCCCCCCTGCCATGGCAGGGACACCTCCCACTGTCCCAGGCTGCTCCCAGCCCCAGTGTCCAACCTGGCCTTGGGCACTGCCAGGGATCCAGGGGCAGCCCCAGCTGCTCTGGGCACCCTGTGCCAGGGCCTGCCCACCCTGCCAGGGAACAATTCCTTCTTAATTGTCAGGGGAATCCCTTTTTCCATGGCCTCAAGGAACAGACCAATGACTCTATGAACTCCTGTTGATCCAGGACCTGGATCCAGCACTTTGCCCTTTGGAGTCTTCTGCTTTAATGCTGTGAAGTGGAAGAAAACATTTGTGTTTCAAAGTGTTGGATCAGGAGAGCTTAGGAGACTCCTGTGCAGGATGAAGAGTTCTGTGGAGACAGAATGGAAGATGGAGAAAGGAAAGTGCCAGTGGATTGCCAGACTTCAGAGCCTGGAGCTGGAACATGGTCTGGAAATGCAAAGGAAGAGAAAGCCCTGGGGTATTGCTGCAGGAGGCACGGGTCACCTGCAGAGACCCAGAGCAACCTCAGGGAGAAACATTCCCCTGGAAACACAGCCAGAGCTCATCCCTGGGGAGTGAGCCAGGGCTCATCTGGGGAGAGTGACCAGGAGTTCATCCCCGGGGAATGACCATGAGTTCATCCCTGGGGAATGACCAAGAGCTCATCCCAGAGCACGCTGAACCTGAGGACCCTCTCCTGAAGGGAAACACACTGAAGCCATCCTGTTCAACATTCCCAAACAGGACAGTTCTAGACTCCTTCCAATCCCGTGGTCCTCCCCACAAAGGAAGAGCCAAGCCTGTTCCTGTGCTTTTTCCTGCTCACCATCACAGACCTGGCTGAGGGGAGGCTGCACCCACCCCTGCTGGGAAGCAGCTTCCCAATCCCTGTCCGGGGGAGGGGAAGCAGCAGTGAGTCAGGAAGTGTTGAAGAGGACGGGAGCAGCAGTAGGTGGAGCTGCTGAAAATCTTCAAAAAAAGAGCTAAATTTTATTATGATGAGAAATGAGGCTTTATTGAGATTTTTTAAAAAATATATATAAGAAAATGTTGATCCAGAGAAAATATCACAATCTGAGAGAATTATAGATTAAATTACTCCAATTTTTAATTCTTAAAACTCTCAGTGCAATTCCTAACACTGGCAGTGCTGAGATCCCTCCTGCCCAGAGAACCCCTCCCAAATGTCCCCTTGCTTTAAAAGCTCTTTTTTGGCATTTCATGGAGTGGGGATTTGCAGTTTTGAGCACCACTAATAAATCACCATGACTTGAATGGAAAATAATGGCTTTGTCACCATCCCACTTGATTACGGCCAAGAACCTATTCAAGTATTCCTGGTCATAATCTGCAAGGACCAGGAATCTTTATACCTTTGGCACATGGCTGAAGATGAGCCTGGAGTGGCCCCTCCACTGCACCCACTCTGGGTGGACCCAGCACCCTCTTACCACACATGATTTGTATGATGTGGCCTTCAGAGGTGAACAAAACACCCCAGGGATAAATGCAAGGCCCTAAAGCACGGGCACATCTATTGGTATCACCAATATTGCAGACAGGATATGCCTGGGCTTGT
>NW_005054448.1:873396-899756 GCF_000277835.1 Geospiza fortis
CAGGGACAGGAGGGGAGGGACAAAGGGACAAAGGACACCTGGATGGCCCAATGCCCCCCAGGGGTAGAGGGCATCCTTTGAATCTGCCAATCACTCGATGCCCTTCTGGAATTCCAGGACTGACAGACAGTGCTGGGAGGGGTCAGGGTGGGGAAAGGAGGGATGATTGACATACCTGGGTGGGAATCTTCATGGGAGAAACCTGGGGTATCTGAGGTAAACCATGAAATCACACCACAACACACATGCCTCTGGACTGAGCTGCTGCACAGAGCCCATGTCCTCCTGCTTGCTTCCCTCTTGGCTCCGTGGATCTCCAGTGCATCCCTGACTCTGGAAGTGTGGGATTTGCAGTGTGGAGAGGAGGGTGAGTGATGCTGTTGAGTCAGGGATGGAATGGGAGACTCCAGTCATCAGAAGGCAAAATAGAATCATTTATTAGGAAAAAGTGTGACTTTTATAGTCTGGCCTGATTGGTCTCAATGTGCAAACCTGTCACACTATTGGTGAACTATCAATAGCACACTCTGGGGAACCATTTCTATAAACAACTGTCACAAAAAGAGAGACAATAATTGTTTGAATTCTTCTCTCTAAGTTTCCCATAGCTTTTCCCAGGAAAATCCTGGGAGAGCTGTGTCTCTCTCTGTTCAGAGGATATGTGGTTAGCACAGGTAAGTCCCCTCCTGTGGGATCCCACAGGGATCAGGGATGCCCTGCCAGGTGTAGATCCTTCCAACAGCTGCATTCAACCTTGTCCTGCAGGCAGCCAAAAATCCCAAATTCCCTCAGCCCCTGCAGCCCTGGGTGAGCCACCACCATCAGGTCCCCTGTGCCTGGAGCTGTCAATGAGCAAGCCCTGCTGCTCTGAAGGTGCTCCAGGGCCTTCTGGAGTGCTGGACTTGCTGCTGCCAGCACAGGGAGACTTCAGCCATCCCCAGGGCTTGAGCAACCAGAAGGTCCAGAGGTGAGTTTAGGGCCAAGGGAAATCATGGAACCCCAGGATGGCTTGGCTCGGAAGGGACCTTCAAGTTCATCTCACTCCAACCCTGCCACAGGCAGGGACACCTCCCACTGCTCCAGGGTGTTGGGCTGGTGGAATTTTCTCACCCAGCATCTCTCAAACTCTGACTCACAGACCCATCATCACAACCTTGGCAGCACCCCTTGAGCAGCATCTCCTGCAAAGCCTCGTCCCTCAAACTGAGCCTCCAGTAAAACCTGGCCCTGAATGTCCTGCAGGACCTGCAGAGCTCAGCAGAGAAGATTTTCCAGCACCCAAACTGCTCCTAGGAGCTGCAGACCGAGTTGAAAACGCTCCTCAGCCCCTGCACATGAAATGCTGCTGATTTTTTTCCCCCTATTATTATTTTTACACTTCCTCTTTACAAACCTGTCTCAGCATGGCAGAGGAGCTGCCACCCACTTCCAACAGATTGAATCCTGCCTCTGATGTTCCCAGGACTCCCCATTCAGCTCCAGACTAATTGATGCCTGCTCAGGCATCCCGGTGCTTCCTTCACGTCCTCACACGTCACTTCTGCTGCTGCCTAGGGGAAGGTTCCTGGTGACAGACAGGCTCCTGGCTCCTGCAGAGCTGCAGAGCTCTCCACACAAGAAAATTCAATATTTAATTGGCCTTTCCTGGCTCTATGGACCCCTCTTTAATGTAATGTTCAGCAGAATCTCCCATCTTGGTGCCTGCACCCCAGGCAGGCACTGGGGATCCACAAAATCCTCAGGGTGGCCTTCCCATAGGGCATGGCCTGGAATTGGATTTTTAACTCAAAATTGCAAATCCCCACTCCATAAAATGCCAGGAAAGAGCTTTTACAGAAAGAGGACATTTGGGAGGGGTTCTCAGGGCAGGAGGGATCTCAGCACTGCCAGTGTTAGGAACTGCACTGAGAGTTTAAGAATTAAAAATTGGAGTAATTTAATCTGTAATTCCCTCAGATTGTGACATTTTTTCTCTGGAACAATGCTTTCTTTTACATTCTTTTTTTGAATCTCAATAAAGACTCATTTCTTTCTCAAGTCTTCTGGAGTTTGGGCTCTGTCTGCAGTGAGCTCCTCTTTGCTCCAGAGGATCCTTCATCAGTTCTCTCCTCTCCCACCTCTCCTTTGAATGACTTTCCTGTGGGGAAGAAGCTTTCCCATGCTCCAGGAAGAGCTGTTGTTCTCAGAACATGTTAATTTGTCATAAGAACTCTAATCAAACATGTAGAATTGTTTTCCCCCTCATAACAGAAAAAAATTTGGGGTTTTTTGATTTTTTTTTTTACTAATTCCAGGGTTGCCAGTGACTCTATCAGCCCTTTGTTTGCTGTGCTTCCTCTTGGGGTGATATTCCCTCACTGCAAAGCTGCAGAAAGCTGGGATCAGGCATCTGAGGATGGGAGTGGGGCCAGGAGGTGCTGGCTCAGAGGACAAAGTGCTGACCTGGCTCTGCAAGCTGCCAGCTCCTGGCTTCCCTCACACCAGGTAGATGTGATGTGCTCGATTGGCTGCGATCTCCAGCGCCTGTTACAGAAAAATGAAATATTTATAAACTGAGAGTGCTTAAAACCCCCCTTCAAAGCCTGTTCCTCATGAGGAGTGACACTGGCAGTGTCCTGAAGGGCTGACAAAGGAGGAGTTCACCCACCTGGGGCTGTCCAGCAGGAGAATATTTGGGACGACCTTGGTAAACCAAGGTTTCTGCACTTTAAACTAAACCTTGTCCTTTAAGCCATCATTTCAGTCACCTTGGTTAAGTACAGAGGTGCCCATCTGTGAGAAATCCCAAGGGCTGCATGGACAGACTCTGTGGGATACCTGGGAGTACAGCTGGACAGTTTTTCAGGTACAGAAGTGTAATGGGGAGATAATTCCCAGGAAAATTGTTTGGCTGAAGAGCCAGGGCCCAGCATCCCTCTCAGGCTGTGAAAATTATCCCTGCTCCTGGATGGAACAGGAAATACACAATTAAAATACAATATCCTTGTCAAGGAGGATAAAGTCAATGGCTTTATACTGAAAAAGAACAGGTTTAGATCAGATATTGGGCAGGAATTGTTCCCTGGCAAGGTGGGCAGGCCCTGGCACAGGGTGCCCAGAGCAGCTGGGGCTGCCCCTGGATCCCTGGCAGTGCCCAAGGCCAGGCTGGACATTGGGGTTTGGAGCAGCCTGGGACAGTGGGAGGTGTCCCTGCCATGGCAGGGGGGGCACTGGGTGGGATTTAAGACTCTTCCAACCCAAACCAGTCTGGGATTCTGTGTTTTGTAGCCTTTGGCATTTTTTCCTCCAAGCTGCCCCTGTTTTTAGGGAACTGCTCAGGAAACTTTGCTGCTGCCCCCAGCATGTGAGTGTCAGCCCGTCTGGCTGAGCCCTTGATGCAGCAGGATGGGTGAATCCTGCACAAAGTCAAATGATTCAGCTGAGAGGGAGAAAGGCAGTAATGAAATAGGGCAGCCGAGGCTGGAGACAATGAGGGTCACATTTGTTTGGCCTGTTCTGATGGAGATTGTTTCTGAGTAATACCAACTTGTCTTGCCAGAATTTGCAGGCTCAGCCTTCACCTGAGCCTTTCAAGCTGCCTCGGAGTACAGGGAATGAATAAAGATGACCTGCATGGAAATGGCAGAGCCTTTATCCAGGGCCTGCCCACCCTGCCAGGGAACAATTCCTAATTCCCAATATCCCATCCATCCCTGCCCTCTGGCAGTGGGAGCCATTCCCTGTGTCCTGTCCCTCCAGCCCTTGTCCCCAGTCCCTCTGCAGCTCTCCTGGAGCCCCTTTAGGCCCTGCAAGGGGCTCTGAGCTCTCTCTGGAGCCTTCTCCTCTCCAGGCTGGACATTCCCAGGTCTCCCAGCCTGGCTCCAGAGCAGAGGGGCTCCCACCCTCTCCTAGGGTGCAGTAGGTGATGGGGAGGTCACAGCCATGACTTCTTCCCCTTCCTCTTGCTCTTGTTCCACTCTTTGCCCTTGGAGGATCTGCTTTTTTGGGGTTTGGTTTTTTAACTTTGAATAATAACCAGGTAAAGCATGAGAGAAAGAGAGAGGAGGGAGGGAAGTTCTGGGAACATCAGCTGTGGGGCTGTGCCTCTGTGTGACAAATAAATGTAGCTTTGGTCTCTGAGCTCATTCCCAGAAGGTCTAAGGAATTTGGGACGCTGAAGGCTGGGGCAGGAAAAGGGGATCTGTGGTCAGTGAGGCTCCCAAGGAGAACAGAGTGGTCAGGAGGGAGCTTCCCTTGACCACTATAAAAAGTGAGTCAGTCCTAGGCAGGGCACACAATACTTGGGAATGCTCTAAACCTGTGACTAAGCAGGGCTTGGCAGACTGGGGAGACACAAGAGAGGCAGAGTGCTGCTCCTGCCAATTTTCTGTGGTGACCTTTCCAAGGCTGAGCTTCCCTCTGAGTGCTTCCCAGGGAATTTCTCCCTCCGTTAATCTGGGAGAAGTTAGGTAGCTTTAGATTCCCTCATCTTTATTTAATGGAATAAAAGCTTCCCTTCATCACCATTAGGCGTGATCCCCTGAACCTAAATCCCCTTTCTCTGCTGCTCCAGCAGTGTCACAGCTTCTCCTCAGAGCTCCCTGCTGCAGTTTAAGGCTTGTTATCCAGCCCTGCTCCTGTTCCACACGGCTGCTTTTCCCAGCAGGACCATTCCCACTCTCGGCCACATGAAGTAGCAGCTGGGCAGCTCCTCTTGTTACTGGGATTAGAGCTGGAATCACAACCAGAACCCGTGGTTATGATAAATCTACTCCCTAAATTAATGACAGAAAATTAGCATTGTCCTGAACCTCAGGTTTCCTGAATGGAGGGGTTTGGCCCTGTGTTTGTCGCTGGGATTGGCTCCTCCTGGTGTCAAGGTGTGAGGAGCCAAGGGAAGCAGCTCCTGGTGGAGAGGAGTCAAACTCCTGCCAGATCCCAGGGGTGGACGCTCTGGATCACCAGGGATTGCCCTGATGGACCCTTCCAGCTTCCCCAGAGCAGAACTGGGAAAAGCAGCAGTGGCATTTTGGGAACCTGGATGGAAGGTGCATGGCCTGGAGGAGGGAAAGGTTCAAGTGGGGTCCTTCAGCTCCAAACTGGGAGGCAAACCTGTGTGGGCAGGAGGAGCTGTTCTCCTGCAGCAGGAGGGTCCTGCTGGAGCCTGAGCTTGCCAGGAATGGGGGGAGGCACCATGTGACCGTGTTCACAGGGGTTCTTGGATGAGGATCTGACTCCATGTTTTAGAAGGCTTGATTTATTATTTTATGATATATATTACATTAAAACTATACTAAAAGAATAGAAGGAAGGTTTCATCAGAAGGCTGGCTAAGAATAGAATAGGAAAGAATGATAACAAAGGCTTGTGGCTCCACTTTCTGTCCAAGCCAGCTGGGCTGTGATTGGTTATTAATTAGAAACAACTAACATGGGCCAATCACAGATGCACCTGTTGCATTCCACAGCAGCAGATAACCATTGTTTACATTTTGTTCCTGAGGCCTCTCAGCTTCTCAGGAGGAAAAATCCTAAGGAAAGGATTTTCCATAAAAGATGTCTGCGACAGCACCCGAACCAGCTCTTCCTCCTGAACTCAGCATTTCCCTGCCATTCCTGAGATTTCCTGCTGGACACCCCTTGGGTGGTGCCATGAAGATGAGGATGAGGATATGTAAGGCAGGGTAATGGAAGGTACGAATTAACCTGGATGAAATCCTCTGCCTTGGGATTTTCATCGTTGGGAACAGCTCCTTCCTGAGGGTCACCACCAGTGCAAAGCCCTCTCCTGTCAGCAGATCTTTCTCTCCCTCCCTCCCAAGATGCCCTGACTCCCCCAGGACATGGATCTTGTGCTTCAGTGGGCAATTCCCAGCTGCAGCACCTGGGATCATCTGCCTGGCACAGAAATTACCCTCACACATCCTGGCCTTGATTAGCAATAAATCAATATTCCCTGTTTGTGCCTGGGGCTGTGTTTCCACTGCTCCACTGATAAATCCCTCTGGCTGTGCCTCTCTTGTTCTGGTGCAGGGAAAACCTGAATGTTGGACAGGAATCTTTACCCCAGGATGAATTTATGCAGAGTGCCCTCAGCTGCACAATCCATGCAAGGAGGTTGGATCCTGCCTTCCAAAATCCCTGACTGGCTGCAGGAATCGATCCACCTCCTTTCCTGCTGGACACCCCTTGGGTGGTGCCATGAAGATGAGGATGAGGATATGTAAGGCAGGGTAATGGAAGGTACGAATTAACCTGGATGAAATCCTCTGCCTTGGGATTTTCATCGTTGGGAACAGCTCCTTCCTGAGGGTCACCACCAGTGCAAAGCCCTCTCCTGTCAGCAGATCTTTCTCTCCCTCCCTCCCAAGATGCCCTGACTCCCCCAGGACATGGATCTTGTGCTTCAGTGGGCAATTCCCAGCTGCAGCACCTGGGATCATCTGCCTGGCACAGAAATTACCCTCACACATCCTGGCCTTGATTAGCAATAAATCAATATTCCCTGTTTGTGCCTGGGGCTGTGTTTCCACTGCTCCACTGATAAATCCCTCTGGCTGTGCCTCTCTTGTTCTGGTGCAGGTAAAACCTGAATGTTGGACAGGAATCTTTACCCCAGGATGAATTTATGCAGAGTGCCCTCAGCTGCACAATCCATGCAAGGAGGTTGGATCCTGCCTTCCAAAATCCCTGACTGGCTGCAGGAATCGATCCACCTCCCCCAAATCCCATTTCTTATTTAATATTTGTTCAGGCTGAGCAGAACCTAGAGGGAATATAGGAATTGCTAACTCCTAGCCATGAAAAAGCTCTTTAGGAGAGTGAAACACCAGCTGAGAACTAACATAATGTCTCTATTTCCCTTTCCTTTGGACAGGGCCCTTCTTTGCTGACAGGAGTGGGGATTTCCACAGGTGGAGAGGGCTTTTCCTGACCTTGGGAAGGGCCTGGTGCCATGGGGCAGGAAGCAAGACCATCTCCCATTCGTGTTGGGAGTTTCCCAGCGCTGGTCCTGCTGACAGACAGGAACCTTGTACAGAACTGCTGATGCACAGCTTCCCAAAATAAATCCATGGGGATTTTGGATGGACAGAAATTCTACCTGACACAGGTTGGGCCAGCACAGAATTGTGTCACTGTGCACACCCAGGAGGAAGGAATGGTTTGGAGATCTTCAGGTACCTGTGGAAAAGAAATAAAGCTGTGTCTGCTCTCACTGCTGGCATGATCCCAAATGATGTTTGAGGGTGAACCCATTCTGGAGTTGGAGGAAAAATCCTGGACCTTCAGAGGCCACCAGCATCAGCTGCACAGGACAAGGAGTTCTTTTTTTGACATGTGCTTGGGAACTGCTTCTTCTTCCCTCACATGAAAATCTCCAACAGAAAAAAAAAAAAGCTCTTAGATTCTTAGATTTACAAAATAATTTTCCAAAGTCTCTGGGAATTAAAAAAAAAAATCCTTAAAACTGTCATATTTAACATCCCGGTATTTAAAAGGAATCCTGAGGAAAATCACACTGAAATTGGAGACTTCAGAGGGACAAATTTCTTTTTCTGGCAAAGTTTTAGCTGAAAATCTGCCTTGAAGGGAAATTTCTGCCTCAACTACCAGGTTTTTTTCCCAGGGATTGATCTTCAGGAGCTTCCATGGGGTCAGAGACCACAAGGATGTCCATGGAGGAGGAGCTGCTTGGTAACCCTGAGCTCTCCTGCAGGGGCTGTGTCCTCTCTAAGTCACTTGGCCTTGCAGGGCCCTCGTGTTGGTGGGGAGGCCAAAGCAGTTGTCAGGAAATCCCAACTTTCCATCATTTTCTCACACACACTCCCAAATGTGTGGCTCTCTGCTGTTAAATCCAAGGTGCACCCTGGTGCACAAGCACAACTCGGGCTGTTCTCACTGCTCAGCTCATTTGGGGTGGTCCCAGCTGACTCTCCCTGCTGCTCTCCAGGACCTGCTCCAGGCAAAAGGGGATTTTTCCACATCTTTCTGCACCTTTGCCTGCAGCTTAAACCCCCCAGAGCAGAGCTAACTATGGAAAAGTGGTAACCGGGACAGAGCTCCAGCTGCTTCCTTGAGCTCTTGGAAAAGGAGATTTCCCCAAACTGAGTATTTTCAGTGATTATGGGAGTGGGCAGCAGGAGATGCCATCCACAGTTGGAAGAGTTGAGAAATCTGAGGAAAAAATGGGAAAATAATGATCCAAGACGCCTGGCAAACTCCAACCAGGAATCTGCCTGTCCCCAGGGACCAGCAGAGATAGGAGAGAGGTCACAGCCTCTGACAGCACAAAGGGATTTATTGAACATCAAATTTGGTGGGATCAAATTTTCAGGGAGTCTGAAAAGTGCCTCAGCATTTCACCATTCCCTGGGAACCTCTTCCCTGCTGTCTTGGTTTGGAAAGACAGGTGTGTCTGCTAAGGAAAGCGGGAGTCTCCCCTGAAATGGAAAAATGTAAACCCCCTCCCTCTGAATTCTTATAAATTTTAAATTAAGGGGCTCTCAGGCAAAAATATGGGAGCAGGAATAACAGTTCTTTATTAGGGGAGAAAATAAAAGGATAAAATAAACAATGCAGTACACTAGAACAACACTGCCAGAGTCAGAACCCAAGCTGACACCCTGTGGGTCAGGGTGCTGGCAGCAGTGCCATTGGAATTGTGGCTCAGCCCTCCTGCAATGTCAGGGGTGGTTCTGCTGGAGCAGGGATCCTGGAGAAGGATGTATTGTTCCTCTGATGATCCAGGGGCAGAGGCAGCTGCTGTTTCTCTGGGGAATCCCGTGGAGAAGCCGTGCTGGTGTTCCAGAATCTCCAGATTATATTCAGGTAGGAATGCTTGGCTCCTCCCTCTGGGCTCACATCTCCCAGTGGGATGCTGTAGTTCTTATCAGCCATGCAGGGACATTCTGTTATCAGCAGATGTCCCTTCAGTTGTGGAAGAGATAAGGAAAACTGCCCACCTAACAGAAGACAACTGCCATACAAATGGTAAATAAATACCATTTGCTTGGCAACCCAGGACACCTGCATTTCACCATTCCCTGGGAACCTCTTCCCTGCAGAGGCCAGGGCTACTGAGGAGAAACCAGGCCAGGGAGCTTTTGGAAGAAGGAATCTCCAGTTTTCCATCTGGGGAAGAGAACTGAGAATAGTTCATAAACCCTATTTTGGGGAGATAACTCCTGAGTTTGGTCACTTGGTGCTGTTGTTCATGGGTTTGCTGCACTATTCAAGCACATTTCCAGAGGAGGGGAATTCCCATGGACATCAGCAGCAGCTGTCAGAATTGTGACGTAACAGTTGTGGAATCACTGAGGTTGGAAAAGAGCTCCAAGATCATCAACCCAAGCTTCAACCAACATCTCCATGGCCACTGAAACATATCACAAATTCCCATGTATTTTGAACATTTCCAGGGATGGTGATGCCAGCACTGCCCTGGGCAGTGATGCCAATGTTTCATCCCTCTTCAGTGAAGAATCTTTTCCCGATATCCCACCTGAACAGCCCCTGGTGCTACTTGAGGCTGTTTCTCCTTTTTCCATGTCCTTGTGGTGCCCAGGAGGTGTCTCTGCAGGGGAAGTGCAGGGTGTGGGAATCCTTAAATCAGAGGGGTTTGGGAAAGCTGCAAAAGGCCTCAGAGACAGCAGAACTGTAATTGGAGCTAAGCAGCAGCCATGAGATTGGTCAGCAGAAAAATTATGTAAGAAATAGAAAAGTAAGGACAAATAGAACAATGGTCTGTGTATTAACGCTTGTCTAGAATAATTCCCTAAGCTACAGCAAAGTTTATCTAGCCAGATATTAGGATGTTCTAAGCTTAATAATGGAGCTCTGTGCATTTTGTTTTAAGGTTTACAAGCAGATATTGTATTCAAAATAAGCAAGCATTGTTTTAACCAAAGGTATGTGTGCTTATAGTGGTTGGATGGAACTACTGTCAATGTGCTTTTGCTTTGTGTGATTGGTCAAAACACTTATAAAATAAGTTGTAACATTAAGTTCTTTGTTTGCTGCCTGGGATGTGAGCTGCTGGCAGCTTCCCATTGTCATCACCATGTAATGAGAGTGATGCTGGAAAATAAAACAGCTCAAGGCACGTTCCCAGCAGTCCTGTCCTGTTTGTGACTTGTACACCACCACTAAATAAAAGCTTTTAAGGCTCTGCACAGGCTGAATTCAGTGAAATATCAGGAGAGCAAAGACAGGGGAGGAATAAACACATAAATGGGAGCTTTCATTATGCCCACACAAGAGCTTGCAATGAGCTCAGGTACAGAAATCATTTGCACGCCCTCCAAATGACATTTCCTGGGAGCAAGAGCTCCGAGATGCCATCAGGAAAGAAGAAATTCTCTATTTAATCCTGAGTATTGGACCAGTCCTGCTCCAGGTGCAGCCATCAGGGTGGCTCTGGAATGGTGATCATTGGGTTTGTGGGAGGGAGAGAGCCTCAAGTGGAAATCCTCTTTATTAAAGTCTTCCTTTAAAAGGCCATGAAGGAGTAATGACATAACAAAAAGAAGAAGAAAAAGTAAAAAGAGCAGCAGAAAGGGCAAAGTATTTTTGGGTGGAATAAACTTATTTGGGTACAGGGTCAGCAGAACATGGTGAGGGCACATCATCCACTGAAAAAACAGAAAACCCTAAAATGGTCAAACTGTGGGGTGAAGGGAATGATTAGATTTAAATAGAATTATATTAAATGAGTAAGTAATTTCTTAAAAGGAAAAATAGAGAGGAGCTCTCATGACTTAAACAAAACCAGAATTTAAGAGGAACTAACTTCTGAGAAACTGCAAATTTGCTGAAGAACTGCAGTTTGAAATAGAAGATTTTTTTTCCAAATACATTAGAAGAACACCTGCCAGAACATTATCAAATAAGGTTTAAAAAGCTATCTCCTGGAACAGAAGGGTTCCAGAAGAGAGGGAAGGTTTTATGGCTTTGCTTTGGGGCTGCCATGGAGAGTTCAGGGAAGTGGATTTTCACAGGGGCTGAGCCTGACCAGCTGTGGGCTCCTAAGGAGGAGCTTTAAAGAATAAAAGGAATGGTGGGAAATGAGCAGGAACTGATGGCACCAACCCAAGAGGTTTAAAGGAATTCAGAGCTGGAATTGCTGTCAACGGGTTGTGCAAAGTATTCCTTAAATCAACCCCAATATTCTAGCAAGGAAAGGTAACAAATGAGGAGCCAGCTTTTAAAGGAAGCTCAGGAGCAGCTGGAGAAATTCAGAGGTGATCACAGAAATTCAGAGGTGATCACAGACTTCCACTTGTGGCTCTCTCCCTCCCACAAACCCAATGATCACCATTCCAGAGCCACCCTGATGGCTGCACCTGGAGCAGGACTGGTCCAACACTCAGGATTAAATCGAGAATTTCTTCTTTCCTGATGGCATCTCGGAGCTCTTGCTCCCAGGAAATGTCATTTGGAGGGCGTGCAAATGATTTCTGTACCTGAGCTCATTGCAAGCTCTTGTGTGGGCATAATGAAAGCTCCCATTTATGTGTTTATTGCTCCCCTGTCTTTGCTGTCCTGATATTTCACTGAATTCAGCCTGTGCAGAGCCTTAAAAGCTTTTATTTAGTGGTGTTGGGTTAGGACTGGTTCTCCTGGCATGGGCAGCATTCCTGCATCCTCTGCTGCCTGCAGACTCCGTGTCCCCTGCACAGTGACACCTCCTGGGCACCACAAGGACATTGAACCAGGAGAAACAGCCTCAAGTAGCACCAGGGGCTGTTCAGGTGGGATATCGGGAAAAGATTCTTCACTGAAGAGGGATGAAACATTGGCATCACTGCCCAGGGCAGTGCTGGCATCACCATCCCTGGAAATGTTCAAAATACATGGGAATTTGTGATATGTTTCAGTGGCCATGGAGATGTTGGTTGAAGCTTGGGTTGATGATCTTGGAGGTATTTTCCAACCTCAGTGATTCCACAACTGTCAGGTCACAATTCTGAGAATACCTTCTGATGTCAATGGGAATTCCCTGCTCTGGAATTGTGCTTGAATAGTGCAGCAACATGAACAACATCTAGGGCTCACAGCCTGGGAAAAGTGGTCCAAAAGGATGTTTAGATAGAAATGAAGAAATCCTGCTTCAAAAACTGGAGAAATCTTTGAAGGAGTTATTAGGTGATAAATAGGAGTTAATAAAGGTTTCATAGGTCAATAACAAAGGAGTTCATAGGTACAAAATCCAGATGATGAATTTGTCATTCAAAAAATCCTTCAAAAAGTCCCTTCATCAACAGACCTGAAGGAAAATGACCTGCCCTGAGTGAGGGGAGAGGCCTCTTGTGGCCTCTGGGTGACAAAGAGAGTCAATGAGCTTTTTGGAGCAAGGAAAAATGCCAACAGAGCTTCCCAAAAATCTGGCCTGACCTTGTGCCTTTTAACTTTCTCACCAGCAAGTTTTTGCTGGTTTTGTGAGGTGTGGGTCTCAAACACCAAATTTTCCGTGCTTCAACAGCCTCCAGGACAGTGAAACCTGAAGGTGCTTGTGAAAAGCTGAGGGAAGAGCTCCCGGTTCTGAAGGATGAGGTGATAAAAAGCGATAAAACACCAGGACAAGTTCATGGTCAATAAAGGCTGTCATAAATGCAGGTGCAAACAGCTCTGAGTGCACACACAGAGCCACAGGGTGAGAATGCCAGAGCTCTGAGAGGGGACAGGGCCATGGAAATGCCTGCTCAGCACTCCCAGTGCCAGAGCTTCTGGGGTTTGTTGGGAAATCCTCCAACTGCAGGGCAGGGGGAGCTGGAGGTGCTGAGCCCTCCCTGCCTCAGAGAAGGGGCTGCACGGGTGGGGGAGGCTCAGGTGAGGCTCAGGTGCCTCTGCACAAGCTCTGAGCGTGAGCTAAGAACAGCATTGCCTCTTTTTGGGTTGGTTTTGGGTTGAAAAGGCGTTTCTTCTGGAGGTTTTTTGGGAATTAGCTGGGAAGATGGACGTGAAACTTTCGTTCCAGAGGTTTTTAGCCTGTGGTTGCCTGGATCAAAGCAGACCAGGCACAATCAGAACATCATGAACATTTGTGTAAATGACCTTTTATGTCCCTCCCAAGCCCAATCATTCCCTGATTTCTGACCACAGAATCCCAGCATCATTAAGGGTGGAAAAGCCCTCTAAGATCATCGTGGTGGTCACCACTAAACATGTCCCCAGGTGCCTGTCACGATCTGTCCTTATGAACAGGATTTGTGATGGTTCATGGATTGATCTCAGAGTGCAAACACTGACACAGCACAGGGGGTTTGCAGTAATAATCAAAAACAGGTGCACCTTTATTGAATAACCACAGCAAAATGCAAATGGGGGGAACTGGGGAAAAAGGGAAGAATAAGGAAAAATAGGGAGGAATAGAAAGAAGGTATATGGCTCCCAAATGTAGAGAGGTGAAGGCCTTCGAAGTCTTCAGGTGATGGAGTTCACCTGGTCACATCAGGGGAGATCTCAGAGATACTGGCCGTTTCAAACTCCTATTCTAGTCTTTTGTGATGGGGGAAGGGGATGAATCTTGAAATCGAATCAAAATTGGTAAATAGTCTATTGTAATTTCTGGGGGGGGGGAAAAAGGTATTGCAGAAGGGTACACCGTCCATATTCTCAGCAGTGGGTGAGAACCATTGTCTTCTTGGTCCAATGGCCACAGCTGCAGGCAAACATCTGGCTTTGGTCAGCTCGCCTCCCCACACAGCTCCCCGGGTTGGGGGTTTCAGTCCCAGCCCTTGGGAGGAGGGGGAGCTTCTCCACACGGGGGTCTCATGTCTCAGTCCTTGAGGGAGAGGCTTCTCCCATCTCAGTCTGTCCCTCATGGTGGTTGTAAAGCAGATGTGGGGTCTTCTGTGGGGACCACCAAAGGTTACCCCAGAAAAGTCCAACCAGGCCGAGAGTTGGGGAAATTCCAGGGCCATTGTTGTGAAGCAGGCACAAGGGAAGAAAAGGGCAAGGTGTCCCCCTTCTCCTTTTCATTAGGTTCAGTTTTCCACAGAAACAAACACACCTGCAAACAACAGCTTGGTAAGCCAAAGGCTTTGCTCAGGCCTCAGGATCTTGGTGAACAACTCTCCTGAGCAAGACCAGGATTCCAGCCAGGGTCTTCCTCGGTGGTCCCAGTTTCTGTCCTCTTCACGACGATCGTGAGGCAGATGAGAGAAACTTGGACAGAGACTCACAGTGCCACATCCACAGAGCATTTCCAGGGATGGTGAGTGCTCCACTTCTCGTTCCAATGCTTGCCAGCCCTTTCAGTGAGGAAATTCTCCTTCATATCCAACCTGTTCCTGTGGAAGCTCTTCTGGAAGTAAATCATTTTAGGGCAAAGCCAGACATGAAACGAGTCATCCAAACACCAATTCCTTTTTATGAAGGAAGGTAAGTAGAAGCTGGATAAACAATTCATATTGTTCCTCATTAGTTCACACTAATCAGTAGAGTGTCTCAAATAAGTGTTTAATTAAGAATTAATGTGGCGGCTGTTATAAAATGAAATATTAATTGGAAAAGAGAAGTTTCAGGTTTGTTTAGGTGCAGGGAATCTGCCCACCTCACGCTTAACTTGATTACACAAGTGCTTTCCAATTTGTGAATTGTTTAATGTATACAAGTCACAAGGAGCTGACATTTAACAAGGGAACACTGGCAAATTAATTCCATTCAGAGCTAAAAATGCAGCTTGACATTTGGTGGCTGGGCTGGTAACCAGGGCCTCCTCAGCACAATTCCTGTTTCCCTGGGTGCTAATGGGCTGCCCTGGGATCACATGGCCAAAGCATGAAGGAACAATTGGGATTTCATGGATCAGTGATCAGGGAGTGATGGCAGTAGGGATCTGATACAGGGGACACCTGAGCTTGGGGGGAGAGGGGATTCTGCTGCTGTGCCCTGCCCAGGTGAGACCCCACCTGCAGAGCTGCCCCAGCCCTGGGGCCAGCACAGGAGGGACCTGGAGCTGCTGGAGAGAGTCCAGAGGAGGCACCAGAGATGCTCCCAGGGCTGGAGCCCCTCTGCTCTGGAGCCAGGCTGGGAGAGCTGGGGGTGCTCACCTGGAGAGGAGAAGGCTCCAGGGAGAGCTCAGAGCCCCTGCCAGGGCCTAAAGGGGCTCCAGGAGAGCTGCAGAGGGACTGGGGACAAGGGATGGAGGGACAGGACCCAGGGAATGGCTTCCACTGCCAGAGGGCAGGGATGGATGGGGTATTGGGAATTAGGAATTGTTCCCTGGCAGGGTGGGCAGGCCCTGGCATAGGGTGCCCAGAGCAGCTGTGGCTGCCCCTGGATCCCTGGCAGTGCCCAAGGCCAGGCTGGACACTGGGGCTGGGAGCACCTGGGACAGTGGGAGGTGTCCCTACCATGGCAGGGGTGGCACTGGATGAGCTTTAAGGTCTCTTCCCACCCAAAGTACCCTGGGAGTCCATGAATTCTGCTGTCAGTGGAAGCTCTGACTGACTCCTCCCAGTTATGATCCAAGCACTCCCAGGCATTTCAGCACAAGGAGAAGGATGGGATTTACAAGAAGGAGCAGAGCAGATCCATCAGCACCTGGACCCAGGCAGTGTAGCTCCACACCTACCAGAGCTGAGCTGGGCTCTGAGCTGAACTCAATTATCCACAGCCTGGAAGTTTCAGGGACTGAAACTTTTCTACATTGCTGCTGTCTGAATTTGCCAAATGCTTTCAGCAGAGAAGGCAGTAAAAGAGAATTTTTTGAACATGTCAAAATACCTCATTTTCACATTTTCTAGAAGGAAATATTTTGCTTTGGAAATGAGAAAATGCTCTGTGTCAATATTCCCCACGTGACAGCGCTCAGACTCCTTTCTCTCTAAATGACAGGGTTTTGTTGTTTCAAATTGACAGAGATTTTCCCTGTTAGTGAACCTTTTATTTTAAAGAACCTGAATAAAAAAGGCAAAATATTCTCTCATCATTTGAATGAAAGAACTTGAGTGAGCTCAGAAAATTCCAGTACTTTTCCTTCACTGAGTTCTCTTGGTTGGCATTATCAGAAGCAGTTTCCTTGCTCTGCCACTGCTCTCCATTAGCACTTCCCAATGTCACATCAGCATCAGGAGGAAGGGCAATAATCTGGGAAGGTGATTCCTTAGGACCATTTGTAATGTGGTTTTTTGGGAGGGGGAGATGGGGACATGGCACCCCCTGGCTCTGTGCAGGAGCCAAATGGCAGCTGCTTTGCTGTGTGTGTAGTGAGGAGTCTGCAGGCAGTGGGAGAGGCTGCTAATCACTGGGAAATAGAGCTGTAAACCCCTGTGACAGCCTTTCAGCTGTAAACCCCTCTGACAGCCTTTCAGCCCTTTTCTCCTCTCAGGTGAGTCCTCTCCGAGCAGCTCCATCTCCCCAGGCTCTGTCCTGACCTTCCAGATGTCACTGTCTGTGCTCTGGCCTTGTTTATCTCTGGCTTTCTTGGTTTTACACAGGTAATTGTCCAAGCTGTCACTTCTCAGGGTGAGTGCTTGGGCACTGTTCTGCTCCAAGATCCAGCATTTTCCCTTTGGCTCCTCAGCTGTCTCAGCGCCTCTGCTGCCCAATCCCAGCAGGAGCAGAGCTGGGGCTGGAGCCAGCAAGGACTAAAACCCTCCCTGACAACCTGTGGCAAGAATCACCTGATTGCAGGTGGGCAGAGCTCTGGCTTCAGCTCCACACGCCCTCCCCAACACTTCCTGCCGAATGTTCTCAGCTGAGATCACAGCTCTGTGATGCCTCCACAGAGCAGAGAAACAGAGAAACACCTCAAAAAGGGGTCAAGTCTCAGAAGGTTTGGGGCACAATGCATCAAACCCAGAACTGGGAGCTGCACAGGGATGTCAAAGCCAAAACTGGAGCATCCCACGTGGCTGATTCTGACTTGTGCTGAGAGCTCCAGCTCGGCCCCTTGGAGCTCTCTCCTCACCCAGGGCTGGCTCGAGCATCTCCATCTGACCCAGCTTCTGGTGCTGGTTTCCTGTCACAGACATCTTTTATGAAAAATCCTTTCCTTAGGATTTTCCCTTCTGAGAAGCTGAGAGGCCTCAGGAACAAAATGTAAACATTGATTATCTGCTGCTGTGGGATGCAACAGGTGCATCTGTGATTGGTCTCATGTGGTTGTTGCTAATTAATGGCCAATCACAGCACAGCTGGCTCAGACAGAGAGCTGAGCCACAAGCCTTTGTTATCATTCTTTGCTATTCTATTCTTAGCCAGCCTTCTGATGGAATCCTTTCTTCTATTCTTTCAGTATAGCTTTAATGTAATATATATCATAAAATAATAAATCAAGCCTTCTGAAACACGGAGTCAGGTCCTCATCTCTTCCCTGATCCAAGAACCCCTGTGAACACCGTCACAGTTTCCTGCATCATTTGTGGGTGTGTCAGCACCGAATGCCAGAGCTGAAGGCTGAGTTCCAGTGTGTCAGCACCTCCTGACTCCTGGGCTGGAGGTGTGAGCCAGGGGCGGATCGCGGGGCCCCGGCTCCGGGGGCTGCCGCTCCGAGGAGCAGAAAGGGAGGTGAGTGCTAAAAGTGATGCTTTCTCACCCAAACGGAGGAGTTGGCAGGAGGGCTCCAACTGCTGCATCCTGCCCACCTACACAAGCCCAGGCTGACAAAGATGGGATGATTCCATTGAAGGAGCATCACGTTATCCCTGGATTCCTGCAGGGGCTGAAGCCGCAGTGCTGGCAAAGCTTTGTGAGCTCAGAACCTTCCTCACCTAAACTAAAGTGCCCTTGTCCCCAGCATCACAGATTTACCAGGTTTTATCTCCTGGGTCTGGATCTTTTCTCCTGGGTCTGGATCTTTTCTCCTGGGTTTGGATCTTTCCTCCTGGGTTTGGATCTTTTCCAGCTGATCTGCACAGCAACTTTTGCCCCAAGGTTTGAGTGGCACTCAAGTGCTGAGCTGTTCCCCTGCTCATACATGAATTCAGCTCAGCTCTGAATGCCTTTTCTTCTTTATGCAGGGTACCTGCTCTCCCATTCTTCCTGGCATTCCAGAGCTGCTTCTTCCTGGCCCTGACAGGACTGAGTGAGAGGAGAAGTTTTTAATGTGCTTTCCAGTCAATTGCTTTTATGAGCTGCATGTGGTGCAAGTGCTGCCTGTGAAGTTGTGAACTCGGTGGCTGTGCCCGGCACATCCCGGCTTTCCTGTGCCCAGGGAATTAGGGAACACTCTCCTCATTCATCAGAAAGCACTGAGAAGTTCACGGGCCAATGATTAAGTGCATTCCAGTGCTCAGAATTTAATTTCTTCTTGGCTTTCTCCTTGAATGAGAAAATGCTTGCTGCTGCACAGAGCCCAGCTCAGCCTGAGCAGCTCTCAGTGCACAGCCCCGTGCCTGTCATCCAGGGAAAAGCTCTCCCTCTCTCCAGCCTAGGCTCTGATACCAGCCATGTTGGAAATTGGGCAGGATTGTTCCCTGGCAGGGTGGGCAGGGCCTGGCACAGGGTGCCCAGAGCAGCTGGGGCTGCCCCTGCATCCCTGGCAGTGCCCAAGGCCAGGCTGGACACTGGGGCTGGGAGCACCTGGGACAGTGGGAGGTGTCCCTGCCATGGCAGGGGTGGCACTGGATGGGCTTTAGGGTCCCTTCCAACCCAAACCATTCCATCAAACTGTGATCCTGTGACCCTCATAATCTCCTATTTCAGATCTAAAAAATGTGAGGTCGCTTGGTTTTTTCAGGTTGAAGAAGAGGAGACAGGGGAGACTCATTGGGGTGTTCAACATCCTCCCAAGGGCAGCTCCAATCTCTGCTCTGGGACAGGGACAGCACCCAGGGCATGGCTGGAGCTGGGCCAGGGCAGCTCAGGCTGAGCTCAGGGCCAGGTTCTCCCCCCAGAGGGTGCTGGCACTGCCCAGGCTGCCCAGGGAATGGGCACGGCCCCGAGGCTGCCAGAGCTCCAGGAGCCTTTGGACAGCGGTGCCCGGGGTGGGCAGGGTGGGGTTGTTGGGGGTCTGGCCAGGGACAGGAGCTGGGCTGGGTGATCCTGTGGGTCCTTCCAGCTCAGGATATTCCATGATTCTCTGAAATGTAGCACTTGACACCTTTTTCCTGGTTACTGATTGGAATTGGCCAGTTATTTGTCAGAAGCCCCTGCTGGCTTTGTTCAGCCCTTGCCCTGTGGGTCAGTGACTCCCCAGCAGCCAGCAGGGAGTTCTTGCCCAGCCACCAGCCCTGAGCTGAGGACTCAGGCCTGGACTTGTCTGAGGATGGAATTGGAGGGCACTGAAGGCTGTCAGAGATGGCAGTGCTCACATTTCCCGTTGGCTCTGCCATGCTTGGAGTGGTGAGAAGCACAGGGACAGTGAGCCAGTGCCTCAGAGGTGAAAATGGGGAAAAGCAGAGATGGGGAAAAGCAGCTTCCATGGGTGCTGTCTTCCCTGTTTGCTTTCTGTTTCCAGTGGATTCCCAGAGCCCTTGGCACCATCCTTGCCCTGGGGGACCATCCCCAGCAGTAATTTCTGCCCAGCCTGACAGTGCTTTACCAGAAGAAGTTTCCTTTCATGCTCAGTGATAGAGCTCAGTAATTGTTCAGCCTTAAAGGGTTTCTCCTCACTCAGGTCTTGCTCCCCAAAGAGAGCCTGCCCATCCTGTCCTGCTCATTCCCCTTCAATGCCAGAGATGTCCCTGCTGGAATTGATCCCTCTGCCATTTTCCCAGCAGGGCACTGCCTCCTCACTCTCCCCAGGGCTCTTAGGATGTTATTTCTCTCTGATGCTCCCTCATTTGTCTGTTAGACCCTTCTGCCCAAACCCATTCTTATGGAGAATTCCACCTCTCATTGCAATGCTGGGAATCAAAGGAGAATCAAATCCCAGCCAGGGCTGTGCTGGGCAATCTGAAAATTGCCCAGGAAATGCCTCTGAGCTCTGCAGAACCTGTGATTTCAGTGCTGTACATTAAATAACCTTTTCAATGCCAGTGGCTTCAGCACTTCTGATTTTTATAGAACAGCCAGCTTGGTGTTTTCCCTGGAATTTGGGCAAATAACTCAGTGTTGGATTTGACTGCAGCTGTTTATTTCTGCAGTTTTATGCTGAGGGGAGGCATTCAAGGAGCTGGAGAAGTTCCCTGGAAGCTGCTTCACTTTCCCCAAGCCCTGTGATTTGTGTTGTCCTACTGATGCTCTGTCACTGTCCCCACACAGCCCCCCCATGTCCCTCCCACATGGGTGTGAGCACCTGGGCAGGGTCACACATTCCTTTCCCATACAATTCCTGGGAATTCTGGCTCCACTTGGGAAGTTCAGCAGTAAAATCATGACAATGGACATGACAATGGCTTTGCTCCCAACCCACACAGAGCTCCACATCCAAGCCCAGCTGTCTCAGGAAGTCTCAGAGAAACGGGATTTTTTCCTAGAATGTTTCAACTCACTCATTTTTGACTAAGCTGGACTTGAACCTGGAAGGTCTTTTCCAGCCTTGGTGATTCCACGGTTCTACAAAAGCCACATTTCATACCTGATCCTGCTCCATTTACAAAATTGAGATCAAAATGCATTTTCTGAGCCCAGAGTTATCCAGGTTTGTGCTTTTAGCAGGTGAGGGGTGCAAAATGATCAAGCTTAGGCAAAGCTCCTAAAGGCAGGACTGAGTTCAGGGGAGTGTTTGTGGGCTCAAAGTGCTCGTGCCAATGGCTGATCTGGTTCAGCTGATGTGGGATAAACTCCTTGGAGCTGTGCAGACAATTAGGAGACTTCTTCTGGATATTTTGGCTCTGAAGATCTGATTAGAGCACGGGAAGATTTCCCTGGGAGCGTCCCCAGGAGCTGCAGGCAGGACACGCTGAGATGCATCCCCATGATGGGTGACCCATGGTGGGATCATGTAGCCATGATATTTTCTGAAAAATGCTTTCCTTAGGATTTTTCCTCCTGAGAAACTGAGAGGCCTCAGGAACAAAATGTAAACAATGGTTATCTGCTGCTGTGGAATGCAACAGGTGCATCTGTGATTGGTCTCATGTGGTTGTTTCTAATCAATGGCCAATCACAGCCCAGCTGGCTCAGACAGAGAGTCTGAGCCACAAGCCTTTGTTATTATTCTTCCTTCTTCTATTCTTAGCCAGCCTTCTGATGAAATCCTTTCTTCTATTCTTTTAGTATAGTTTTAATGTAATATATATAATAAAATAATAAATCATCCTTCTGAAACATGGAGTCAGATCCTCGTCTCTTCCCTCATCCTCAGACCCCTGGGAACACGGTCACAGGATCAGATCCCATTCCAGATTGCTTGAGGTGGGAACTCATCCCCATGTGAGGGACTGGCACAAATCCCAGGGGCCACACTGGGGGAGCAGAGACCTCTGCCTTGGTGCTGGCCCTGGGCTGAGACTCAGCTCTGCTCTTTCAGGACAGTTTGGAAGATTCCCACCCCTGGGACCGAGGCAGCAGTTCTGGGAGCAGCCCTTGAGCAGGTGCCTTTCCTGGGGGAAGGAATCCATCCCTGTGCTCTCATGGCTCGGTTTGGATTGGGGATCCCAACCTGAGGCAGAATGTTGTGTCTGGCTTTAGCAGCTCCTCTCCTGGGGATCAGCCTGAAGCACTTCGTGTGTCACACCTGAGGAGACCACGCCCTGCTGCATCTCTTCATGATGGAGCCCCAGGGTGGGTGAGGCTGGAGGGAGCCCAGAGGGTCCCTGGAGTCCCCTCGTGCAGAGCTCAGGGCACAGCAGGCTGTGCTCACAGCTCTGCCATGGCCCCAGCGAGGAGCCCCCAGAGCCTCTCTGGGCTCTGCTCAGGGCTGGCACTGCCCAGGGCAGCAGCTCTGCCTCCTGGGCAGGGGCAGCTCCTGGGCTCAGGCCCTGCCCGTGGCTCTGGGGCCATGGCTGGGCCTGGAGCAGAGCCTGGGGCTGCCCTGAGCCTGCACACAGGGACAGACTGGGGGACACAGGGACACACTGACAGGGACAGACTGGGGGACACAGGGACAGACAGCCAGGCCCCCCAGGCCCCCCCAGGGCTCAGCCCCTCTCTCTCCCTGGGCTCCTCTCCAGGCTGAGCAGCCCCAGCTCCCTCAGCCTCTCCTGGCCCCGAGCTGCTCCAGCCCTTGCTCAGCTCCAGGGGCTCCTGGCCCTGCTGTGCTGAGGATCCAGAGCTGGACAGAGCAGCCAGAGGTGCCCCCAGGGTGGGCACAGGGGCAGGGTCACCCCTGACCTGCTGGCAATGCTCTTCCTCACCCTCTCTGGGATACCCCAGGATGTCCCAGCCCTGCTGCCCTGCACAGGCTGCTCCTCTTGTGCCCATCCCTGGGACATCCACTGCTGGGACTCCAGGTCACACTGATCCTGGCACCCAGCACTCACACCTTTCCAGGAGTATCGGAATGCCAGGGGTGGGAGGGTCGGGACAGAGACCAGAGATCTCTGAGGCCAGGTCAGGAACTTGGGGTTCATTGCCAAGGGCCTGGGTGCAGGGCCCTGCTGGGAGCTGCCAGCCACAGCTGGAGCAGGCCTGAGAGAAGAGAGGGGGAGAGAGGATGAGAGGGTGAGAGAGTAAAAGGGTAAGAGAGCGAGGTTCCCGTTCCAATACAATAAATCTTCTTCTGTGCTGAATATTCTAATTCTCACTAACCAATCTAGTACAAGATACAAATCCTAGAGCATTTCCATACAGCCTGTAAGAATCATTACATTACCATACTGTGCTACATTTTAAACCCTAAAAACTCCTCTTTGGGCCCTTCTGCCAAGCTGCAGGGTCTGCTCTGACCCTTGGGCCTGTCTGCAAGCAGAGGGTGTTGTTCCATCAAAAGGGGATTACCTTCAGCTGGCCACACCATTGTTTTCCAGTTGTTCAGTAACTGAGGGATCTCAAAGCTTGCTTTCATTTCAATCTCACTTATAGTTTCCATATTCTCAAAATCTTTTGCCAGGCAATCATATTTATAAGGCTTCCCTGTTCCATCTTCCCCAACACAGGAGTTTTTCCCCATTCCTGATCCCCTCCTGGAACCATCTCCAGGTGGCAATAGCAGGGGGCTGGGAGGGTGGAATGGGTCCAGTGGAGCTCTCCCCATCCCAGCCTTTTGGTGTCTTGGCTGTTTCTTCAGCACTGAAAGCTCTGTGACAGGGAATGTGCCCTGGATAAACTTCTGGGAAATCAAGCTCAGAAATATGTGCAGGAAAATGGACACATTAATACATTTTATTTGAGCATTCAATTTCCTGAGCAGGAAAGGGATGATTTGGATCATGAATATTAATAACATGAGGGCAGCAGATGAAGAGAAAGTCTGAGGCTGCCCATGGGAAGCCAAAGGCTGTGTCCTGGCCTAGGCAGGGAGGAGGCCAGCGCTGCCATCCTGGATTTCCCATCACCTACCCCATCCTGGAGGGACAGCAATTTGATCCTGATTTCCTGCCCAGCTCCTTCAGGCTGTGGAATCCCTCCCAGCATGATCTGCCATTGCTGGAAGCCATCCAGGGGTGGTTATTTTATCCCTATGATGCTGGTGGTTCCCATCCCCATCCCATCCCATCCCATCCCATCCCATCCCATCCCATCCCATCCCATCCCATCCATCTTCCACCAGTGCTGCTGGAAAAGTTCCATCTCCTGGAGCTTCCCATTGACATTAAAATCTCATTAAAAAGATGATGGAAATGAACATCAGCAGCCTCAGGAGACCTCAGCAGCTCCTGGTGCAGCTGAGCTGGGCCTCCAGGAGAAGTCCCCCCTTTCCTGCTGCTCTGGGACAGCACCTGGGAGCTGTGGGGCAGGAAAGGGACGATTCCATCACCTCCCAGCCCTTCCATCACCTCCCAGCCACCCCTCACTCCAGGTTTGCCACATTCTGCTCCATCTCTGCTGGTTCCATCCCCACTGCTGCTGCAGGAGTTGGTTCATTGCCAGACCTACTTTGGTCCTGAGACATTTTTTAATCTTCCTTGGGTTATTTGTCAGCCTGGGAGCTCCTGCTACCTGACAACCATCCTTAGAGCCAGGTCCTGGATATTTATTGCTAACGCTTTGCCCACCTCCCTTCTTTATGTTTGATAGCAGGGTATTAACAATAACAGACTATCATTGATGATTAGTAGGGTTAAATATTGCTTTTTATCCCCCAGCTTTATGGCAAGCATTTGCAGAGTTCAGGTTCCTAGGAGGGGCTCATCCTGTGACTCACATTTAAATAAAATGTAGTGGCTGAAGTGATCCAATTTTCTCACTTTCAAACGTCAAAAAAGTATTTCAAAATAAAGTCAAACCTTCCTTTTGCTCTCAGAGTGACCAAGGGCTCCCTGAAGACTTAATTCTGATGTTTTAGTTTGGAACATAATTTCTGTGTTGTTCTTTTGTTGTCTTTTTCCCCTAAGAACCCACACATTTACAAAATTATTATTTTTCTTTGCTCCTGGTAGCATTTTATGTTAAATTTCCTGGAGAAGTGCAAATAAACAAACAAAACCTTGTGTAAATAATGAAGGCAAACCTTATTAACCTACATAGAGAGCAGCAGCTAGTTCAGGGATAAAACAACTGCCCTACTTTAGGTGGGAAATCAGGAAAAAAACATTAAACCTGCTAAAAACCAAGTGGGTTTTTACATATGCAAAGGTGGTGGTGAAAGGCAGAGCTGGGGAATAAAGCAAGGAGCAGTTTATGGGTGGATAAAGGGATTCAAGAGGGATTTGGAGCTGAGGTGTTTGGGGAGTTGTTGTCCCCAGCTCCAAGGGACCCCTTGAGCCCCTGCAGGACCAGGGACTCCAGGGAGCCTGGGACACCCATTTGGGAAGAAAAGGCATTTTCTTGGGGATGGATCAGCCTTACCAAGCTCCTGAGAGCTGTCTCCAAAAGGTGCTGTTCCCAGCAGGATCCCCAGGATCCTCAGGGCACACAAACCTTTCCTAGCTCCCCGGCCAATGCAGGGATTGTGATGATCCCGGAAACTGCAGGAAGTGCTGAAATATCATGGGATCATGGAATGGGTTGGGTGGGACGGACCTTAAAGCCCATCCAGTGCCACCCCTGCCATGGCAGGGACACCTCCCACTATCCCAGGCTGCTCCCAGCCCCAATGTCCAGCCTGGCCTTGGGCACTGCCAGGGATCCAGGGGCAGCCCCAGCTGCTCTGGGCACCCTGTGCCAGGGCCTGCCCACCCTGCCAGGGAACAATTCCTAATTCCCAAGATCCCATCCATCCCTGCCCTCTGGCAGGGGGAGCCATTCCCTGTGTCCTGTCCCTCCATCCCTTGTCCCCAGTCCCTCTCCAGCTCTCCTGGAGCCCCTTCAGGCCCTGCAAGGGGCTCTGAGCTCTCCCTGGAGCCTTCTCCTCTCCAGGTGAGCACCCCCAGCTCTGCCAGGCTGTCCATTACCACAGCATTCTCTAGAAACCTTTCGGAAAGGAAAGCCCAGATCTCCATGAACTGCCCTTAGACAGGAATTCCCAGCCCCATTCCCCATTTGCAGACACCCCACAGGGGCTGGCCCAGAGCTTGTTCTTTCCAGGGCACGATTATCTAAATCCCAGCATTCCAAATCCAGGCATTCCAAACCCCAGCATTCCCGAGGGCAGCAGACATTGGTAGGAACAGCAGCAGCTGCCTCGATCTCCAGGGCCCCAAAGTCACTCCTACAGTGGATATTTCCCATTGAACTTCCCAGAGAGTGCCCTTCTCCCACATGGAGAGCGCCCCAACACTCTCCAATGGAGATCCTCAGCTGAGGAAGCAGAGTGAATTCTCATTCTTTTCCTTGCCTTTTTTTTAAATTTTTTTCTTTTTTTTCCTTTCCTTTCATGGATATTTTGTAACCCCCCCCAACCCCAAACAGAATTTTAGGACAGAGCTCTTCCATGAAGGCTCTTTGATCCATATTCATGGCAGATTCCTGGCTTATCTCTGAGCACCACTCACACACGCAGCTCACCCGAGCTGTTGGCGTTTTTAATGTTTAACCTATAAAAGTTTCACCACAAAGTTGCCCAACGTTTGTTTCTCATGAAAAGCATTATTACTGCTCAAGCCACTCCTGCAGAGCTTTTCCATGTCTGTGTTGTGCTGGGTCTGGGCTGAATTGAGATGGAGCGTCCCTGGGGGTGCCTGCGTGTCCTTGTGCGTCCCTGTCTGTCCCTGTCTGTCCCTATCTGTCTGTCCCTGTGTCCCTTTGTCTGTCTGTGTGTCCCTCGTCTATCTGTCCCTGTCTGTCTGTCCCTGTCTGTCCCTGTGTCCCCCTGTATATCCCTGTGTGTCCCTGTGTGACCCTGTGTGACCCTGTCTGTCTGTCCCTGTGTCCCCCAGTCTGTCTCTGTCAGTCTGTCCATGTGTCCCCCAGTCTGTCCCTGTCTGTCTGTCCCTGTGTCCCCCTGTGTGTCCCTGTGTCCCCCAGTCTGTCCCTGTCAGTGTGTCCCTCAGTCTGCCACTGTCAGCCTGT
>NW_005054448.1:899936-903183 GCF_000277835.1 Geospiza fortis
CCCGCCCCAGCCCCTGCCCAAGGCCCAGCCATGGCCCCAGAGCCACGGGCAGGGCCGCGCCCCAGGGGCTGCCCCTGCCCAGGAGGCAGAGCTGCTGCCCTGGGCAGTGCCAGCCCTGAGCAGAGCCCAGAGAGGCTCTGGGGGCTCCTCGCTGGGGCCATGGCAGAGCTGTGAGCACAGCCTGCTGTGCCCTGAGCTCTGCACGAGGGGACTCCAGGGACCCTCTGGGGTCTCTCCAACCTGAATCACTCTGGGATTCTGTGGAATTTCCTTCTTGGTAATTCTGACTGGGATGTGTGACTAACAAACCCTTCTGGGGGCAGGCTGGGCGCTGAGCCCCCCCCTGGAGCCTGGAGAAGGGATCCTGCAGGAAAGCAGCCCTTGGAGCGGCTGGGGAGGAGGAGATAAGAGCGGGAGCAGCTGCTGGGAGGCTCCTTGAGATGAGGCTGTGCCTGGAGCCGCTGCCGGCTCAGGAATATTCATTCCCTTCCCAGAGAGTCACCGTTCGCAGGCTTTTACATATGCAGAACCTGTTGTGGTATTTCCAGGGAAATACAGCAGCCTGGTGGCTGCTGCCTGAACTGCTGCGGTGGCCCCGGGGCAGGTGAGGGAGCGGCAGGAGCAGGAGGATGCAGGCAGAGCCAGGGGAGTCCCAGCCAGCCAGGCAGGAGCCGCTGGGATCAGAGAAACGCAGCACAGGGAATGTCCTGGGAAATGGGAATGAAATAAATGGGCAAGGAGAGCTGCTCCTTTGTAACGCCTTTATTGTGAAATCAGCTCTGGGTGGGGACCTAAGGGATCACACACACTGCCTTTGGTGACGTGGAGGAGGAGGTGAGCAGCTTTGCTGTGTAACAGAACTGGGGCTTCCATCCTCATGACCGTGCCTAGGAACACACCTTTAAATTCATGGTCCAAAGTCCTCGCCCTGGTCCTGTTCTCGTTGGGTTACAGAGACTGCCTGGAATCATGCTGAGGGAGCAAGAAAACTGTTCCTGAGTAAAACACATCACTCAGTGTCTTACACTGCAGCTTGGCTCATCTCTTTGGGGTGCTATTCTTTCAGACAGAACCAGATGTCTCAATTCACATCTACGCCGGTGACATCGCTCTCTCCTTCATAGCTCAGGTCATCTTGGTGTGAAAAATGTGTATTTTATGAGCGGCTTTTTGCAAATATTAAAATGAATATTATATGTGTTGTGTTAGAAAGTTATGCTGCATTAATTCTCTTAAGTAGTGTGTTAAATACAGTTTTAGGTTATAACATAATGTTAAAATAGAAACTATGCTATGTAAGATACTTTTTTAAAGAAAGGACTCACAGTGAGATAGCAGCCACAGGACACCTGAATCTTTCAGAGAAAGAGAATTTATTGCTCTCTTACCAGAAGAAACGAACTTCTTCCTGCCTTTCTCAGCCCTGAAGAGCCGTTAGGATTGAGAGGAAGAAGCTGACACTGCCCAGACAGAATCCTGTGTTTGAATGGAATTTATGCATCATGTATGAGGTGTATGAATATGCAACAGGCTGTTGCTTTTAAGGGTTAATCCTCTGTTAACGTGGATCCTTTTTCAGGCTGTGCTGCCCAGAAAAAGGTACCTGGACTGTCTGTAACTCTTTGTTTCTATTGTCTCCTATTGTCTCAAATTAAATAATTTAATTCAAATAAAATTTTTATTACTCTGATTGTATTGCTATTTTTATAACCATTTTATCACTATTAAACTTTTAAAATTTCAAAAACAAGTTATTGGCATTTTTACATTGGGAAGCCGCTGAGGCAATACTCGATGGGAAAAAAGGTACAGGCAAGGGAAGGGACTGCTGGGGACATTGGTAATCAACAGAACCAACACACTCAACGTGGTGATCGACTTCCAACAACCAACAAACATGGTAACTTGTTCATAACAATGGCCACAGCAGAGAGAAACCAGATTACAGAGGGTGTCCAGAACCCTCTGGAGGGCTGAGAGTGTGCCTGGCTCCGTGGGACCACATCCTCTTCAGCTGCCTAAAAGGAGCAGCACTTCCAGTGGGAGGGAGGCTCCCGAGCATTGCTGCCAGGAGCAGAGAGCTTTCTCCTCCCTCCTCGTACCCAGCCAGGATGTGATGGACACAAAAACCAGCCAGGCCTTGTTGGGACCCAGGACATTCCTCTGTCTGCCCTGGGTGATCTGAGACCCTGGCAGGGGCTCAGAGACCTCGGCACAGAGTCAAAAACACCTGTGCCTTTGATTTTAGTCCATGAAAACAATTACCAACTTTGTGTGAAGATTTACAAGCAACAAGAGTTTGAGTAGAATGATAGTGAATTTATCACAGGGTGAAAAAGTAGAATTTTGAGGATTTAGAATGGGGGTTCAAGAGGCAAGACGGAGGAATGTGGGCATGTTCTGCCTTTCTCCTTCTTCTTCTTGTCCTCCATCTTCTGCTGTGATGGTGACACTTCTGGATTGGTTTAGAGAGAGACAGACTGTCTAACATAGGTGATAGGTATTGGAAAATTATTGTAAATAAAGTACACGTAGTTCTTAGTATAAAAAGCTAACACTGCCCTGAGGGTGGTCAGTATGCCACAACCCGACCTGCTGGACAGATCTCAGCAGGTCAGAAAGACAATGTATTAGATAAGAGAAAATAAACAACCTTGAGAACCAGAGGCAAGGAATCCTGTCTTTGGTCTCAGGGCTGGGAAAAAAGAGACTTTCCAACACCTCAGGGTCATCTCGACACCAGAGACCTTGTCAAGACCTGTCCTGCTGCTCCCTGTCACTACAGGACACGAAACAACGCAACACGGACTCGCTGTTCTTTCCAAGGTAAAAAAAGGCTTTTTATTTTCTGACTCCAACATTTATAGATTTCCAAAACTGACAGTGGATTGGAGGGTGACAGTGCCACCTCTCCAATGACACTGGACAAACCAACAGCCCATCAAATTTCTCCTCCTCCATAAAAGAATGCAAAACAATGAGTTATTTATATAAAGTGTGTGAGAAAGTTCATTACAAGGATGTAAACATCAGAAGGCTTAGAAAATCTTAAAAAATCAGGGAGACAGTGCCCTTCCTCTGCCCCCTGTCCTTGTGCTGTCCCAGGAGCCCTGGCAGATCCCACCTCAGCCCAGGGACCATCTGTGCCAGGCTGCTGTGACCCATGGGTGTGAGCTCTCGGTCCCCACGCTGTCCCTGTGCTGGGCTCAAGGGCAGCCTCAGCAGGGCCTTTCTGCCAGGCATTCCT
>NW_005054448.1:903438-910938 GCF_000277835.1 Geospiza fortis
TACATTTTAAACCCTAAAAACTCCTCTTTGGGCCCCTTCTGCCAAGCTGTAGGGGCTGCTCTGACCCTTGGGCCTGTCTGCAAGCAGAGGGTGTTGTTCCATGAACAGGGGATCACCTTCAGCTGGCCACACTATTGTTTTCCAGTTGTTCAGTAACTGAGGGATCTCAAAGCTTGCTTTCATTTCAATCTCACTTATAGTTTCTATATTCTCAAAATCTTTTGCCAGGCAATCATATTTATAAGGCTTTCCTGTTCCATCTTCCCCAATACTCTCAGACATTAAAAACAAAGATCCTTTGCTATGAGCTGGTCCTGGGCTGGAAGAACAACCCTGCGCCTCCTGGCTCGGGTCCCTCCCCAGCTGCCTCCATCAGGAAGGCGCCAGGAGCAGGGGCGGGGGGAGCTGCCCCCCCCCCCGAGATGGGGATACAGGGTGGCCAAGGGTTGGGAGCTACAGCAGCCCCCTTGCATCTCTTTTTCTCTATTCATTGGCAGCTCTTGGCCCTCCCACAGCAGAGCAGCTGAACTGTGGAGGCCCCTCCACATTCCCTGAGGCCCAGAGGAGGCACAGCCAGCAATGGTCACCTTGAGGAAGGGCTCCAGTGCCTTCCTTGGACTCTTGAGGAGGATTTTGCCCTGCTGTAAACAACCTCAGCCCTTGCAGAAGTGAGAGAAACACGAGTGACCTTCGAGGAGGCTGCAAGTCCTTCCTGAAGGCAGATGAGTCACTCTGCATTCTGTGCCTTCCCAGGCTCTTTGTGCCACGTGTCCCAGGCAGTCTCCCAGGCCAGCACATGTCCTGATGTCCTTCCAGGCCTGCAGTAAACAATGGCCATTCAGGCACCGAGTCCCCCCAGACTTCCCAAATTGAGAAATCACGTAAGGAAATCCCGGAGTGGAGCAGCTGTCAGACAAAGCCCTGCGGTGGCTGCACCATCATTCCAATGTCAAGGAGAGCACAGAATGGGATGGGGAGAGGGGCTGGAAGCACTGCACAGCCTGGGCCTTCACTGACACCCCAAGCCCCAACACAGAGCCCTGGGCTTCAGACACTGCTTTGCAGAATCCTTTAAAATCTGTGGGTTTGAAGGTCCTTTAAATATATTTAAAAATCCTCTAAAAATCACCAAAGGTGACAGCGTGGTGTGGTACCAAGAGGACAGTGAATCACAGAATATTCTGAGCTGGAAGGGGCCCAAAAGGACCATCTAGTCCAGCTTCCTGCCCTGCCCAGACCGCCCAACAATCCCACCCTATGCATCCCTGGCAGTGCTGTCCAAACGCTCCTGGAGCTCTGGAATTGGGGCTGTTCTTGTTTCCCCTCCCAGCCCAGGGGTGTGTGACCCACCCAGCCCATCCAGCCCAGGGCCCGGGGAGGAGCAGAGGACCCATGGTTGATGTGCAGGGCCATCCCAAGCTGTGGCAGAGGTTTCAGGAGCAGGGCACCCTCAGTCCCCAGCGAGGAGCAAGTGTGGGACTGCCCAACCCTCACCCTGAGGGTCAGTCCCTGCTCAGGGGGTCCCCTCCCTCTCCACAGGGACCCCAAGTGAAGCTGTGACCAGAGAAGGGAACTCCAGCCCTTCTCCTTGTGGGGGACGAGAGAAACCACATTCTGCTCTCTTTTCCAGCTGCTGGGAGCCAAGTATACCTCCCTCCTCCTCCTCACTGTCAACACCTTGGAAATGCCTCGGGTGCAGGCAGTGCTGGGATGCCTTTTTTATCTGTCACTTGCTCTTCCAAGCTGGTCTCTCTCAAATCACTTGGTTTTCTTGGCTCCCCACTGCTGAAGACAAAACTCAGGGATGCTGGAAAGAAGGGGAACCAAGGTGCTGTGAGGGTTTGTCTGTGTCCCACAGGGCTGGGACATCCCTCCTGCAAAGGCAGAGAGGTCAGAAGTGGCACAGAGTGAGAACTGCTGAGTCCCCAGGGACAGGGCTCCTGCTGGGGGGTTCAGGTGCCACATCCTCTGTCCCAGTCCTTCCTTTTCTTTAAGGAACACCAGCCCCCATGAAATAAACATGGATAGCTGACAACTTCCTCCCCAGAGATCATCCAGTGCTTTGGAATCTTGAACATCTGAGGATGGCTGAGTCCAAATTCTTCAAGCCAAGCCCCTCACACAAATTTAACATTAGCTCTTTGCTCCAATGCTAAAATCCCAACAATTTGCCCTTGGAATTCTCGTTCCTGAACAATCCCAAGCCAAGACCTTGGAGGCAGTGTAGAGGAAAGCCCTCAGTTGTCTGGAAATGACCCTTCTGCTCCTTCCAGCCTTTTTTTCCCCTTTCCCTTTGCTTCTCCTGCCGGGTGAATCCATTTTATTAACAGCTCTTCCTAAAGCCTGGCAGCGTTTGAAAGACTGCAACGTTTGCCTTGGAATATCAATCAGCAGCCGCCTTTGCAGCCCAGGGAAGGTTTGAAGGAAGAAAGAGGGGAGCTCTGAGGATCAGTGATCAATGCCAGCCCCACGGGGAGCCCCAGTTTCGGAGATTTGCTATTGAAATATTAACTCAGTTCCCGCCCAGAGCGGGCTGAGCAGGAGCTGTGCTGGAGGATTGAGGAACCTCCAGCCACAACGTGTCCTTCAGCACCAGGAGCACCCCCAGAGCATCCCCTCCATCCCACCCCAACACCATCAGCTGCATCCATGGCCAGGAGAGAAACTTCCAGGTCTCTTCTTCCAACAGAGTTGTTTTGTTTTTTCTTTTCCTCCAGGTGAAATGTTAAAATCAGGCAATCTCCTGAGTGGGAAAGGAACCACCAGGATCATCCAGTCCCACCCCTGTCCCTGCCCAGACCCCCCCACAACCCCACCCTGTCCATCCCTGGCAGCGCTGTCCAAAGGCTCCTGGAGCTCTGGCAGCCTCGGGGCCGTGCCCATTCCCTGGGCAGCCTGGGCAGTGCCAGCAGCCTCTGGGGGAAGAACCTTGCCCTGAGCTCAGCCTGAGCTGCCCTGGCCCAGCCCCAGCCGTGCCCTGGGTGCTGTCCCTGTCCCAGAGCAGAGATGGGAGCTGCCCTTGCTGAATTCACCCCTCAGTCTCTTCCACCAGAATTCCCTCCTGCAATGGACAGGAATGGAAGGCCAAGGATCTCAATCCAGCCAATGTCCAGTTTAGTTCCAGTCTCTCCTGCCTGGGCTCAGCTCCAGGAGCCTTGCAGAACCCAGGAGGGCACTGCTGGATGGGGTTGGGCAGCACAGAATTGCTTTGGATGCAGCGCGTGGGGTTTTGTTTGTAGAAAACACCATTTCATCAATATTTTTCCTTTTTTTTTCCCACCCAAACACATCGGTTTTGATGAAATATTCATGGGAAAATTGTTTCTCTCATCCAGGACCAAACTTTTAATGAGTGAGTGACAGACTACAAGAACACTTTGCCCCGTGTTTGGGGCCCTGACATTGGACTCCAAGGAAATCCTGATCCTCCAGAAGGGACTGGAGCAGGGAGCTCCCACTGCATGGCAAATCCCCTGCACCAGAGCCTTGTTTTTAAGGTTGACTCCCTAGCACATTTTTGACCTGAGATCCCATCCCAGATCTTGGCAGCTTTCCCAGTTCAGCTTTAATGGAGACTTTCCAGCAAGACATTTCACTTTTGACAAAAAAAAATAAGCAAACAAGCGAAGGGTGGCAAAAAAATATTGTATTTAGCAAATTCCCTGCTCAGCCTCTTGGCTGTCTCTATCCCAAACCAAAATCTGCTTCTGTTCCTGCAAATAAAGCCTGTTTTTGCTGGATCCACAGCTGCTCCTGGCAATTCTTCCAGATGGATGAGCCACAGCTTTTGGGGATCTGGTTCTTCCCAGCTGCTGGTGCCTCACAGGCCCTGCAGATTTGGGGTCCCTGCAGAGGAATGACCTGAGCTTGGTCCTGGACTTCAGAATCCACTTGGGCAAGGGGGAACAGCACCTTGGAGGGTGTCACAGACATGTTTTATGAAAAATGCTTTCCTTAGGATTTTTCCTCCTGAGAAGCTGAGAGGCCTCAGGAACAAACTGTAAACAATGATTATCTGCTGCTGTGGAATGCAACAGGTGCATCTGTGATTGGTCTCATGTGGTTGTTTCCAATTAATGGCCAATCACAGTCAGATGGATCAGACTCTCTGAGACAAGTTTGTTATCATTCCTTTCTGTTCTTAGCCAGCCTTCTGATGAAATCCTTTCTTCTATTCTTTTAGAATAGCTTTAATGTAATATATATCATAAAATAATAAATCAGCCTTCTGAAACATGGAGTCAGATGCTCGTCTCTTCTCTCTTCCTCAGACCCCTGTGAACACCATCACAGGAGGGGATGGAGAAGGAGCAAACCCCTGCCTGGGGGAATTCTGGGGAGCAGCAGCCAGACTGTCCTGGCTCTCCTCTCCCTGGATCTCAGGGACTGCAGGTGCTGCTCTCTGGGATGAAGGGATGTAGGGTTCTGGTTGGACAAAGCAGCACCAGAGGCAGGAGCAGCTGCTACAGGGGACAAAGGAGGAGCAAAGGAGGCTCAGGGGGCCCTTATTTCCCCATGGAAAGGGTGGTCAGGCCTTGGCAGGGGGTGCCCAGGGCAGTGCTGGAGTCCCCATCCCTGGAGGTGCCCAAGGAAGGCCTGGATGTGGCACTCAGTGCTCTGGGCTGGGGACAAGGTGGGCATTGGGCACAGTTTGGACTCGATGACCTTGGAGGGCTTTTCCAACCCCAGGGACTCTGGGATTCTGTAAGTCCTTAAGGAGCTACAAGTACCAGGCTGATTGAATCCTCCATGGATGGCTTCCTGCACAGAAATTTCACCTGGATATTGTGGAGCCCTTTCCTGACATCCAAAGAGGAAAAAGTAAAGATACTGAGAGCAATTTGGTGACACCTCAGTGCACTGGGTTGGAAAGGGTGAGGAGCCAAAGCACTGAAATTTAAAATTGCAAAATGCCTCAGGGAGGATCAAGAAATGGAGGGGAAGATAGACATGGAAACATCCAGGGAGCTACACAGAGAACACGGACTGGAGAGCAGAAAATACAGACAGAAAATCCTCAAACACAGTTAACAAGGGCTGGAACATGAGCAGGGCTGGGAAACGTTTGGGTTCCAGTGCTCAGGGATGAGCAGAATTCCTCTGGGCATCCTTAGGCTCTCAACACCTGGCAGGAGAACTTCCACACCTCCTTCTGCCACCTCCTGCTGCTGCTGGCTCACCACAGGTGCCAGCACAGTGGTGGCACCTTTGGATGGTCACTGTGTGAGGAACTGGACCAGCCCCAATCACACTGACATTCATCTTTGTCCCCAGCAGCACCAGGAGAAGGAATCCATTGGCAGGGTGTCACAATCCATCCTTACGAACGGGTTTTGTGATGGTTCGTGGATTGATCTCAGGGTGCAAAAGAACCAACACGGTACAAGGGGGTTTGCACTGATAATCAGAACAAATATACCTTTATTGAATGAGCACAGCAAAATGTGATAGAGGGAGAGAAAAAGATAAAGAGAGAGAAAAGAGAGAGAGAAAGAGGGGGTAGAGCTACCAAACATAGAGACAAAGTCCTTTGGTCCAGTCCAGTCGAGGATCCGCCTGTTATGTCGGGGAGATCTCAAAATCTCTCGCTAACTCAGAGGTTTTATTATGATAATTCTATCAAAAATTGTGAGGGGGGGGAACAGATACAATAAGGAATAGATGTAACAGGCAGTCCATGCTCTCAGCAGTAAACGAGAGCCATTGTCTTCTTGGTCCAGTGGTCACAGCTGCAGGCAAACATCTCGCTTTGGTCAGCTTGCCTCCCACACACACCTCCCCCGGCTTGGGGGTGTCAGTCCCAGTCCTTGGAAGGAGCAGAGGGGCCTTTTCACATGGGGGTTCCATGTCTCAGTCCTTGATGGAGAGGCTCCTTCCATCTCAGTCTGTCTGTCACGGTGGCTGTAAAACAGGTGAGGGTCTTCTGTGGGAGACCATCCAAAACTCAGGAGAAGTCCAGCCAGGCCGAGAGGTGGGACAGCTAACGCTCTCAGGTCTCAGACATATGACTTTCCCCTACAAGATCAGGAGACAGGAGGGATCTTGTTTCTTTGGTGGTCTCCACAATGACGATCATGAGGCGGATGAGGGATATTTCGGACAGACCCTCGCACAGGGCTCACACTGGATATCTTGGGTGAGGAAGGGCAGCAGCAGCAGCATTGGCAGGCTGGATGTGTTTGGGTGAGGAAGGGCAGCAGCAGGGTCCCACTGCCCCTCTCCAGGTCAGTCCTGCTCCTCACCAGGAGCACCCACAGCTCCTGCCCCACCCTGGGTAAAGCAGCCGGATCAGTGCAGCCAAGGAGGCCCCTCCCAGCCCCTCCCTGGATCTTGGGGTGCCTGGGTGGCTGTGCTCCCCCTGCTCCCCCTGCTCCCCTCGTTTCCAAGGACAGCCAGCGTGAGGAAACATCAAAGGGGACTTTGCAGCTTCCTCCAGCACAGCAGCAGCTGGGAGCTGAGCTATTAAATATGCACAGCCTGGCAGAGCACACGTAGCACTTAGCTGGCCTCTAATTAAGAGGCAGCTGCTTCCTCATCCAGGGGAAAAAGCCTGCTGGAAGACACTGGAATTTCCCTGTGTGATGGCTGATTAATGAGGAGCCCTGAGCTCCGAGATGCCAGAGGGACCCTGCAGCCCTCCAGAGCTGCTGAGTGGCTCTGCTCTGGACACTCCCAGCCAGGCAGGGGGCTGGGGTCTCACTCCAGCTGAGCTGGAGCTGCAAGGTTAATGCTGGGAACAGGTGGGAGAACTTTTGGTGATCCATGCCAGCTCCAGAGTTGCTTCCTGCCCAGAAGAGCTTGGAATGAATAAAAGAAATCTTGTTGCCCGGAATCAGCCCCTCCAGCCACGAGCTCTGCCTCCCCACTGGTTCTTCTCATTAATTAATTACATTTGTATTCATGGAACACACCAGTTTCCCAACCATGGGCCAAGATCCCACCTTGCTGGGGTTGGAGCAAACAAACAAAACGAGATTCTTCCTTCTCCAAAGAGCTCCAAGTCTGGAAAAGAGGTGGCTGCAGTCAACCAGCCACGGAGTGTGGAGGGATTATCCTGCTCTGAAGGGATTTTGGGGAAGTGCTGAGGCATTTCATGGCAGTGGGATGCCAAAGGTGCCTTTTGTGCCATTCCCAGAACCCTGGCACGTGGAAAGGCCAACAGGCTGCTCAAAGGAATGCTCCTCTGGAGGACATGGGATCCATGGGCTCAGCTGGGACACACAGGGGCAGCATCCCCTTTTCCATCGGCCCCCATGTCCATAAGTGGGGAAAGAGGCTTCTGGGAGGTTCCAGGAGCTTCACACAGGGCCAGCATCTCCTTTTCCATCAACCAGCTGAAGCAGGAGGCTTCCAGAAGCTTCCAGGAGCTTCACCCATGGTCAGCATCCCCTTTTTCCTCATCCAGGTGTGGATGGAGCCTTCCAGGAGCTTCCAGGAGCTTCACCCATGGTCAGCATCCCCTTTTTCCTCATCCAGGTGGGGATGGAGCCTTCCAGGAGC
>NW_005054448.1:915938-920034 GCF_000277835.1 Geospiza fortis
CACATCATAAATCCCTCAAACCCTCCTGGCTGTCCTACACTGTGAGTTTAACAGTGCTGGCAGGTTAAAGAGCAGCTAAGACAGGAAAGGCAATAACACAAATCATTGTCTGGTATCTCATAAACTCAGTTTATTTTGAGCTGTACTGCCCTGAAATGCCTCATTTTGTCCCTCCCTTGCTCACTGACTTGTGTATTAAACAAGCTCCCCAGGGATGGAGCACCAGAGGTGCTGGAGTGATGCTGAATTTGGTTTGGGTTGGAAGGGTCCATCATCACCTCTGCCATCTGCAGGGTTATCCAGAGCCTCATCCCACCTTTCCTGGAACAAGAGCCAAGTGGAGTGTCCCCAAACCCACAGCTGGACCTCACACATCCCCTTCCAGGTGCTGTTCCTGGGGCTCCAGCCTTTCCCTGCACATTCCTAAGGAAAAGCCCTGGCACACCCAGCACCATCCGTGTGTCCATCAGCCTGCCAGACCCCAGGATTTTGGGAGCTTGGGGAGCTCCAGCAGGACAAAAAAAAAACAGAGCCTGAAGAGGCACCAGAAGCCAGGAAAATTTTGATTTCAGGGCTGGGTTTTGTCAGAATGAAAATGTCTCTAGAAAATTATTTTAATATTTCCCTCAGCATTTTCTATCAGTCATTAAAAAATTAAAGCTGAGGGTTTATCTGAAGTGGTTTTGTGAGAAGTTCAACAGCCTGTACAGGAAAAACTTGGGGGAAAAAAAGGAGTAGTTTAGGAAAAAATATTCAATTCTCCATCAAAATAGGACTTAACTGGGGAAATATTAAGCAGCTGTAACAATATTGGATCAGGAGGGAAATTGCTGCAGACAGAAGCTCATTTCTCAGAGCTGATTTTTCATCAAAGCTCTCCCTTTTCTTCTGCCTCAAAATTTCAGTTGAAAATATGATTTCCTATCCCTACAGGAATCAGGAACTTTCTGAAATCAATTTGGTTTAGTCAAGAATCCGACTTTCCATCCAGGAAGAGTTTGGGCAGGAAATCCTTGCCCATCTGTGCAAGTGGCACCCTGTTCCCATCCCCCAGCCCCCTCTCCTGCACATCCCAGGAACTGCTGGTGAATTTGTTCAGAAATACTCAGAGTCCCCAAAGAGGTCATTAAGCATTTCTTGGATTTTATTCCCTCCTCACTGTTTTCCTCTTTTTTCCCTTGATTTTTTTCTCCTCTGAGCATGATGAAAGCCTCACCTGGCATCTGGACTTCCCGTTTTTGTTGGGATTTGGGGCCATAATGAGCATAACAGTCTCCCTCAAATATTGATCCTCATCCAATGAGCTGCATATTCATGGGAGAGGCCCAAAGGAGCTGGTTTTGCCATCAGTCCCTGAGTACAGAATAACTGATGGCACCTCGTCAGTTCCGGGTTGGTGGCTTTGGGATGCTGTGTGGGGACACAGGAGCTGTGCTGGGCATTCCCAGAGAATGCCTGGGAACAGCATCATGGACATGCTGGCACAGCTGCATGAGCTGCAGGCTTTCCTGAGCTTTCCCTGGTCCCTGCATTTTCCCTGATCCTGAACACTCAGGATGAATTCCCAGCACATGGAGGCAGTGGATGGAGAAGCCCTCAGCAGTCAGCAGAAGAATCCCCACGGATTCTCCACATGCAGCCTTCCAGCTTTCCTCAACATCAAAGGGCCCCTCTGCTCCGCTCCCAATTTGGCTTTTTCCAAGAGCAAAACCATCCCCATTTTCTGATTAGAAGGCAGGCAGGTGCTGCTGAGGAAAATGCTGACACTTCCCTGCTGAAGTGCAAGGTTTTTCATGGAAGCTGTGCCAAAGGCAAGGATTTGGTCAGCTGGGAGCCACTCGCTGGCACAGCCGGCTTTGGCCTTGGGCTCCGTGCACGAGGGAGCTCCCAGCAAATCCCTAATTGGAGAATTCGGTGCTGCCTGAGCAAAAAGCAAACAGCACCTGCCAATTTCTCCAGGTCTTAAAAGCACTGGAGAGGGAGATTCCTCTCAAGGATAATGAGCCATGGAATATTTGTCACAGAGCTGAGCAGCTGATGTGACACCGCCGCAGCTCGGGGCTGCTGTGGGCCGGGCAGTGTGCCCTGCTTGTTAATGAGCTCCTGCAGCCGGGGGTTCCCAGGGATCCCCTCCGCTCAGGAGAGCTTGGAATGAGGGCCAGCTCCTGCCAGAGCCAGGAGCAGCAGTGCCAGGGGGAGCAGTGATGTGTTGTGGCGCCCCACGGACACGGGGGCAGTGGGAACATCACAACCTCATCACTCCCTGCAGCCCCTGAAAGGCACCTGTGCTCAGCTGGGGCTGGGCTCTTCCTCCAGGCAGCACTGACACAACCAGAGCACACAGCCTCAGGCTGCCCCAAGGGAGATATAGGTTGGGTATCAGGAAAAAGTTTTTTACAGAAAGGGTGATAAAGGTTTGGAATGGCTGCCCAGGAAGGTGGTGGAGTCACCATCCCTGGGTGTGTTTAACAAAGTCTGGATGTGGCACTGGGTGCCAGGGTTTAGTTGAGGTGCTGGGGCTGGGTTGGACTCCATCTTTAAGGTCTCTTCCAACCTGGGATGGTGGAGGTGGAGCCGCAGGGTGGAGTCAGGAGCACAGATGGTGATCTCTGGCAGCACTGCACCGTTCATCCATCCATCCATCCATCCATCCATCCATCCATCCATCCATCCATCATCCATCCATCCATCATCCCTCCATCCATCATCCATCCATCATCCATCCGTCCATCCATCTGTCCATCCATCCATCCATCCATCCATCCATCCATCCATCCATCCATCCATCCATCCATCCATCCATCTGTGATTCTGTGATTCTGTGAACTGGGACACCTCAGCATCTCCATGGTGGGCCTGCCCTGGCCCTCAGGCTTGGATTGTTTTGGCTCCCAGAGCTGCCTTGGGGCTTGGAAAGAAGCGTTTGGGAAATTGTTCCTCTGAGCTGAAGGATTGGCCATGGCCTTTGGGAAACTGCCTTTGGAAAACTGCCACTTCCAGGTGCTGCACCAGGCCCAGGAGGTGAAGATACCTGGAAGAGCTGTTGGGGGAGGAGGTGAAGGGAGAACATGTCTAAAACATATTCCAGAAAAATTGGAATTTGCCTTCAAGCAGCACGGCCACATCCATGCAGGAGAAAGGGTCAGGAAGGGTCCCCCAGTCCCCAGGGAATCCAGAGCTGCATCCTCCTCCTGCTTGGAGGAAGAACTGGGGATTCATTGGCTCAAGCCCAAGGGTTTTCCCTGGCTCTGAGGGGTGGCCCTGGGTGATCCACACACAGCTGTCTGTACTGGAGCCATCTCCAGGTAGGGAACTGGATCCCACTTTGGTGCTTCTGTCTCTGGGAAGGTTTGGATTTGTCACATTGGCAAGCAGGACAGCTCCCAGAAACTCTGCCAAAGCAACACCAAAAACCCTCTGAAACAAAGAAAGAAACAATGCCCCCCAAACCCCAACCAAATAAACACAACAAAAAAAAAAAAAAAAAGAAACAAAACAAGCAAAAAAAAAAGTGACTCTGGATGGAAAGAGAGCAGAGTTAGGTGGGATATGGGGAATTAGGAATTGTTCCCTGGCAGGGTGGGCAGGCCCTGACACAGGGTGCCCAGAGCAGCTGGGGCTGCCCCTGGATCCCTGGCAGTGCCCAAGGCCAGGCTGGACACTGGGGCTGGGAGCACCTGGGACAGTGGGAGGTGTCCCTGCCATGGCAGGGAGTAGGAATGGGATGGGCTTTAAGGCCTTTTCCAACCCAAAGCATTCCATGATTCTGTAAAAAAACTTAAAAAGAAAACTCTGACATCACCATTTGCAGTTTGGGCTGGCTCTGTCCCAAGAAACCTTGGTGCCAATGAACATTCCCAGTTCAGCTCCATCCAGACATGAAATCCCTTCCTTGGGAAGCTGGAGCACTCTGCCCTCTGAGAGTGGATTTGTGTCTCTGTTCATCCCCACTGGCCTTTCCTAACTGATTTTTTCCCAAATTCCCATATAATCCTGTTGAAGTGGGACAACCAGGAAGGCCCTTGGCCTGCAGGATGCAGATTCCTCCCTGCTGCTCTGCTCCTCATTCCTCATCCTTCCACGTTTCCTCTGCTTC
>NW_005054448.1:920249-927578 GCF_000277835.1 Geospiza fortis
GCTGATCAGAGCCCACCAGAGCGCTCACAGCCTTGTCCAGGTCTTCCCCTTCCCAACCAGGAGTTTTTTGGAGCTCATTCCTGTACTCAGATGGGAAGGATTAATTATTATTTCCCTATCTACTTTCTTTTGCCTTTATCAACCTTTATCGTGAGCAATAAACTCCCAGCCCATGGATGCTGCTGATTCCTGCTCCCTTTCCCACCAGCAGCCTCAGATTTGGCTGCTCTCTAACATACTTCCCATGCAAAGGTTGCCACCTTTCATTTGCTCCTTTTCAGGTAGTTTAGGAATATTACACATCCCAAATCCCAGCAGAGACCTTTGGGGAGCACTCCTGGCAACCACTTTCATTTATTGCTGCTCTTTATTCCTCTTCCTTATCCTGTGATGTGTTCCCACCCAAGCCAAGGTTCCTGAGGAGCTCCAAATGAGCTCCAAATGAGAGAACGTGCAGGAGGCCTTTGGGAAATCCAGGATCACCCTCCTCTCTGTGTTTGCCAGCTCCTTCAAAGGGCTCAGATGTCTGAGACATTTCTCCCTGCTGCTCATCCATTCTGCACTGCAGCTCTTCCCTCTCAGGTTTCTGTGCTTGAGATGACCCCAAGGTATCAGAAAGTCTCTTTTTTTCCCAGCCCCACGACCGAAGAAGAAGTCGAGATTCCTCGGTTCTGCTTTTCAAGGTTGTTTATTTTTTCTTATCTGTTACATTCCTTCTCTGACCTGCTGAGATCTGTCCAGCAGGTTGGGTTGTGGCAACCCAACCTGACTGTCTTTGGGGTGTGTTAACTTTTTATACTAAGAACTACGTGTACTTTATTTACAATAATTTTCCAATACCTATCACCTATGTTAGACAGTCTGTCTCTACTCTAAACCAATCCAGAAGTGTCACCATCACAGCAGAAGATGGAGGACAAGAAGAAGAAGGAGAAAGGCAGAACATGCCCACATTCCCCCATCTTGCCTCTTGAACCTCCATTCTAAATCCCCAAAATTCTTTTTCACCCTGTGACAAATTCACTATCATTCTACTCAAACTCTTGTGGCTTGTAACTCCTCACACAAAGTTCGTAATTTTTTGCCGTGGGCTAAAATCGAAGGCACAGGTGTTTTTGACTCCATGCCAGGGTCTCTGAGCCCCTTGACAGGGTCTCAGATCACCCAGGGCAGCCAGAGGAATGTCCTGGGTTCCGACACTCCCCAGTGTTCCCAGGGCAGCAGTCGGACTGCTCCGTGCTTCCCAGCTTCCCTGGGAGCTCCTTTCAGACCTTGGCATCTCCTCTCCCACCTCCCTTTCCTCTGGCACCGGGGCCAGAACCCCAGCAAGGGCTTCCCAGCCAGGGGAGAGCTCAGCAATTCCATATCTGGGCTCCTTGGCAAGGCTGGGACTCCAGCTGGGATGGACAGTTTGGCATTATTCCCTTGATGGATTCAGTCTAAAATCCTCTCTTCTGGCTGCTCAGCTCCTCTGAGTTGTCTCTCCCACCACCCAAAGGCCCTGGCCAAGGATCATCTCCATTTTCCAGTGCAAAGAACCAAAGGAACAGGGATTTTCTGCTATCACTTTCCATAACAAACCCCCCACCACCCTTGGGTCACCTCTGGCTCCTGAGGGTTTCAGCAGTTCCCTGAGCTCCTCTCCTTCCCAGGATCTGCTGGGGAAGGACTGAGCAGAACTGAGGATGAGAGAAGGCTTTGCCTTTTCCTGTTTTTTTTCCCCATGGTGGTTTTTCCCCAGTGCCCATCCAAGGCATAGGATGTCCCAGTGAGGAGCTGTTCCAGACTGCAAGGCAAGATGAATTCTACTGCCATCTGTATGGCAGTTGTCTTTTGTCAAGTGGGCAGTTTTTCCTTATCTCTTCCACAATCATTCCTCCCTAGGGAGGGGACACCTGCTGATAACAGCTGTTGAATGTCCCTGCATGGCTGATAAGAACTACAGCATCCCATTGGGAGATGTGAGCCCGGAGGGAGGAGCCAAGCATTCCTACCTGGATATAATCTGGAGATTCTGGAACACCAGCACGGCTTCTCCACTGGATTTCCCAGAGGAACAGCAGCTGCCTCTTCTTCCCCTGGATCTTCAGAGGCAGAGACTGCACCTTTCTCCAGGATCCCTGCTCCAGCAGAACCACCCCTGACACTGCAGGAGGGCTGAGCCACAATTCCAATGGCACTGCTGCCAGCACCCTGACCCACAGGGTGTCAGCTTGGGTTCTGACTCTGGCAGTGTTGTTCTAGTGTACTGCATTGTTTATTTTATCTTTTTATTTTCTTTCCTAATAAAGAACTGTTATTTCCTGCTCCCATATTTTTGCCTGAAAGCCCCTTAATTTAAAATTTATAGCAATTGGGAGGGGTGGGGAGGGTTTACATTCTCCATTTCAGGGGAGGCTCCTGCCTTCCTTAGCAGACTCCTGCCTTTCCAAACCAAGACAGGAGCCACCAAAACAGGCCCTTGGTGTGGCGTTTGCAGCCACGCCTGGGAGGAGCAGAGCTCAGCACCTGCCTGGATTTCCTGCCAGTTCTTGGGAATGGAACATGTGGCAGAGCTGTGGGAAGGGTTTAAGGAGTGCTGGGTATTTTCTTTTAATTTAGTGGTTTTTCCCTCATGAATTAAAAAACATTGGGGGTGAAATGGAATTCTTCACCCACTGCTCCCTGCTCCCCTTGGCACTCTCCTGGGGCCCTTCCAGCACGGCCTGGAGTTGCTACAAACCCAAACCAGACCTTTTCAAAGTAGAATCACGGAATCGTGGAATGGTTTGGGTAGGAAGGGATCCTAAAGCCCATCCCATTCCAAGCCCCTGCCATGGGCAGGGACACCTTCCACTGGCCCAGGTGCTCATAATGTGTGGCTCATCCAGAGCCAGCTGGGCTGAGGGACACTGAGGAGAGAGGGAAATGGGAATACAACTTCCAACCATTATATACAACCCCAAATCCACGATGCCATCCTCTTCTCCATCACAATAACCATGGAAATGGCCAAAGTTCTTTAAATGCTGGGAAAGCCCTTCCCCTCTACCACTCTTGGAAAACCTTTCCCATCTGCCAGACTGGGAAAACCTTTTCCCTCCACCAGACTGCCTTTAAAAAACAATAACAAAAAACCCCAAACTCTGAGCTCCTTCTTACCAGGCCCCTGTGTAATTGGTGTTCCAAAATTTCATGACCCACCAATAAATGTCCTGAGAGGAGCTCTGTGCCTGTTTCTGGGCTCTGAGGAGGGACAGGCAGAGCTCCCTGCCCGCCCCAGCTCTGATTTCCTGCTCTGCTCCACACAATCCCTGTCCCCCTGCCCAAATTCCCGGTATAAAAGTTTGACTGTCCTGAGCAGGGAGCTGCAGGGGCTGCTCCATGCTGGCACCACATGGTAGCCGTTCCTCAGCTTCTCATTAATGCTTAACGAAGAGCTCTAATGAAGCCTGAGGAACTGGGAATGGAAGGGCAGCACCTGGACGAGCAGGCACCATGCTGGCATTCTGACACTGCACTGCCAGGGAGCTGCCAGGGTGAGGGGGTGAGGAGGACAAGGGGAGGATGTCCCTGCATCCATTCACACAATCCCTCATGGATGCAGCTCCCAGCAGAGCCAGGGGCTTCTGGAAGTGGTGATGGCACAATGGCTGCTCCCAGCATCCCGTGGGGAGCAAGGACCAGGGTGCTCCAGTGGCCTTTAGAAAATCATGGAATGGTTTGGGTGGGAAAGGACCTTAAATACCATCCAGTGCCACCCCTGCCATGGCAGGGACACCTCCCCATGTCCCAGGTGCTCCCAGCCCCCGGGCCCCGCCCGGGCTTCCCATCCAGCCCTGCCCTCTGGCAGTGGGAGCCATTTCCTGTGTCCTGTCCCTCCATCCCTTGTCCCCAGTCTCTCTGCAGCTCTCCTGGAGCTCCTTTAGGCCCTGCAAGGGGCTCTGAGCTCTTCCTGGAGCCTTCTCCTCTCCAGGTGAGCACCCCCAGCTCCCCCAACCTGGCTCCAGCCCTGGGAGCATCTCTGGTGCCCCCTCTGGACTCTCTCCAGCAGCCCCAGGTCCCTCCTGTGCTGGCCCCAGGGCTGGGGCAGCTCTGCAGGTGGGGTCTCACCTGAGTAGGGCAGAGGGACAGAATCCCCTCCCCTGCTGCCCACACTGGGGCTCAGCTCAGGCTCAGGGCGGGTTTCAGGGCTGGGCAGGTCCAGCTCTCACCCACCACCACCCCAAACCTTCTCCCAGAGCTTCTCTCCAGCCATTCCTGACTCTTTGTGGATTGCTCCGGACAGGGGCAGGATTTGCTCTGTGGCAGAGCAGAAGGACAAATCCTCCCAGTGGGGAAGGGGCAGTGGAGCAGCCTCAGCTGCAGGTACAGAACATTTGCTGCCCTGGGATTCACCCAGCTGCTTTTTCTGCCTCTCGATTTCGGCCCAGAGAAGGGCCCTTGGCTGGGCACAAGGGGGGCTCTGCTGAGGACCCCATGGCTGGGTGCTCAGCTTCCACTCCTGCGTGCCCACACTCTGGCTTTTCCAACCACCTGCATTTATTTGTGGGCTCAACTTGCCTTCCTGAGCTATCCCCCAGAGCAGCTCTGCCCTCGCAGCCTTTGCAAACCTGCGCCAATAAAAGCAGCAGTCAGAGCGCTGAGTGCAGCCCTGGCTGCGGGAGGAGCTCCACACAAACTCCAAAATGTCACTTTGGAAGTTCACACTTCATCTTTTTTAGCTGTGGAGGGGAAAGATCCTCCCCAATGCAAATTAGCACTGCAGCAAAGATGCCAAAGCTTCTTTACCTCCCCCAGTCGTGGTGAGATTCAAGATTGCTGCATGATTAAGCCCTGGCAGCTTTGCCTCCCCTCCTTTTTCTAAAACAAACATTAAATTATGAAAATAAATGTAAAAAATCCCTTCTGCTCCTGCAATCTGGATGTTATGGATCCAATGGACCGGAGTCAGAATATAGAAATTCAAAAGGTTACAGAGAAATATCAGCTCTTCATCCTTCATTTCACAGCCTTTAAATCAGGATTAAATGATTGCATTAAGGCAGCTGAATATTAGAGAGGGAATTGGCTGAAATTTTGCAGGAATACTTCTAGTCAGGGAAAATGGAAATGTGGGGAAAACAAAATGTTTTGCAAATCCATATTTGTTTTGCAGCTTGTGCATTTATTAGAGACACTTGGGCAATGTCACATTCCTTGGGTTCCCATCATTGTGCTTTTGAGAGTTTGAGGTTAATTAAAAAAGGAGAGAGAGAAAAGAGGATGTCCCAGTTTTCAATTGAAATGTATGTGGTTTGTCAAACTAATTTTCACTTTAGCCATAAGAAATTCTTCTTTGCGTTTCTGCTTTTCTGAAAATTTCAGTTTGGCTTTAGCTTGGAACTGAGTTCTGTGATTCTGTGAAAGATCTGGGTTTGTACAGAATTCGAGTTGCCACCAAATCCTCTCCCTTTGTGTTTTCCAGCTCCTCAATTTGCATCCCAAGTTTGGGGAGTTTTTGTCTTTAATTGCTCCAGTCTATTTTAATAAATACTCAGTCAGCAAATCAGTCAGAGGCTTTTCTCCTTCCTTTCTTCTTCCTTTCATCTGCAAAACCCAGATGAGATCTGCATCAGGGCTGGCAACTGAAGGACACAGGAAGGGACCTTCTCCACTCCCAGCTAATTTTTCCTGAGAAAAGCCCTGGAAAAATTGTTGTGTTTGACATTTTGGCATTTGCTGGGGATGAGCCACGTGTGGGTTGTTGTCCTCCCTCCCCAGAGGCGCTCAGCATCTCCCTGTGCTTGGAATGCTGCCCATGGATGGAGCAGAGCTCCACTGGGAGCCCCTCCATGGAGCCTCTCCTCAGACAGCCACAGGTGTGGGGGAAATCCCAGTGGAAAATGGGGGAAATCCGAGGTTTGGGAGGAGAGGGCCAAGGGGATGCACACCAAAATTCCCAGGAGGACTTTTCCATGTGCTGTTCAGTGAGGGAACAGCCAATCCATGGCAGAAGGCCAAGGGCACTGGGACCATGGCACTGCTCCCCTGCATCCCTCAGATCCTGGGCAGGAAGGAAGGAGAGAGCCCAGACTGTGGAACACAGCAGGCGCCTCCCAGCTCTTCTTAGAAGATTTCCATCACCCTGGAAGGCAGGAGAGTGTTTCCATTTCCTGGGCAGATGGCAATGGGAAAGGAAAAAAATGGAATAAAGAAGGAAGTGTGCAATGCCTGATTGGGTGAGCAAAGCTCCTGGGGCTTATCCTACATTTATTGTGGGAATAAAGTAAATATTTCTTTTTCCCAGCAGCAGACAACCTTCATTCATGCTCCCAACCCTCCTGACAAAGCTGGGTTTCCAGTTGGGAAACCCAACAGCCATGGCTGGGATTTGGTGAATCAGGCACCAAGGGGAGGGGAAAGACAAAGAACTCCCAAACCCTGGCTCCAGGTGGGGATTCCCAAACCCTGGCTCCAGGTGGGAATTCCCAAACCCTGGCTCGAGGTGGAAGCTCCCAAACCCTGGCTCAAGGTGGGAGCTCCCAAACCCTGGCTCCAGGTAGGAACTCCCAAACCCTGGCTCAAGGTGGGAGCTCCCAAACCCTGGCTCCAGGTGGGGATTCCCAAACCCTGGCTCCAAGTGGGGATTCCCAAACCCTGGTTCCAGGTGGGAGTTCCCAAACCCTGGCTCCAGGTGTGAATTCCCAAACCCTGGCTCCAGGTGGGGATTCCCAAACCCTGGCTCCAGGTGGGGATTTCCAAACCCCTCCCAAAGTCCAGGTGGGATTATTTTGGGACTGGAGCTGTCCAGGGCCTTTGCTTGGTGCTCCCCACTCCTCTCTCAGCCCCAGCTTCACCTTGCAGAGACCAGGGCAGGGCGGGTTTGTGACCTGGACACCAAGGCCAGTGCAAGAATTGGCCTTGCCACAGAAGATTGCCTCTCTCCTGACCTCCAGCTGTGTTCAATGCTTCTTGCTTCCCTCCTTTTCCAAGTTCAGCAATTCCCAGATGCCCAAAGTGTTTGGTGATGTTGGCACAACCCCGTCCCTGTGGCCGTGTCCCAGCGCTGGTGAAGCACCACAAAGCAGGACCCAAATCCATGAATTGCAGTAGCTGAGGGAAAATCTGCTCCCAAAAGTGGATTCTGGAGCTGTGAGGAGCTGCAGGTGCAAAGGTGGAGCAGGAGAACTGGACAAGGAGCAGCTCCTGCCTGTGCAGAGCAGCCCCCAGGGATGGGTGACTGTGCCCCACACCCAGGGCGTTCCTCCAGGAGGAACTGGGGGAGCAGCAAGGAAAGGAGAAGTTTATCAGCCCAAATTTGTCTTTCAACAGCCTCAGCACACGGAGCCAAATGGAGAAAAATCCAGG
>NW_005054448.1:927588-932847 GCF_000277835.1 Geospiza fortis
AAAATCACTGCTGGGGCTGCTTAGAGATCTCCCTGCTGGCAGCAGGGATGGATTGAGGGATTCCTGGCAGGGAGGATCCCACCCTGCTGACCATGATGGGACTCTGGATCTTTTCTGGGATGGAGACTTCTTCTCTCCATTCTGCCCCAGTGTCAGTGCAGATGGATCCTGCTGGGCGCCTGATCCCTCTGGCACCCACAGATTCCAGGGGGAGCCCCATCCTCCCCCTGCTCTGAGGGTCACATTTCACAGAACCCTCCATCCTGCTTGCTCCCCTACTCCCCATCCCTGTTCCAGAGCAGCTGGGGCTGCCCCTGGATCCCTGGCAGTGCCCAAGGCCAGGCTGGACATTGGGGCTGGGAGCAGCCTGGGACAGTGGGAGGTGTCCCTGCCATGGCAGGGGTGGCACTGGATGAGTTTCCAGGTCCTTGCCACCCAAACCATTCCAGGATTCTGTGTCTCTTCCCCATATCTCAGTGTGAGTTGCGTCCATGCAGCCTCTGGGCTCCCATCCCAGCTCCAGCACAAGCCAGGTGAGCAGCTGGGGACTAAAATTCTCCCTTTCCTACAAATCATAACAAAAACAACTCTCCCGACATAAACAACCCAATTGTTGTCAGAGAAAATGTTTCATTTGGCATTTTACCCCAACAGGAGCAGTTTCACTTCACCAAAACCTCTGTCAAGTTGTAGTTTTGGGTCAGCCTCACACTTGTATTTTTTTCTGGCTCACTGGCCAAATCCAGGGAACAATTCCTTGCAGATCCCTGCTCCTGACAATCCCACAAGGCAGCCTTGCCCCATCTGCAAAGAGCAGCAGGAGGTGGAAGGTCTGAGCCTCACCAGCACACCCAAACTGCTGTCAGCTCCCCCCAGGGCCCAGGAACACGAGGGATGGCACAGAAAAGTGAATTATCCGTGAATTATTCTCTGAGCTCCTCGCCCGGAGCAGCGAGGGCGGGTGGGGCTGTGATTCAGAGAATGGATGTGGTTCGGATTTCACGGAAAAGCCGCGTTAGGGAAGGGAAATGAGATGCAGGCAGAGCCCACGTCAGAGGCAGCATTGATGTTTCCAGGAAAGGCAGAGCAGCCCTCAATGAGAGCCCAGCACCTCCATTCAGGGCTGTTCCCAATTAGACTGATTACAGAGGGGATCTAATCACCACAGATCCTGGCCCAGAGCTATCGATAATTAAATATTTGCAGTTTCTTAGCGACATCCTGGGGTTTTTTTCCACTGCAGGACAGCTCTGTGCCTGTTGCTGCCATTGATTTCAGCCAACAAGGGCACGTAAATCTGAGAAATTCAGAAAACAGCGAGAAATTACGTTGTGAGTTCAATGTAACAAAAGGAACAACATTTTCCAAGGATTTCAGCTGCAGGTCCCATCTTTTTTCTAGCAAATCCCACATCCCTCCTTCCATGGGGGGATTCCAGAGGAAGCTCTGCCCAAGCCCTGGCACTTGTGCAGTGGTGATGGGGATGCAGGTTCCAGGCAGGATGGGTGGAAGGTGGGTTTTCCTCTTCACTGCTCATTCTGGGATTGATTTCCAGGGCTTTCCACTGTGTCCCCTGGGGTTTTTGGTGTCATTTCCATCTCCGTGGAAAGGGAACGTCTGAGGAACCAAATCACACCTTGGAAGGAGGGACTGACAGCAGCATTTTCTCATTTTTATATCCATGATCGGGAGCTAATTGCTCCTGGTTTGTGGAATGCTGGCAGCAGGATGCCCCCAGCGAGCAGAGAATATTTGGGGTTCAGAGCTGGGGAAGCAGCCTGGCATCCACACAGCAGGACCTTGCTCCTTCTGCTTGAAATGGGAATTCATGGCAGAATTCCGTCCTTCCTTGGGAAAACGGAAGGATTTGGGTCAGAAATGGGAATTCATGACAGAATTCCCTCCTTCTATGAGAAAACAGAAGGATGGGGGTCAGAAATGGGAATTTATGGCAGAACTCCCTCCTTCCTTGAGAAAACTGAGGGATTTGGGTCAGATATGGGAATTTATGGCAGAACTCCCTCCTTCCTTGAGAAATCTGAAGGATTTGGGTCAGATAGGGGAATTTATGGCAGAATTCCCTCTTTCTATGAGAAGATGGAAGGATTGGGGTCTGAAATGGGAATTGATGGCAGACTTCCCTCCTTCCTTGGGAAAACAGAAGGATTGGGGTCTGAAACGGGAATTGATGGCAGAATTCCCTCCTTCTATGAGAAGATGGAAGGATTGGGGTCAGAAATGGGAATTCATGGCAGAATTCCTTCCTTCCTTCCTTGAGAAAACTGAAGGATCGGGGTCCACCAAAGCAACACCCAGGAACACGTGGGTGGCCCTGCCTCGGGCTGTGATTCAGAAATATCCAAAATTTCCTAAAATGCCATCTCAGGTTGCTGCCTAAAAAAAAAATCTCTCACTTTGGGCTCTTTGTAGCCCCAGGGCTCTGGATTTCTCTGCAAGATCCAGCCCTTCCAGCCTGGGCCCCGTGGTGCAGAGTGTGTCTGGTTTTCAGAGGTTCTAACAACAGATCCTGAGCTTTTTAAAGAGCTCCTGTTATCAGGAACGGAGTCCCTGCGTCATTCCCAGCCTCAGCCTCCCATGCCTGCAATTTCCTACCCCTGGATCTTGATCTGTGCTTATCTGCAAAATTAGACATTGTTTTGCTATCAGGAATCTGCACCCTCTGGGGGGATTTTTGTGCTGTACTATTATTCACAAACTTCACTTTAATAAACTGAAGGATGGAGCTGCTTCTGTTTAGCACACTGGGTTTTCCAAGCCTTGACTCATCCTCGTGAGGCTTTGTCTCCCTGTTGCAGCATGACAATGTGTTTGAACAATGCGGATATCAACTCTGGGGGCACAGATTATCTCTCCCCATTGTTGCATGCAGAAATCACAGCACCTCTTTCTCTCCACTTGGCATTTCCCTATGAATAAATTCCTGGCTCCTGCTCACCATCCCCATTTCCTTATCTCACAGTGAGCTCCCATTAAGTTGTTATCTCTGCTCATCTCCCAGTCATTGGTGGGGTCATGGCTTTATCATTTCTCATATCACCAATCTGATCTGTGCTGTCTGTGCCTTGATTGAGGCTCTTGTGTCTGGTGGGTTGGAACGCACATCAATCATGGAATCACAGAGTCACAGAATATCCTGAGCTGGGACCCCCAGGACCATCCAGCCCAGCTCCTGGCCCTGCCCAGACCCCCAGCAACCCCACCCTGTCCATCCCTGGCAGTGCTGTCCGAAGGCTCCTGGAGCTCTGGCAGCCTCGGGGCCGTGCCCATTCCCTGGGCAGCCTCTGGGGGAAGAACCTTGCCCTGAGCTCAGCCATTCCTGTGCCTGTCCCAGGGCAGAGACGGGAGCTGCAGCCCCTGTGAAATCAGCCCTCAGTCCTCTCCAGCTGAACATTCCAAGTGTCCTCAGCTGCTCCCTAAGGAATTGACCCTTCCCAGCTGACCTGCGTTTCTCAGTGTTTCTCCTGCAGCTTCCTCCAGCTCAGTTGGGGAGGAGTTGAGAGGTTTGGGGCTGGAAACCTCCCCGAGGCAGCAGAGGGTGGGGGGCAGCTCCCAGCTGGGGCTGGGCAGCTCTGTGGGGATTTGCTTCCCATGTGGAATGACACCATGGGGACAGAAGTGACTCCTCAGCCTCTTCCCCAGTGAGAGGAGGATTTTGAGTGATTCCTGTGTGCATTGAGAGGAAGCTGCCACTTACTCATATCACACCTTTCTCCTCCCTGCTCTGTGTTTTCCATCATGGCTTTTGCCAGGATATTCCATTCTTCCCTTGCCAATTGGAAAAGAGCAAGTCCCAGAGCACCTGGCCACTTCCCTCACAGCTTCCCAGGCTCCTGGAGGAGGAATGAGCCACCTGCCAGCTCTGAAGTGACACCAGGCCCTGGAGCTGCAACCTGGTGCCTGTGGGGCTCACAGGGAGCTGCTCTTTTCCAAGGACAAAGCCATGGGAGCCTCAGCTCTGTGTGCACCACAGCCCTGAGAATGCTGCACAGAAAATCCACCCAGCAGCTGCAGAAATCCCAGAGGAATTCCCAGCTTTGCTCCAGGTGGGATATCAAGACAGGCTGAGCAGCTTTGCTGAGATCATCACTCCTGGGGTTCCTGCAGGCCCAGCTGTGCTGGACACACACGGGGCTCAGATGGGCACAGAAACACCCCAGCAGCACCAGGAACCCTCCCCAGAATCACCCACACCTCCTGAATTACCACTTGGAAAGAGGACACGAAACAGCAGCTACCTGGGAGAGGATTTTGCAGGAAAACCAAGGGAAGGAGAGATCTATGGTCAGAGGTGCAGCTCCATCCCCTCCAGCTGCAGCAGCCCTGTAAACCCAGCTCCTGACACCAAAACCACACTGGGACAATACTGAAACCATAATCCCATCACACTGGGGAAGAAATTTGCTTTTAAGTGTAATAATGGACTTTAAAATAGAAGAGAATTGGTTTGCAGGAGCCCCCATGGGCAAGGCAGGAGCAGCCCCTGCCCTGTGGTGGGCTGAAGGCACAATCCCAGGGGTTTGGCCCTGTCAGGAAAATTAACCCACAAACACCAGAGGTTTATAGATAGAGGAGTCCTGTAACTTTATTCCAATAAAGGGAGAGGCCATGGGGCATTTCCCTTGGGGTCTGTCAAGCTTTTGGAGGACACAGCCTCCTTTTTATCTCAATTTCCCTCTCTTTCCCCACTGGCTGAGATACTTGAGAGGTTCAGACTTCCCAAAACACTTAATACCCAATACCCCTCCTAATGTATAACCCTCCCTCTTAATCTTTAATTCTTATGGGATTTAGAACTTTCCCCAGTTGTTTCCTTCACCTTTCAATATCCAATTTCATTGATCAGCAAACCTACAGTTTATTTGTAAAGGCAAATATCTTTTTCCATTCATCAATCAATGGAATTCTTCCCATTATTTATCTCTCAGTGCCGGTTTTATCTCCCAGCAGACCCACAGCTTGTTTGGAAAGACAAATCTGTCACTGCTCTCAGTCCCTCATCCCAAGGCTGCTCCTGCCTGGCATCTGTGGTGGCAGTGCTGGTGCCCTGTCACACCACACTCTCCCCACAGGGGACACCAGTGCTGATCTTCTCCCATCTGCCTCTTTCACCTTCTGTAGGAGCATCGGGGGGTCAGACGGTGGGGACAGACAGAGAGCAGAGATCTCTGAGGCCAGGTCAGGAGCTTGGGGTTCATTGCAAAGGGCCTGGGTGCAGGGCCCTGCTGGGAGCTGCCAGCC
>NW_005054448.1:932951-951222 GCF_000277835.1 Geospiza fortis
CTGCTCTGACCCTTGGGCCTGTCTGCAAGCAGAGGGTGTTGTTCCATCAAAAGGGGATTACCTTCAGCTGGCCACACCATTGTTTTCCAGTTGTTCAGTAACTGAGGGATCTCAAAGCTTGCTTCCATTTCAATCTCACTTATAGTTTCCATATTCTCAAAATCTTTTGTCAGGCAATCATATTTATAAGGCTTTCCTGTTCCATCTTCCCCAACAGCCTTCCAGCCCCTTTTTATGGTTGAGGGAGAGCAGCTGCTCCAGCAGGACCTCAAATCCCCCAAATGCTCTGTCTGCACGGAATGCTGCACCTTTGGAGGCTGGGGATGAACTTTGTGCCACTTTAAAGGGGGCAGCTCCTCCTCTCCTGCTCTCTGCTGCTCTGAGGACCTCTCTGTGTCCCCCCAGAGCTCTGCAGAGTGGCACAGACACCCCAGCAGCCCCAGGGCTCCTGTGCCCAGGAGAACGTGCGGGTGGGATCCATTCCCACCAGCCTTTTGTGATAGATGAGTAATGTGATGATTGACTCTCACAATTAACAGACAAATCTCATGTATAGAGGTTAAGAAAGGTTTTATAGATTTATAGTTATGTTGGAAGACACAGCCTCCTTTTTATCCCAATTTCCAGCCACATTTCCCTTCTCTCTTTCCCCACTGGCTGAGGTACTTGAGAGGTTCAGACTTCCCAAAACACCTGATACCTAATACCCTCACGTGGTGATCAAGGGACAGCTGGGTTGGGACACCTGGCAGGGCTGGCTTGTCACTGTGGAACACCTGAGCTCCAGTCAGGGTTTGAGGAAAAGATCTCCACCACTGGACACTAAAGAAGGGGTTGATGGACACAACTTTGGGAGGGGTTAACGGGTTAAAAAGGAAAAAACCTCCATTGTGAGGGGACTGAGCACATGGCAGGGAAAATCTTTTGCTCCCAGCGCTGGAACCTTTTTTCTTTGTTCAGTCTTCTGTTGTATTTTTGATAAGGTTTAATAAACCTTCCTAAACTGTGAAAAGTGAGTAGCTGTTTCTCACACTTCCCTCACTTCCTGTGGTTTCCAAGTGCTCTTCCTCCAAAGAACCCAGCCCAGGAAGTTTCCTGCTGCCTCCCTGCTCCCCATCCCTCCCCACACAAATGAGGCCTCACAAGCACGTCTAATTCCCATGAATAATTTATGCAAAGGAATAAGTTCCTGATAGCAATAAACAGGATAAATACAACTCCCAGAGACCACATTACTGAGCAGAATTCATTTTTACACAGATATAAAACTGTTATGATCGAGTAAGGGGAGAAATAATCTCCATCAATAACATTCCCTTATTTCCTCATTGTTTTATTTGCACAGGGCTCTGTCTCTGTGGAGTGCCCCATCCATCCAGCTGTCCTGGGGATGCCTAAGAAGCTATTCCAGCCAGGACTGGATTAATCATTTCTCATCAGCTCCCAGACAGTGGTGGAGGCTGTTCTTGTTTCCCTCTCAACATTAGATCACTTTGAGAACAAGCAGGGTGAGACCTAAACTTATTTTCCAGGTACTGAAAGCCAGCCTTATTTATAAAAATCCATATTTTCCCGGTTAATTCCACTCTGGCACTCAGAGCACAGGACATAAAACATCATTACTGGACACCAGGAGTGTTTGAATTCCGAGCTAAAAGTCCCTGCAAAGGCTCGGTGTCACTGGTGGCTTGATTAGATTTTTGCAGATGGCTTTTTCCATTTGGGCCCAGATTATCTTTTCCCATTATTTCCCAGCTTTTTCCATTTGATCATTCACTAAAGGGTTTGAGAGGCTCAACAGACACCTTTTGAGGCAGCATTTACTCAGCAGTGGCTGCATCCTCCCTTTCCATAACAAGCATTCCCTTCCAGTGGATGTGGGAGAGGCCTTGCCTGGGTAACTGCTGCTTTTCCTCATTGCTCACCTCATTTCCTCAGCTCCAAAAAGCACAGGCTGGGCAGCAATCACCTGAAATGTCTGTGCTTTCATATTTTGGCAGGGATTTGGGACTGGCAGTAGATTAAAAAAAAAAAAAACAAAACACAAAACCAATTTGATACTTTGCAACTTTTTATCCTGAGCTCAGATTGCAGCAAGGACAACACTTCCTAATCAGCACAAATGAGCTCCCTCAGTGGGAATCTCTCCTGCTCAGCACGGAAAACATCAGGTCCCTTCGGAGGGGAAACACCTACCTCGGCAGCTCTTAATTGCCGCTGTTAATTGCGGGGCTGGCAGCGCTGCCTGGCTGCCGTGATAAAGGCGAGATGAAAGGAGAACAAAGGCAGCGGCAAAGTGCAAAGGCGGGGAGGTGGGGAGGTGGGGACAGAGCCGGGGACAGAGCTACGGACAGAGCTGGGGACAGAGCCGAGGATAGAGCTATGGACAGAGCTGGGGACAGAGCCGGGGACAGAGCCGAGGATAGAGCTATGGACAGAGCTACGGACAGAGCTGGGGACGGAGCTGGGGACAGAGCCGGGGACAGAGCCATGGACAGAGCTGGGGACAGAGCTGGGGACAGAGCCCAGGATAGAGCTATGGACAGAGCTACGGACAGAGCCAGGGACAGAGCCGGGGACAGAGCTACGGACACAGCTGGGGACAGAGCCACGGACAGAGCCGGGGACAGAGCTGGGGGAGACAGCCATGAACAGAGCAGGGGATAGACCCAGGGACACAGCCGGGGCACAGCCGGGGCACACAGCAGCTCCTGGCGGAGCAGCCAGGCCCAGGAGGATCCCGGTGCAAGGGCTGGGTTTGGGTCACTCAGCGGGGCTGCACCCAGAACATCCCTGGGGCTGCACCCACAGCAGCCCTGGGGCTGCAGTTTGGGCTCCTGGTGTGTCCTTGGCTTCTCCTCCTGCAGCTCTGGATCAGCTCCAGCAAAGGCTGTGGTGGGAAGGTGAGGAAGAGCTCGGCGGCACAGCCCAGCTGGTTCTGACCCCACAAGGAATGGAATCACAGGATCACGGAGTCATTAAGGCTGGGAAGGATCTCTAAGGTCACCAAGCCCACTCTTCAACCACTGAGCCCTGTCCTCAGGTGCCACATCTGCTCCTTCCTTGGACACCTCTGGGGATGGGGACTCCACCACCCCCCTGGGCAGCCCCTGCCAAGGTTTAACCACTCGCTCAGGGAAGGAATTGTCCCAAATTCCACCCTGCCCCTGCCCTGGCCCAGCCTGAGGCCGTTCCCTCTGCTCCTGTCCCTGTTCCCTGGAGCACAGCCCGGCCCCCCCGGCTGTCCCCTCCTGGCAGGAGCTGTGCAGAGCCACAAGGGCCCCCTGAGCCTCCTTTGCTCCAGGCTGAGCCAGCGGATTGCCCAGCTCTGCTCCCGGGGTTATCCCAGACCACCCTTCCCAGGGTTTCATCCCTTGGGGGCAGACAAATGTCATTTAATGCCCACAGCTATGGTGCCAGTGCAGGCTTTTCCCCAAAAGAAAGCATTCCATAGCCATTATCTGGGATGACTATCAGCATCCGTTTGCCACATTGTGCAGGTGTTGGGAATAAATTCTCCTTGGTTTGTCTCCACCAGCAGTCAGAGAAAAATCCTGGAAAATGACACAGAGAAATAATAACACTAAAACTGATAAGAGAACCAAGGTGGCCTCTGATTGTTTTTGTGTTTTTTTTTTTTTTTTCAATTACAGCATTTTCAGGAAGCAAAGAAATCTCTTTACAATTCCTTTCACAGGTGGATTTCATTTTCCCATGTGGAGTTTCCCTCCCATTTGAACTTTGTCCACTTCAAAACCATGGGCAAGCAGAGGAGAGCTCCTCATGTTTAACAAGTGAAGTTTTGGGTTTAAATATTCACGATTTCATAAAGGTACCTTTGGAAGAAAGCTGATTTTATCAGGTGAGAGCCAATATCCACATGAGAGAAGCTGAGTTATCACCATTCTCATGGGGTTTTCAGTGGCCAAAGAGAAGGAAAAAAACCCACTCAACAAAGTGCACTTTAAGTCTTGTGAAGTTTTCTTTTTGTTTGCTCAAAATAGAAACAGAGAATGAAAAAAAAATTGAAAATTAGTGTCAGTCCCTCAAAGCAATTTCCTTCAGAGAAACACTGGCTCTTCAATTAAGAAAGACATTTATTTTGGGAATTTTTTCATGCTCCTCCGATTAGCACCATCTAAACAAACACTTGTTTCTGAGAGCAGGACAAAGCAGGCAAATCCACAAACATTGAGTTTTTTACATTCCCACAGCACTGGATCTGGTTCCTCTCTGTCCTCAGCCACTCTAAAAACCCCAAGGGCATTTTCCTGGGGGAAGAGTGTTTATGACCCACTTCAAACCAAAGTTCTCTTCTTCTGGGACATGTCCTGATGCCACAACTTTTCCATGCAAAGCAGAGATGGATTTAACAGCTCCTGCCAGGAATCTGTTCCTGACCCCTTTTTCCCCTTCCCTCCCATTTTGAGGAGCTCATCTGGGCACTGGTTTTGCCACCAAGGAAGCCTTGGCCACTTGGACCTTGGGTTCCTCCACACCAGGATTGGATTCTGGATGGTTTTGTCTTGGTGGTTGGTCTGTGTTGTCTTCTGGAGGTGCCTGGTGCTCTGGGCTCCTCTCAGGGAGCAGCTCAGGTTTGTGTGGCACCTTTAGCTCCTCACCTCCTTTGCAGCCCTTTGAGGGTGAGCCAGGCTGGAGAGCTGGGGGTGCTCACCTGGAGAGGAGAAGGCTCCAGGGAGAGCTCAGAGCCCCTTGCAGGGCCTAAAGGGGCTCCAGGAGAGCTGCAGAGGGACTGGGGACAAGGGATGGAGGGACAGGACACAGGGAATGGCTCCCAGTGCCAGAGGGCAGGGCTGGATGGGATATTGGGAATTAGGAATTGTTCCCTGGCAGGGTGGGCAGGCCCTGGCACAGGGTGCCCAGAGCAGCTGGGGCTGCCCCTGGATCCCTGGCAGTGCCCAAGGCCAGGCATTGGGGCTGGGAGCAGCCTGGGATGGTGGAAGGTGTCCCTGCCCATGGAGGTGGAACAGGATGAGCTTTAAGGTCCCTCCCATTCCAAACAATTCCATCATTCTGTGCTCTCAAGGCTCCTCTGGCCCTGCAGGTCTGTCTGAAGGGCAGGATGGGGACAGGGGCTGCTCCCTCTCCCCAGACAGCCCCACACCTGCCCAGGGCTGTGCCCCAGGGTGAGCATCCCTCCCACAGCCCCTCCTGGGACCTGCTTTGCAGCAGAATTCAAAGCAGCTTTTTCACTCTCCGAAAGGATGATCAAAGCCTCTCTCCCCTGAGCTGATTCCAGCAATATTCCTCATCAAAAAGCAAGGGAAGAAAAAAGAACATATTTGCCTCTGGTTGTCTTCTAAATAAATCCCTCTCTCTCAGGAGGCTCAGGGCTGCTGTGTCACCCCAAATCAGCTCTAGGGCTGCTGGTAAAATTCTTCTTTTCTCTTCAGCACCTCCAGAAAAAGAATCCCCCCATTGTAGGAATTGGAGATGTTTACATCTGCTTATCTTCCCTCTGATCTCAGGATCCCTGTAACATTCCAGCTCCCTCGTTACATGTATCATTAGTTCTTCACAGATGACTGAGAAAAGCCTCCTTGCAGAGCTGAAACCAGCCCAGCATCCCAGAGCATCCTCACCTTCCTCTCCTCTGGCCTCAGCTCCCTTTATTTATTTCTCTGGGCAGGCTGGGGAAGGATTCCCAGCCTGGTTTGATGGAGCAGCTCCCGTGGCAGTGGCTGCAGCCAGACCCTGCCCCTCCTCTGTAACCCCTAAGGCTGCATGGACAGATCCTGAAAACTTGATATTCCTACTAAAATTCCTCTTCCAGGGGCACTTTGCTGTTTATTTTCCAGGCACCTGCCTGTGCTGGAGCCCTGCATCCATGGAAATGGCAGTTTCCTTCCATCCCCGTGCTGATCAGGCAGAGGGAATGTCCAGCTCTGGCCTCAAAGCTGGACAAGCTGTGCCTGACGTCACATCAATGCCCTTACAGGACATTTGTAACCTGCCACGGAGCAGGAACAGGTTTGAAACACAGAATTGCAGGAGCCCCTGGGACAGAGCTTCAGCCAGGGCTGCTCCTACTCAGGTGTAAAATTGAAATGATTTAAATGCAACAGAGCTGAGACAAAATAGATCATCCCAAAGCCTTGTTCAGGTCCCTTGGACCCAAAGCCTTTCCGTGATTCTATGATGCACTGAGGGACATTTTTAGGGTCATCTACATCCACACCACCAGGATGGAGCAGTCCCAACGCCTGCTGCTCCGCAGGGATCCCACACTGGTCTACACCAGGGTCCAACCTGGCACACATCCCTTGGGAAAAGAAGCGGAAAAGTTGTGTTTGACTCTTTCCTCTGTTGGCCCGCAAGGACCCCAGAGCTGGGTCCCACCGAGGGCTCTATGTCACACCTGCCTGGGCTCTGGGAGAGCTGTCCTGGTATGTCCAAGCCTGGTGGAAATGCCTCCAGTGATGCCTGTGGGGCACCCTGGGCATTCTCTGGCACACAGCCCAGCACCCAGCAGCCTTCCAGGGATATCCTGCAGGAATTTGGGGATGGCATCTCCCTGTGATTCCTGCCTGAGGGGAGGTGCATCACCCTGAGGGCACGGGGAGCTGTCCAAAGCAGATCCCCAGTTTGGCTGTGAGCTGACAGCACACTGCCCACCAGTAACACCAGTAACACCAGTCAACCCCACAGCATCAATATTCCTGGATGTTGAAGATTGCAATACAAGATGTTTTCAGTTACCACCTGTATGGCAGATTACCTTTGTCAAGTGGGCAGTTTGCCTTATCTGTCCCTCTGAGTGATCACATTCACACCTCCCTGGGAGGGGACATTGCTGATAACAGCTATTGAATGTCACTGCATGGCTGATAAGAACTACAGCATCCCATTGGGAGATGCTCCACCCAGAGGGAGGGGCCAAGCATTGCTACCCAGATATAATCCAGAGGTTTTTGAGCCACCAGCCCGACTTTCTCCATGGGATTCCCCAGAGGAACAGCAGCTGTCTCTTCTTCCACGGGATCTTCAGAGGAAGAATACATCCTTCTTTACAGGACCCCCTTGCTCCAACAGAACCACACCTGGTACTCCCGGAGGGCTGCAGCCACAATTCCAATGGGACTGCTGCCAGCACCCTGACCCACAGGGTGTCAGGTTGGGTTCTGCCTCTGGCAGGGTTTAGTTTACTGCACTGTTTATTTTATCCTTTTTTTTTTCCTTCCCTATCAAAGAACTGTTATTTCCTGCTCCCATATCTTTGCCTGAGAGCCCCTTAATTTAAAATTTATAGCAATTGGGAGGGGTGGGGAGGGTTTACATTTTCCATTTCAGGGGAGGCTCCTGCCTTCCTTAGCAGACTCCTGTCTTTCCAAACCAAGACACTGGAACTCACTAAGCAGAGAGTGCCAAAGGAAAAGCAGCTTTCTACTTCGTACAAAGCCAAAATCACCTTTGTTCCCCTGTCCTGGGTGCTGTGAAATCCCACCCCAAGGTGCTGGCCTGGCAGTGACACCCAGCACCGTCCCCTCCCCTGCTCCCTGCCAGATCTGGAGCCTGCAGCAGCTCCAGGTGCCCTACCCCAAACCATCCAACACTCATCTGCTGGTGAGAAAACACATTTTAATGGAGCAGCCCCGCTCCGCTCCCGGGAATTATCTCAGGCAGCAGAGCTGCCTGCTTTTATCTGTACATCCATCCTGCCAGGCCCGATGTTATCTGCAAATTCGCATTTATTTTTAGATAATTGATAGAAAAGTTGAAAAGTACAAAGGCTTCAGTGTTTCCTTGCGATCCCAGCAGAAATGTCCCCATTCAGTGACAGTTTTGTGTTGATTACTCGTGTTCAGGAGTTTGTTGTCACTTCCCAACCCATTTCACATGGATTAGGTAATGCCCAAATATTAGTGTTTAAAAACAGTGGATGATGTCAGGTCCCTTTCATGGTTATATCTGTCAGCTCCAAGCTGAGAGGGACTTCAGTGGCCTGGAGTCCAGTATTGTGTCACTGTGTCCTGCTTTAGTCACACCACACACAAAGTCCTTGAACCTCACAGCAGCTCAGAAGCAAAAACTGAGGTCCTGGAAGTGTCCTAGGCCAGGCTTGGAGTAACCTGGGATAGTGGAAGGTGTCCCTGCCCTGAGACAGGGTTGGAACTGGATGACATTTATGACCCCTTCAGACCCAAACCATTTGGGGATTCTCTGATCCAAGTCCAGCCAGGAATTCCCTCTGCCCTGAGGACTGGAGCTGCATTCCCACTGCTTCTCCTGAGGCAATTCTCATGGTGCCCCAGCAGCAGCACAGCCTTTCTGCAAGCCCTTGCCCTGGCCCTGTGCTTTCTCCAGCACGGTGAGTGCATTATGCATGGGGAACAGGGAGTGGAGCCTGCAGGGATTGTGCTCCTGCCCTGTCCCCAGGGCCGGGCTGTCCCTGTCCCGGGTGTGATGCCTGGCACATGCCAGCCTCCCTGGCAGGATCCCTCCCCATCCTGCCATCCTCCCTCTCCCCATCCTGCCCACCCAGCAGGGAGCAGGGATGAGGCAGCTCTGACAGCCCCGTCTGCCTCTCTGCAATTAGCTCTCCCTGCTGTCCACCGGCTCCTGGAGGTGTAAACAGGGGCTGTGCCAGTGCCTGGCAGCGCTCCAGGACCAGCTCCAGTGTCAGGATGCAACAGGGGATTTTTAGGTTTTTTTCTTTATCGTCAAGCTCAGCTCCAAACAAACCTTTAATTAATTCCTCCACAAAGTTCTGCTGAGCTCGTGGCCTCCAATTCCTCCGGGCTGCTAATTAACCTGATCTTCTCCCTCCCTGCTCCTTCCTCGTGACTGTCAGTTTGCACTTGTTGAATCCTAATGCCTTTCCCTGGTGCAACAATCTGCTCCTGTTCCCCAGACGCCTTCGCCCCCAGAGCACAGGCTCCACTTCTATTTTGCCTCTATGAGCTCATGCTCCAGCTGCCTGAGGAACAGCAACAGCTCCCACTCCTTTGCAGCAAAATTCCACTTTTTTCAACATTTCCCCTTAGTGTTGGGAAAGGAAATCACCCAGGGATTGCAGTTTTCCACTAAAATTTTAATTTTTAAAGCTGTTGTCTTTTGGGTTTTTTTCAGTGACAGTTACAGTCTGTGGATTCATGGAATCATGGCATGGTTTGGATTAGAAAAGGCCCCAAAGCCCATCCAGTGCCCCCCCTGCCATGGCAGGGACACCTCCCACTGTCCCAGGTGCTCCCAGCCCCAGTGTCCAGCCTGGCCTTGGGCACTGCCAGGGATCCAGGGGCAGCCCCAGCTGCTCTGGGCACCCTGTGCCAGGGCCTGCCCACCCTGCCAGGGAACAATTCCTGCCCAATATCCAATTTAAATCTCCTCTCCTCCAGCTGAAATCCATTCCTTGTGTCCTGTCACTCCGTGCCCTTGTGAGAAATCCATTAGCATGTTCCTGTTGCAAATGTTTCCTGCAAAAACTTGAGGAAAAGAAATCCAGACTCTTATCAGATTTACAGATGTCCACAGGCATTTGGGGCAAAAGCCCATTTTTGGGGGGGATTTTTTCCCTCAGCTCCATCTTGACCAAAAGCCCATTAACTTCGGGTAGGAGGCACCCAGGCTGTTCTCAACATGCAAAACATTTATTGAGGCTGAAAAAAAGAAGCTCCTGAAAGGAACTGAGATGTTTTGGAGACATTTTAATCTTTGCGTGACTCAGTTCCCTGAGACTGATGTGGGAGCACTGAGCCTTCCAAGCTTCCACGCCTGGTGACTGGGCACAAAAATGTTTGTGAAGCTTCCAGCTTTCCAGGGAGGTTCAGGTTGGATATTGGGAAAATTTCTTCCCTGAAAGGGTGGTCAGGCATTGGCACAGGCTGGCAGGGCAGTGGTGGAGTCACCATCCCTGGAAGTGTTCAAAAAATGAGCAGAAGTGGTACCTGGGGACTACTGGGCATGGTCGAAGGTTGGACTCGATGGTCTTGGAGGTCTTTTCCAAACTTGGTGACTCTGTGATTGTTTCCATGATTCTACAACACCCATGGGCACCATGTGGCCACGGGAATGCTGAGGGTGCTGCTGGGGAGTGAGTTTGCACCCCAGGACCAGGGAGTCAGTGTGGGATGTGGCACCACGGGGACACTGAGGCACAAACGCCGTCTTTGCTCCATGTGGGAAAGCAAGGCTCTGGACAAAGGGGAGGGAAGGCCAGGGTGCTGCTGAGGGCACAGGGACAGGTGGGACTGCCCTCTGCATGCCCATGGGAGGAGCCTGGCACGGTGCTGCAGCTGGGAAATGACCCCAGAGGAGAAGGGAGTTGGGGCATTTCACACCGAGCCCAACGCGCACAGCGAGAAGCAGCAAAGGGACCCCTGGGACCTCCCCCGGCCTCCAGTGCCCTCTCTGCTGCCTGGCACTGCTGAGATCGCTCTCCCAGGGGCAGAAGCAGAGCAGGGACCAGGCCTGTGCTCCTCACCCTTGGCACAGCTCCCAGGGCTGCCCTGGGGGACAGGAGGTGCCTTCCACCCACCTCTCTCAGGGACTGGCACCTCACTGCAGGCCGCCGTTACTGAGCTTCTGCTTCCAGTGTCAAACCTGAAATAGAATCAATCCCACAGCTTTTTTTTTTCTGTTGAACACACAGTTTTTGTATTTCCAATTCTCCTGAGGCAAAAAAAAAAAAAATTAAATTTGGAAAAATGCTGATATTTCCATTGGGTCCAATTCTTCTGGCCTCAAGGATTACTGGGATGTTGGGTGGCTCAGCTCCCTGCTGAGACTGAGGCAGGAGCACTGAGACTGAGGCAGGAGCACTGAGACTTCCAAACTGCCCTGGGAGGTGGCACTGGGAGCAAAAAAATGCTGGAAAAGCTTCAAAACACTGATGTGGCCATGGAAATGCTGAGGGTTGGTATGGGGTACAAATTCAGGGAATGAACCTGCACCCCAAAACACTCTCATCAGAGACACAGGGAAATTTGCCCAGAGCAGCTGTGGCTGCCCCTGGATCCTGGAGGTGTCCAAGGCCAGGCTGGACAGGGTTTGGAGCAGCCTGGGATGGTGGAAGGTGTCCCTGCCATGGCAGGGGGTGGGAGCAAATGTCCTTTAAAGGCCCCTCCCAACACAAACCAGTCCATGATTTTATAAATGCTGCCTGTTAGCTGAATGTTTGGGATGGAAATAATAGAAATGCCACAATTTTGAGGGGGTTTTTGTTATTTTTGTGGCTTTTGTTTAGTTTTTTTTTTTAAACTCAGAGCAGTCCAATCGCGGATATTTTGTTTGCTGAAAAGGAGGAGTTTGGGAGCAGCTTGCTGGCACTTTGCTGCTCTAACAGCCCAACAACCCAGGTGCATTTTGGGCAGCTGAGAGGTCACCAACCTCAACCCTGCTCTCCAAGCACCTGGAAAAAAACGCTGCCTACAATGCTGATAAAATAACCTCCCTATTTCCCAACGCTGACACACCTTCCTGGCTGGCTGGGAAGTGCTGGGCAGTGAGCAGCAGCCCATTTTTAGTGCTATATCCAGAGCAGGACTGGGGGAAAGAGGCCACACATGAAACGGTGCCTGTGGGAAGCAGAACAGAGCTGCTCTTCCACCCCCGGTGCTCTCGAGGTTGAGTGAGGTGAGGCCACGGGGGAAAGGATGAGATCATTTCGTTCCTCATCTGAAGGAATGCTTGCCAGGAGTCTGACCCCACGCGGGGCAGCCCTGGAATTCCTGCCTCATCCCCAGGCCAGGCTTTCCAGCTCCAGCTGCCTATCCCGAGGGGAAAACGTCTCCAAAATCCACTCAGATCTGATATATTCCTCTGGTGGTGAGACATGAGAGGAAACACAAAGGACAAACCATATATAAGTGAATTTATATTTGGGAAAGATGCTGGTTGTTGCTCAATTCAGGATTTAAATTCTGATGATTATGTGAGCCCCGGATGTAAACACAGCAGTTTGTGCCCAAATCCCACTTCTGCTCTCACCCTTTGAGGCCACCTGGGGCATTTCAGTCCCCCAGACCCTGCACTGCTCTAGGAGCAGTGACAACACAGGGCTGAGCCCTTCCTGGAGGGAACGGGGTGAGGAAGAGCAGCCCTGCCTGTCTCTGTGGCACTCCTGTCACCAGGGCTCTGGTGACCCTGCTTTGGCTGCTCTTGCAGGTGGGAAGGAAAGGTCCTGGGAGCCCTAAAGGAGCAGCTTCCAAACCTTCCAGGGGCTGACCCTGTTCCCTGGGGAACCTCCAGGGATGTCCAGCACAGCACCTGGGCTCCATCCCCCCGGGGGCAGCTCTGACATCTCCAGTGGGCAACACAAGGCAAAGCAGACCTGGAGCAGGGGAGAGGGGGAAGACAGCCTTAAAATAAGGTTCTTGGGGAAAGAAAAAAAAAAAAAGAAAGAAAGAAAAAAATCCACCACGCCCCCTCTCCAGCTGAAATGCTTTGGAAATGTGAGAGTTTCTCTGAGGCTGAGAGATGACAAAGAAAGAGCCCAGGGAGAGGGGCTCGGTGGGAAGGAGAGAGCCCCATGGAGCAGCAGGGCTTGGCCACGGCCTGGGGGTGCAGGGGATGCCGGTTACCCCATCACAGCCCTTTGTGCCCTTTGTTTCCCTGTCATTGTCTCCTGTCACTACAGCCATTACACGCAGCCTGTAAATAGCTCGGCGTGGTGATTTCCTAATTGAGTTAACTGGGCTGCAGTGGCTGAAGGATGGGGCTGGTGATTAGATAAGAGCCTTGCCCCTTGCAGAACCAACACCACATTAAGGGGTTTTTCTAGGTCAGGCCGGGCTGCTCAGCACGGCCCTGGCAGAGCCCGTGGCCCCAGCCCAAGACAGACAGACACTCATTACAGCTAATGAAGGGCTGTGCTCTCCTTCCCCCGGGGAGCCAGCGTGGCAAACAGCAGCGTCCTCAAGCTGGAATGAGTGTCCTCTGCCCCAGAGCCCAGGCTGGACACCTCGGGGTGCTGGGGCTTGCCAGGCAGTGCAGAGTCAGGGGTCCCTGGGCTCTCAGGGCTCTGAGCTCCCCACGGGATCAGGCCCTGCTCATGGACTTCAGAGCAAAGCACAACAGCTCTGGGGTGTGATGGTCCCTCAGGGCAAACCCCGCTGGTGCCTGTCCTGCAGACCTGCTCTATTTCTCCTCAGAGGTGCCAGCCCCACACTGACCCCAGCCAAACCTTATTCCAGGGGCAGAGAACTCTGGGTCAGGTTGTTCTGCCCTGAGTCACATCTCAGATGCATCTCCAGGTTGCTGAGATCCAGACCCACATCAGGAGGACCCGCAGCTCCAGGTGCAGGCCTTGGTGCCTGGATTCCCTGGGATGCCCACAGGAGAGCTGATGGAGTTGGTGGATCACAGAATCCCAGAATCCCAGACTGGTTTGGGTTGGAAAAAGCCTTAAAGCCCATCCAGTGCCACCCCTGCCATGGCAGGGACACCTCCCACTGTCCCAGGCTGCTCCCAGCCCCAATGTCCAGCCTGGCCTTGGGCACTGCCAGGGATCCAGGGGCAGCCCCAGCTGCTCTGGGCACCCTGTGCCAGGGCCTGCCCACCCTGCCAGCCATTTTTATTGTATTGTATTTCTAATGAAGCACACACAGGAATTTCTTGCCAATATCCCACCGAACCCTAGGCTCAGTCACTGCACCAGCAGCCCAGGCTAGACATGAAATAGGTGATGCTGTGGTGCCACCAACCCCAAGAGTTTCACCCCTCCAGAGTCAGCCCAGAAGGACAGTGGGGTGGCAGCAAGCCCTGGAGTTCCTCAGTCCCTCATGTCCTCCAGCTCAGAGTGACAAAGAGCTGGAGGCAAACCCTTCATTTCTGGTATGACAGAACCCAGAACAAAGGGATTCTTGTTCTCTTGGTGGTGCTGAGGCACCTAAACCTGCACTATATCCCAAAGGAGTGGCCAAGGGAACAGCAGCTCCAGGTCCCTCCTGTGCTGGGCCCAGTGCTTGGGCAGTTCTGCAGGTGGGGTCTCACCTGGGTGGGGTAGAGGGACAGAATCCTCCCTGCCCTGCTGCCCACACTGGGGGCTCAGCCCAGGCTCAGGGGGGGATTCAGGGCTGGGCCAGAGCTGCCCCCTCACACTCAAACACCAGCCGGGCAGGGAACATGAAACAAACCCCTTTTAACAAGAACGGAACGTTTTAAAGAGTGAAATCGTGTTTTCCCTGTCAGCCCAGAGCTGGAATTGGCAGCACACGAGCACCTGCCAGGGCTGGGCTGGAGTCATTAGCAGGATCAGAGCCCTGGCAGAGCAGCAGGAGCCTGGACTCGCTGACCTAATTTGCGTCCCTTCCAGCTCCAAGAGGCCTGTGATGTATTTTTAATGAAGCACACACAATAAACTGCTAACATAATATTAGAGGCTCACTTCAAAGCTCCACCAGGCGGGGAAATCAAGGTGAAAGTTTCTGGATTCATCATTATTATGTGTCACTCATCTTCACTATGACAACCCCTGGGCACACCAGATGCTTCCTTTCCAGCCTTCGGAACGTGGTTTGGAGCCCACTCTCCTCCTCATTTTTTTCCAAGCAAACCAAAAATAACTGGAAAGTAGAAATCTTGCCTAGATTCTCCTTATACACACATGCATTGTTCCAGCACCACAAAAGGTTTTGCAAGCAGCAGAATTTAGCAGCTCTGGGGAAAGCTAAGGCTGCTTCAGACCAGTTTTTGGCCACCTGGGTGGCTTTTTGTTCTGCTCACCCATTCTGAGTTGGAGTCCGTGAGGTTTGGGACGTGTCAGGAAGCAGCAGGAGCAGCTGCTCCCTCAGGAAAGGCCAGGATTAGAATGCCACAACTGGAAAAGGCTCCTCCAGCCACAGCTTTTCCCACAGGCCCTGGGTGAGGGAGCAAATCAAGGGATGGTGGCCAGGAGCCCACAGAGCTCCAAGGGGAAGCCATGAAATCAGTCCATGGAGAAGCCAGGAGGGACAGGGCAATGGCCAGTGCAGAGCTGCACTCCCCAGTATGGCCTGGAGGCACCAGGCTGGACAAAACTGGAGCTCCTGGGCCCAGGGTTTGGGTGGGGACACCGAACCAGGCTGGCCAGGACCAGGAGCACCCAGAGTCAGAGCAGGGCCCTGGCAAGGTGGGAGCTGCACCACCAACACAAGGGAAAGTGAGGCTGCTGAGGGTCACTTTGCTCCTTCCCTGAGCCCTCAGGCTACTTTTTCTCCCAAATATTTTCTCCCAGAAAGCCAGGCCCAGGCTGGGCTTGTTGGGGTGTCTGTGCAGGGCCAGGAGTTGGACTGATGATCCTTGTGGGCGCCTTTCAACTCAGGATATTCCATGATTCTACAAAACCTGCATTCCTTCTGGGATGGCTCTGCTTCCCAGAGCCATCAGTGGCTGGAAATCATCTCATAGGTTGTTTAAAGTGCACAGATCTGCTGGAAATAAAGAATATATTCCAAGGGAGAGAGCAAATCAAAAACAGAAGTGTCCTCTGACGTCACCTAAATATTCTTGACCCCTCCAGCTGACAAGAGCTGGCCAAGAGCAATGTGGTAAAAGTCCAAAGCACCTCTCAGATCCTACCAAACCAACAATTTAGAACTTACCCTCATGGAGCATGGAGAAAGCTGGGATTCAACACCTCTGGTAAGCTGGAATTGTTGGAAAATTCCTAAAAGTGACACACAAATTAAAACATTTAGAGAAAAGTTAAACGTCCTGGGTTTTTTCCACTCCCACCCCAAATTCACAGAGATCAGGGTGTGTGTGGGAATGCATTCCCAGACTTCAAGTTGCTTCTCCTTCGTCCCCACATCCCAGCAAGGTCAGTCTGGCAGCAAGGCAGGAAAAGACCAAAGAAAAGGCATTTAGTGAAATACAGAATGTAGCAGTCTGGCTCTGAAACCTCGTTAGAATTCCAGCTTTTACTGCCCAAAGCCAACGGGAACATTTAGTCCCGGAGCCTTGAAGTGAGCCTGGAAGTGGTGCGAGCGCCTGGTGGGGGTGAGGAGCTGCTGCTGCCCAGCCTCCTGCACCTCCTGGGAGGAGAGCAGAGCCCCCAGGCCCCGGTGCTGGCTGGGGAGAGTGTGGGGATGCTCCTGGTGGAGTGATGGTGATCGACTCCTGTGTGGCTGTGAGGGCACGGGGATGTCACAGGGGGTTTGTAGCCATTCCACGCAGCACTCAGAGCAAGAATCACACAGGGTAACTCTCCCAGCCCACTGCTCCGAGAGGGTGTTCGTACAACTGCTGGCTCTTCTTGACATTTCTGCAAACAGCTCATAAATATTCCATTGTTGTTGTGGTTTGAATGGAAACACTGGGGAGAAAAGAGCAGCTCTGCCCTTATTTAGCAGCGTGCAGCTCAATCCGAGTCCTCAGGCAGCCACTCCAGGGCTGGGCTCTGGTGACAGCAGCGAGCAGCCCAGCGTCCTGCCCTTCTCCTGCTGCTTGGATGTGTCTGCAGAGCCAGCCCACGCAGCCAGCCGGGCCCTCAGAAGGGACTGAAGGACATACCCGTGGTGTCACTGAGCTCAGGTGACACTGCCAGGGGCTGCAGCATCTCCCTGGCTGTGCCCCAGGGCTCAGAGGGTCTGGGGGCACTGCCCATGGTGGGTGCTGTGGAAGGAAGGTGCTGGGCCCCTCCTGGCAGCCATGGGCACAGGAGTTCCCAGCACAGCCCCTGCCCAGGGCAGCAGGGGGTCCCAGCCTGTCGGGGCACCTGGTGAAAGGTGCTCCTGACACATGGAAAGGTTCCCTGCATCACTGCTCCTGCTGCCCGTGCCAGGGAACTCCTGCTCCTTCTCCAGAGGTGCTGGGTTAACCTGCACTGGAGAGGCTGGAGCAGAAAGCAGAGCAGGATGGCCCAGCTCAGCAGGGAGCTGCAGGAACTCCAATTTAAACCCCAGCAACCAGCACCACCCCAGAGGTGCAGCCTCACTGCTTCAAAACCGTGAGCTCCCCACTCCCACGGGAAAGTCTGGCTCTCCTTCCTCACACCAGACTCTGCAGTCATTCCCTCCCTCGTTGAAATTCCAGGGATAACACTCCAGACCAGCCACAGAACAACAAATGCAGGTGGAACCCAGCCCCAACCAGAGCAGCAGAGAGGAGCTGAGCAGTCAGCAAAGCACTGCCCACAGCCAGACCCAGAGCCAACCATTGTGGGTGGGTCCTGGCACACATCAACCCCTGAGGGTGGAACTGGGCACAAATAAACCCCTGAGGGTGGAACTGGGCACAAATAAACCCCAGAGGGTGGGTCCTGGCACACATCAACCCCTGAGGGTGGAACTGGGCATGAATAAACCCCTGAGGGTGGAACTGGGCACGAATAAACCCCTGAGGTGGAACCGGGCACACATCAACCCCTGAGGGTGGAACCAGATACAAATAAACCCCTGAGGGTGGAACCAGACACAAATAAACCCCAGAAGGTGGAACTGGGCACAAATAAACCCCTGAGGGTGGGTCCTGGCACACATCAACCCCTGAGGGTGGAACCTGACACCAGTAAGGCCCTGCAGGTGGACGCTGGGACCAGTAAGGCCTGCAGGAGGACTGACATCAGTAAATCTGTGCAGATGGACCCTGACACCAGTGAGGCCCTGCAGGTGGACACTGGGACCAGTAAACCCCTGCAGGAGGATCCTGACTCCAGTAAACCCCTGAAGATGGACCCTGACTCCAGCAAATCCATGCAGATGGACCCTGACACCAGTGAGGCCCTGCAGGAGGATTCTGACTCCAGTAAACCCCTGAAGATGGACCCTGACTCCAGCAAATCCATGCAGATGGACAATGGCTGGAGCTGGGCCAGGGCAGCTCACCCTGACTCCAGTAAATCTGTGCAGATGGAGCCGCCCACCCGCGCGAGGCTGCGCAGGAGCCCAGCCCGTGAGTCATGCGAGCAGCGCCCGTGTCGCTGCCATGTGGAGTGCAGCAGGCTATCAAAAGCGATGATTTCATCCCAAAAAACGGCCCTGGTTTTGTGCTTGATGACAGCTGGGCCGTTTTGGTACCTGCTGACCTAGAACAAGTCTCTCCACCGGCACAGAAGGTGGGTCACTCTGAGATCTGAAGTGCCTCATCCTTCAGTGAGTGGGCAGGGTGCACCGTTATTCTCATTGTGCCTCTTTTTGCCCAGCCTCTGTTATCCCTATTTATAGATACCCTGGGATGCAATTCCAATAAGTCTCACCTGCCTCAGCAGTTCCCCCTGCAGTGTCCTACTTATGGCACAAATCAAGGGGGCTCTAATTAGAGTTTCTGGCCCGAGCCAGACTCAAATGTTTGACTTTGGATTTATAAGAAAGGTTTTCACAGATTCCTTGCCCTC
>NW_005054448.1:951236-953989 GCF_000277835.1 Geospiza fortis
GCTGTCTCCAGAGCTTCCCACCAGCAATGATGCACCGTGGTCCGATATCATCCCTAAAAAAACTCCTGTCTCTCCTGCCTGCTCTCTGCTCTTCTGCCCACCCCCAGCTCTCAATGACTCTGGGATTTTTTACCCCTTCCTGATTTTGAGAAGGAGGCAAAACAGCAAAACCTCTACTCCCTGGCTGCCTAATGATGGGGAACTAATCCAGAAACACAGCTTGGAATTAAAAACCCTTCGAGCCTTTATTATTTCTATGCATCATGTTTGTTTGGAGCAAAACTCAGCAGCTCGAATAATCTGCTCCGTGTCAGAGCAGAGATATGGAAACACGGCTTGCTCACAGGGTTATGGGGAATCTCTTTAGGAGCAGAGATCTCATCCCTGGGGAGTCACAGCCAGCTGGGAATCTGCCCCAGGACCTTCTTTTGGGGAAGGATGGAGCAGAGATGCCACCTGCCTGCAGCCCAAGTGTCCCCATGGACAGGTGAGGACAGGAGCTCCCTGACACAGCTCTCAGTGCTCTCCTCATTCTTGTGGGATTTGGGGTTTTCCTTTTGGTTCCCCAACTCCAAGGAGGAGTGGGGTGACTCCAGCCTCAGATGAGCAAAGCCTGGGAAAAGGGTCCCCAGAGCCTTTTGCAGCTAAGCAGGACACAGGTGAGCTTCAGTTAAGGAGCTGATTTGAGCTCAGGAAGATGAGCTGGGCCCCAGTGCTGTTGTTGGAGGGAACAGTTCGGAAATGGGAGCACCCTGTCCCAGGGGAAGGGCAGGAGAGGCAAAGGCAGCTCCTCCCACATCCAGGGGAAGAGAGGGAAGGGGGAAACAAACACATTTGAGGCAGCTGTGGATTCCTCAGGTCTGAAGGTACGAGACACCACCAGAGCAGGCACCGAGGGGAGCAGGACAGGAGCCAGGGAATGGCTGGAGCTGGGCCAGGGCAGCTCAGGCTGAGCTCAGGGCAAGGTTTTTCCCCCAGAGGGTGCTGGCACTGCCCAGGCTGCCCAGGGAATGGGCACGGCCCCGAGGCTGCCAGAGCTCCAGGAGCCTTTGGACAGCACTGCCAGGGATGGACAGGGTGGGGTTGTTGGGGCTCTGGGCAGGGCTGGGGGGGACTCCATGATCCTTGTCCTATCCAGCTCAGCATATTCCATGATTCTGTCATTCTGCATGGAGCAAAATGCCTGGGACACTCCTGGGGACACAGCCTACTGTGGGCAGTGGACAGAGGCTGTGCCCCAGTTGCCTGCCCATGATCCCTCTGGCTGCCCCTGTCCCTGCTGGGTGTTCCAGCAGGGCTGACTCAGCAGCTGCAGCCACGAGCTCCAGCCCCATGGGGCTCTGTCACTGCCCACACTCAGTGTTCATATTCCAAAGGCTTGGAGGGGCTCTGCACAGGAGCAGGGAGGGATCCTCAGGAGAACACAGCTTATACTCAAACTGCCTGAGCCACAGGTGTCAGAGCAGCTCAGTCCTTCCTGATCCATGGCCAGGATATTTTCCTAATCCATGGCCAGGACCTCTGCTGAAGCAGGCCATCAGGGGGCTTCTTCCACGTTGCATTATCCCTCTCTTGCCTCCAGCTTTGATGGGTAAGGTCTCGCTGATGGAAATTACATCAGAGCCACAGCATCCCTCCATGAAGGTTTCATCCTGGTGAATCACAGTCATCCATTAGCAAAAGAAAAGAAAATCTTTCAAAACCAGTTGGATGAAATTCCTCTCCATAAAACCTGTCCACGTCAGGTGCTGTAGCTTGGCAACAGAGATGGGGTCCCCTGCAGTGGGGGGTCACCACACCTGTGTGCCCGGGACCCCATTCAGGATGGGACAAATCCCACCTGCACAGGCCTTTGGAATCCACTTCCCCATCCACAGGCAGAGGAACAGCCCCATCCCCTATGCAGGAGGATGGGAAGGCTGAGGGAGGGGTGGAGGATAAACACCCTTCCATGTGACCATGACAAGGAGGGGCACAATCATCTCCTTGCCAGCTTGGATTGTCCTTCCAGATGGACCTGAAATCCTGGAAGAAGGGTTTCTCTTCTGGTTCTCCTCCTGCTTGGAACTACGAGCCAGCAATCCATGGAGACAAATTCTGGAGAACTAAGGATGAACACTTGGTGTTCCCACCACTGCCTGAGGGCCTGTGCTGTGGCTGCCTCTTCAGCAGTGCCAGGGCTCTGGTGGGGGCAGTGCCAGGGGACAGTGGGTGCTGAGTGCTGCAGATCTCTGTGATGATGAGGAGCCCATTCTTCCCAGGGATCCCATCCCTTATCCCTCCTGGCTCCTTGCTGCTGCCTTTGTCTCTGATTTCATTGCTGGCATCAGTGACAGGAGCAGAAAATTGAGTGTGACTTGCACGGTGAGAAAGGGAGGGAGAGGAAGGATCCTGAGATGGGGAACGGCCAACAAGGTCCTGAGCCCTGCTGGGTGAATCCCACTCAACTCAGCGACATCTGAATGTAAAATAAGTCTGGGAATATCTGAAAGAATTGTGCCAACCCCAGCAAAGCACAAAGCAGGGGTGAAACTCCCTTCAGCTGAACTCCTTTCCTACCTCACCAATACCAGAGCTCAGCCTCTGGAACACCAAGCTTCTACGGGAATTCCTCCTGCCCACTGCATCCCCTTCTCCAATATTTGTCATTTCAATGGCTGTAAACACAGAATTGGCATCTGGACAGCAGGAAATCTAGGAAATTAGCACGAGGGACTCTCCTGGGCTCGTGGCCAATGTCTAGTCCTGGGAGC
>NW_005054448.1:954063-954562 GCF_000277835.1 Geospiza fortis
CTCCATTCAGGATGAGTGACAGGAATTCCTTGTCTGCTTTACACTGTCCACAGGGAGCCCAACTCCCCAGGACCCTGCTTTGGGCAGGCCAAGCCCAGCTCCCAGCTCTGCCCTTCAGCTGCTGGGGGAAATGCCACAATGGTCTCTTTTTTTCTCAATTTTTTCCTTCCAGATTCATCCTGATTTTTTGCCACCTGCTCTGGCTTCTTCATGCCCAAGGAGCAGGAATTTGGACCACAAGACTCACTAATTGCTGTACATTGCTCAGTCACACTGAGCCTATGACCCAAACAGGAGGTTCCATGTCACAGCATCCAGCAGATCTTCAGCTTTTCCATGGGCTTTGGGGCACTGCTGACCAAGCTGCTCTCTGCTCCTGAGCTTCAGATTCCACTGTAGGTTTGAATCCTTCAAGAGTCTCGATGGTGCTTTTTGGGATGAAGCAGAGAGTGCAGGACCTTGGGAAATCCTTCCATGATGGACAGAGCCAGGCAGGAAT